>NC_138771.1:158755530-159080530 GCF_965119305.1 Pelophylax lessonae
TCCATGGATATATAGGTGTAGGTACGGGTCAGGCTCCATGGATATATAGGTGTAGGTACGGGTCTGGCTCCATGGATATATAGGTGTAGGTACGGGTCAGACTCCATGGATATATAGGTGTAGGTACTGGTCAGACTCCATGGATATATAGGTGTAGGTACTGGTCAGGCTCCATGGATATATAGGTGTAGGTACTGGTCAGACTTCATGGATATATAGGTGTAGGTACGGGTCAGACTCCATGGATATATAGGTGTAGGTACGGGTCTGGCTCCATGGATATATAGGTGTAGGTACGGGTCTGGCTCCATGGAAATATAGGTGTAGGTACGGGTCAGACTCCATGGATATATAGGTGTAGGTACTGGTCAGACTCCATGGATATATAGGTGTAGGTACGGGTCAGGCTCCATGGATATATAGGTGTAGGTACGGGTCAGGCTCCATGGATATATAGGTGTAGGTACGGGTCAGACTCCATGGATATATAGGTGTAGGTACTGGTCAGACTCCATGGATATATAGGTGTAGGTACGGGTCTGGCTCCATGGATATATAGGTGTAGGTACGGGTCAGACTCCATGGATATATAGGTGTAGGTACTGGTCAGACTCCATGGATATATAGGTGTAGGTACGGGTCAGGCTCCATGGATATATAGGTGTAGGTACGGGTCTGGCTCCATGGATATATAGGTGTAGGTACGGGTCAGACTCCATGGATATATAGGTGTAGGTACTGGTCAGACTCCATGGATATATAGGTGTAGGTACGGGTCAGACTCCATGGATATATAGGTGTAGGTACGGGTCAGATTCCATGGATATATAGGTGTAGGTACGGGTCAGACTTCATGGATATATAGGTGTAGGTACGGGTCTGGCTCCATGGATATATAGGTGTAGGTACGGGTCTGGCTCCATGGATATATAGGTGTAGGTACTGGTCAGACTCCATGGATATATAGGTGTAGGTACTGGTCAGACTCCATGGATATATAGGTGTAGGTACGGGTCAGGCTCCATGGATATATAGGTGTAGGTACGGGTCAGGCTCCATGGATATATAGGTGTAGGTACGGGTCAGACTTCATGGATATATAGGTGTAGGTACGGGTCTGGCTCCATGGATATATAGGTGTAGGTACGGGTCAGACTTCATGGATATATAGGTGTAGGTACGGGTCTGGCTCCATGGATATATAGGTGTAGGTACGGGTCTGGCTCCATGGATATATAGGTGTAGGTACGGGTCAGACTTCATGGATATATAGGTGTAGGTACGGGTCTGGCTCCATGGATATATAGGTGTAGGTACGGGTCTGGCTCCATGGATATATAGGTGTAGGTACGGGTCTGGCTCCATGGATGTATAGGTGTAGGTACGGGTCAGGCTCCATGGATATATAGGTGTAGGTACTGGTCAGACTCCATGGATATATAGGTGTAGGTACGGGTCTGGCTCCATGGATATATAGGTGTAGGTACGGGTCAGACTCCATGGATATATAGGTGTAGGTACTGGTCAGACTCCATGGATATATAGGTGTAGGTACGGGTCAGGCTCCATGGATATATAGGTGTAGGTACGGGTCTGGCTCCATGGATATATAGGTGTAGGTACGGGTCAGACTCCATGGATATATAGGTGTAGGTACTGGTCAGACTCCATGGATATATAGGTGTAGGTACGGGTCAGACTCCATGGATATATAGGTGTAGGTACGGGTCAGACTCCATGGATATATAGGTGTAGGTACGGGTCAGACTTCATGGATATATAGGTGTAGGTACGGGTCTGGCTCCATGGATATATAGGTGTAGGTACGGGTCTGGCTCCATGGATATATAGGTGTAGGTACTGGTCAGACTCCATGGATATATAGGTGTAGGTACTGGTCAGACTCCATGGATATATAGGTGTAGGTACTGGTCAGACTCCATGGATATATAGGTGTAGGTACGGGTCAGGCTCCATGGATATATAGGTGTAGGTACGGGTCAGGCTCCATGGATATATAGGTGTAGGTACGGGTCTGGCTCCATGGATATATAGGTGTAGGTACGGGTCAGACTTCATGGATATATAGGTGTAGGTACGGGTCTGGCTCCATGGATATATAGGTGTAGGTACGGGTCTGGCTCCATGGATATATAGGTGTAGGTACGGGTCTGGCTCCATGGATGTATAGGTGTAGGTACGGGTCAGGCTCCATGGATATATAGGTGTAGGTACTGGTCAGACTCCATGGATATATAGGTGTAGGTACGGGTCTGGCTCCATGGATATATAGGTGTAGGTACGGGTCAGACTCCATGGATATATAGGTGTAGGTACTGGTCAGACTCCATGGATATATAGGTGTAGGTACGGGTCAGGCTCCATGGATATATAGGTGTAGGTACGGGTCTGGCTCCATGGATATATAGGTGTAGGTACGGGTCAGACTCCATGGATATATAGGTGTAGGTACTGGTCAGACTCCATGGATATATAGGTGTAGGTACGGGTCAGACTCCATGGATATATAGGTGTAGGTACGGGTCAGACTCCATGGATATATAGGTGTAGGTACGGGTCAGACTCCATGGATATATAGGTGTAGGTACTGGTCAGACTCCATGGATATATAGGTGTAGGTACGGGTCAGGCTCCATGGATATATAGGTGTAGGTACGGGTCAGGCTCCATGGATATATAGGTGTAGGTACGGGTCAGACTTCATGGATATATAGGTGTAGGTACGGGTCTGGCTCCATGGATATATAGGTGTAGGTACGGGTCTGGCTCCATGGATATATAGGTGTAGGTACTGGTCAGACTCCATGGATATATAGGTGTAGGTACTGGTCAGACTCCATGGATATATAGGTGTAGGTACTGGTCAGACTCCATGGATATATAGGTGTAGGTACGGGTCAGGCTCCATGGATATATAGGTGTAGGTACGGGTCAGGCTCCATGGATATATAGGTGTAGGTACGGGTCAGACTTCATGGATATATAGGTGTAGGTACGGGTCTGGCTCCATGGATATATAGGTGTAGGTACGGGTCAGACTTCATGGATATATAGGTGTAGGTACGGGTCTGGCTCCATGGATATATAGGTGTAGGTACGGGTCTGGCTCCATGGATATATAGGTGTAGGTACGGGTCAGACTTCATGGATATATAGGTGTAGGTACGGGTCTGGCTCCATGGATATATAGGTGTAGGTACGGGTCTGGCTCCATGGATATATAGGTGTAGGTACGGGTCTGGCTCCATGGATGTATAGGTGTAGGTACGGGTCAGGCTCCATGCATATATAGGTGTAGGTACGGGTCAGGCTCCGTGGATGGGTCAGGTGCGGGGATGGATCCATGGATGGGTCAGGTGCGGGGATGGATCCATGGATGGGTCAGGTGCGGGGATGGATGGATCCATGGATGGGTCAGGTGCGGGGATGGATGGATCCATGGATGGGTCAGGTGCGGGGATGGATGGATCCATGGATGGGTCAGGTGCGGGGATGGATGGATCCATGGATGGGTCAGGTGCGGGGATGGATGGATCCATGGATGGGTCAGGTGCGGGGATGGATGGATCCATGGATGGGTCAGGTGCGGGGATGGATCCATGGATGGGTCAGGTGCGGGGATGGCTCCATGGATGGGTCAGGTGCGGGGATGGCTCCATGGATGGGTCAGGTGCGGGGATGGATGGATCCATGGATGGGTCAGGTGCGGGGATGGATGGATCCATGGATGGGTCAGGTGCGGGGATGGATCCATGGATGGGTCAGGTGCGGGGATGGCTCCATGGATGGGTCAGGTGCGGGGATGGCTCCATGGATGGGTCAGGTGCGGGGATGGCTCCATGGATGGATGGGTCAGGTGCGGGGATGGCTCCATGGATGGATGGGTCAGGTGCGGGGATGGATGGCTCCGTGGATGGGTCAGGTGCGGGGATGGATGGATCCATGGATGGGTCAGGTGCGCGGCTGGCTCCATGGATGGATGGGTCAGGTGCGGGGATGGATGGCTCCGTGGATGGGTCAGGTGCGGGGATGGATGGCTCCATGGATGGATGGGTCAGGTGCGGGGATGGCTCCATGGATGGATGGGTCAGGTGCGGGGATGGATGGCTCCGTGGATGGGTCAGGTGCGGGGATGGATGGCTCCATGGATGGGTCAGGTGCGGGGATGGATGGCTCCATGGATGGGTCAGGTGCGGGGATGGATGGCTCCATGGATGGGTCAGGTGCGGGGATGGATGGATCCATGGATGGGTCAGGTGCGCGGCTGGCTCGCACACGATGGGCAGAGCAGTCGGAGTGGAGTGGGAGGGGCTGAGGGAACACCGAGCAGTGAGCCCCGCCCCTCTGTTTACATCAGGGCTGAATTTTATCTGCGCAACATGAGCTGGAATGCGGACATTGAGAATAGAGAAGTGATGTGGGCACACGCTGTCAGCACCGGGCCCGTCCCCCTCTCCTCCATGACAGGGACAGACTACGTACATAGTGCGATCAGCCCGCACACTCCATAGCAACACACACGTAGTCATGGCATACAGTCGTAGTGGAAATATTGTGCGTCACAGGCTGACTCCGCATCCACCATCACCCCCTCCCCCCTAATCCCCATCCCAGGGCTCCGGGCTGACCTTGGCCATGGAGGGCTGACAGTGTGGGGTCCCCTATCACTGAGGGAAGTAATGATGGGGGTTGTAGTTTGTCAGAAATGTACTACTCCATCCTCTGTCCTGGGACAACAAAAGGGGGGCGTGGCAGCATTCACCTCGCACCCCAATACTGCCCCTCATTACACTCATCATATAGGGGGGCACAACGACCAAAATCGCCCCCACCCCGGATCTGCGTATGTATGGCCGCACTGATGGCGCACATGTCCCAACACAGAAAAATACACAACTCACCATCCTGGGTGCCATGTCTGCCCCGGCTCCTCCAGGCGGCTCCCTCCATCCATACACAGATATACAGATAGACGGGGCAGGCGATGAGCGGACGGACAGGTAGATGGAGAGGTCGGTGGTGTTGGTGGTGATATTGCAGGTGGGTGTGTCCTCCCTCTCCATGTGTTGTGCTGGAAGTGGCTGCCTCCGCCCCTCCTCCTCCTCCTCGTCATTTTTTCCTCTGTGCTGGATGAGGAGCGCACTGCTGCTTCTCCACTGCCGACCAATAGGAGGCCGAGCCTGGCCCTCTCCCTTCAATCCCGAGCATCCTCTTCCCTACAACTCCCCCGGAGGGACTGTGCGCACTTCCAACTTCTCCAAATAACTCTGCCATCCTCCTCCTGTGCCATGGCCACCCTCTATGTGTGTGCCATCCTCCTCCTGTGCCATGGCCACCCTCTATGTGTATGCCATCCTCCTCCTGTGCCATGGCCACCCTCTATGTGTGTGCCATCCTCCTCCTGTGCCATGGCCACCCTCTATGTGTGTGCCATCCTCCTCCTGTGCCATGGCCACCCTCTATGTGTATGCCATCCTCCTCCTGTGCCATGGCCACCCTCTATGTGTATGCCATCCTCCTCCTGTACCATGGCCACCCTCAATGTGTGTGTGCCATCCTCCTCCTGTGCCATGGCCACCCTCTATGTGTGTGCCATGGCCACCCTTTCCTCCTGTGCCATGGCCACCCTCTATGTGTGTGCCATCCTCCTCCTGTGCTATGGCCACCCTTTCCTCCTGTGCCTTGGCCACCCTATATGTGTGTGCTATCCTCCTCCTGTGCCATGGCCACCCTCTATGTGTGTGCCATGGCCACCCTCTGTGTGTGCCATCCTCCTCCTGTGCCATAGCCACCCTCTGTGTGTGTGCCATCCTCCTCCTGTGCCATAGCCACCTTCTGTGTGTGTGACATCCTCCTCCTCTACCATGGCCACCCTCTATGTGTGTGCCCTCCTCCTCCTGTGCCTTAGCCACTCTGTGTGTGTGTGCCCTCCTCCTCCTGTGCCATGGCTACCCTCTGTGTGTGTGCCATCCTTCCCCTGTGCCATTGCCACCCTCTGTGTGTGTACCATCCTCCCCCTGTACCATAGGGCATCCTCCTGTGCCATGGCTTCCCTCTGTGCGTGTGCCATAGCCACCTTGTGTGTGTGTGTTCCATCCTCCCCCTGTACCATAGTCATCCTCCTCCTGTGCCATGGCCATCCCTCTATGTGTGTGCCATCCTCCCCCTGTGCCATGGCCACCCTCTGTGTGTGTGCCTTCCTCCCCCTGTACCATAGCCATCCTCCTCCTGTGCCATGGCTTCCCTCTGTGTGTGTGCCATCCTCCTCTTGTGTCATGTCCTTCCCTCTATGTGTGAGCTCTGGCATCCCCATCCTTGTATATATTCTCTCTGCCATCCTTCTATGTGTGTGAGCTCTGCCATCCCTGTGTGTGCGCTCCGCCATGGTCTTTGCCATTCCTGTGTGTGCTCCACCATGGCCATCTCTCTGCGTGCTCTCGGCCATCCCTGTGCGTGTGCTCCACCATGGCCATCCCTCTGTGTGTTCTCTACCATCCCTGTGTGCTCCGCCATGGCCATCCCTCCGCGTGCTCTCTGCCATCCCTGTGTGTGTGCTCCGCCATGGCCATCCCTCTGCATGCTCTCTGCCATCCCTGTGTGTGTTCTCCGCCATGGCCATCCCTCTGCGTGCTCTTTGCCATCCCTGTGTGTGCTCCGCCATGGCCATTCCTCTGCGTGCTCTCTGCCATCCCTGTGTGTGCTCCGCCATGGCTATCCCTCTGCGTGCTCTCTGCCATCCCTGTGTGTGTGCTCCGCCATGGCCATCCCTCTGCATGCTCTCTACCATCCTTGTGTGTGTTCTCCGCCATGGCCATCCCTCTGCATGCTCTCTGCCATCCCTGTATGTGTTCTCCGCCATGGCCATCCCTCTGCGTGCTCTCTGCCATCCCTGTGTGTGTGCTCCGCCATGGCTATCCCTCTGCATGCTCTCTGCCATCCCTGTGTGTGCTCCGCCATGGCTATCCCTCTGCGTGCTCTCTGCCATCCCTGTGTGTGTGCTCCACCATGGCTATCCCTCTGCGTGCTCTCTGCCATCCCTGTGTGTGTGCTCCGCCATGGCCATCCCTCTGCATGCTCTCTACCATCCTTGTGTGTGTTCTCCGCCATGGCCATCCCTCTGCATGCTCTCTGCCATCCCTGTATGTGTTCTCCGCCATGGCCATCCCTCTGCGTGCTCTCTGCCATCCCTGTGTGTGTGCTCCGCCATGGCTATCCCTCTGCATGCTCTCTGCCATCCCTGTGTGTGCTCCGCCATGGCTATCCCTCTGCGTGCTCTCTGCCATCCCTGTGTGTGTGCTCCTCCATGGCCATCCCTCTGCGTGCTCTCTGCCATCCCTGTGTGTGCTCCGCCATGGCTATCCCTCTGCGTGCTCTCTACCATCCTTGTGTGTGTTCTCCGCCATGGCCATCCCTCTGCATGCTCTCTGCCATCCCTGTGTGTGTTCTCCGCCATGGCCATCCCTCTGCATGCTCTCTACCATCCTTGTGTGTGTTCTCCGCCATGGCCATCCCTCTGCATGCTCTCTGCCATCCCTGTATGTGTTCTCCGCCATGGCCATCCCTCTGCGTGCTCTCTGCCATCCCTGTGTGTGTGCTCCGCCATGGCTATCCCTCTGCGTGCTCTCTGCCATCCCTGTGTGTGCTCCGCCATGGCTATCCCTCTGCGTGCTCTCTGCCATCCCTGTGTGTGTGCTCCTCCATGGCCATCCCTCTGCGTGCTCTCTGCCATCCCTGTGTGTGCTCCTCCATGGCCATCCCTCTGCGTGCTCTCTGCCATCCCTGTGTGTGCTCCGCCATGGCTATCCCTCTGCGTGCTCTCTGCCATCCTCTGTGTGTGTGCTCCGCCATGGCCATCCCTCTGCGTGCTCTCTGCCATCCTCTGTGGGTGTGCTGCAGGTTCCCTGTGCTGTCACTTCTTCTTTCCGATGTCAGTGATAGTGAAGTTCCTCTGCCATCTCTCTCTCTCGTTCTACTGACACATGCCCTCATTTGCTGGCAGGCTCCACTCATTGGGCGCAGTGGCAGACCATCCATACACATGGTGGTGATCAATCACTAGGTGTGGACTGAGCTCCGACTGATGATAATGCAGTGATCGGTAATGCGCAGTGTGCTGCTGCTGCTGCTGCTGCTCTCCATGACTTTCTCCCACTCTGTCTTCCTCTTCTCTGCCTCCCTCCCTGTTCTGGTTACATTATATCATGTCCATCATGTGACACCACAAGCTGCTCTCAATGGAAACTTAAAGGGGCCACCACGTGACGGAGCAGCAAGCAGGATAAACATCCCCCCCCCCCCCCTCCAGCCTCAGCATCAGCATCAGCCCTCCTCATCCTGACCAGCATCATCCCCATCATGATGAATTTTATTTCAGGCAAATAAAATCAGGAGGCTGATATCACACAGAGGAAGGGTCAGCCAATGGGGTTTAATTCCGACTGAACTTTTCCCATGTTTTCTGGGAAGTCAAAGCATGCACAGCGAGTCATTCTCTTTTGTAAAGCTCTGATGCAGTTAAATGTCACGGCGAGAAGTCAACGAGTTGCTTGAAGTAAGAAACGTGACTAAGCATTTGCCTTGGCCTAGAAAAGCTTTATGTCAGAGCTGAAGAATGGCCGTTGAAGCATTCATAGTATTATAGGTAGTGGGGTCTGTGTGCCCTGCTGCAGTCCCGTCATTTCTACTGCCCTGCCTGCATTATTCATAGACTGTTCTCTGCAGATGGGACGGAGGAAACATTTAAAGGGAAGTGACTTTTAGCCCAGAAAACATATTACCATGAAAGACCTATGCTCTCTTTTTATACCCCGATTTAGACTTTTACAAAGAAAGGCTTGCTGGTCTGGTATTAAACCCTTTCACTTCCAATTGTGACTGTCTCCGCTCCTTATATTTTATTACACATGGGTATTAGGAGGTAGCATTTCAGGTTTTCAGATATACTGAATGAACCACGCTCAGTAATACAGTGCCTTGCGAAAGTATTCGGCCCCCTTGAACTTTGCGACCTTTTGCCACATTTCAGGCTTCAAACATAAAGATATAAAACTGTATTTTTTGTGAAGAATCAACAACAAGTTGGACACATTCATGAAGTGGAATGAAATTTATTGGATATTTCAAACTTTATTAACAAATAAAAAACTGGAAAAATTGGGCGTGCAAAATTATTCAGCATCATTACTTTCAGTGCAGCAAACTCTCTCCAGAAGTTCAGTGAGGATCTCTGAATGATCCAATGTTGACCTAAATGACTAATGATGATAAATAGAATCCACCTGTGTGTAATCAAGTCTCTGTATAAATGCACCTGCACTGTGATAGTCTCAGAGGTACGTTTAAAGCGCAGAGAGCATCATGAAGAACAAGGAACACACCAGGCAGGTCCGAGATACTGTTGTGGAGAAGTGTAAAGCCGGATTTGGATTCAAAATGATTTCCCAAGCTTTAAACATCCCAAGGAGCACTGTGCAAGCAATAATATTGAAATGGAAGGAGTATCAGACCACTGCAAATCTACGAAGACCTGGCCGTCCCTCTAAACTTTCAGCTCATACAAGGAGAAGACTGATCAGAGATGCAGCCAAGAGGCCCATGATCACTCTGGATGAACTGCAGAGATCTACAGCTGAGGTGGGAGACTCTGTCCATAGGACAACAATCAGTTGTATACTGCACAAATCTGGCCTTAATGGAAGAGTGGGAAGAAGAAAGCCATTTCTTAAAGATATCCATAAAAAGTGTTGTTTAAAGTTTGCCACAAGCCACCTGGGAGACACACCAAACATGTGGAAGAAGGTGCTCTGGTCAGATGAAACCAAAATCGAACTTTTTGGCAACAATGCAAAACGTTTTGTTTGGCGTAAAAGCAACACAGCTCATCACCCTGAACACACCATCCCCACTGTCAAACATGGTGGTGGCAGCATCATGATTTTGGCCTGCTTTTCTTCAGCAGGGACAGGGAAGATGGTTAAAATTGATGGGAAGATGGATGGAGCCAAATACAGGACCATTCTGGAAGAAAACCTGATGGAGTCTGCAAAAGACCTGAGACTGGGACGGAGATTTGTCTTCCAACAAGACAATGATCCAAAACATAAAGCAAAATCTACAATGGAATGGTTCACAAATAAACATACCCAGGTGTTAGAATGTGTATAGTGAAAAAGTATACCTGCGCTGCTTACACAGCAAACTAATAAATAGATCTCAATAAATATAGTGTATAAATAATATGTATAAAGTGCTAGTGCTCAACTTAAATTACCCAATTCTTATGTCATAAATACCAATCAATATATATAAATATACATAAATACAATACACGTGAAGATAATAAATGTGAATAAAATCCTTCAATTAAACACGTGCTCAAATTGTGACAGTCTTTGTGCAAAACATAAGTCCAAAGTGCTGCGTGCTCGTAAAACAAGTGCCGGTGCTCTCTGTACATGAGTAGGTGCTCCCCTCCTGGACCCCTACTCACCAGAAGCCAAATAATACACCGCTTTCAGAATATCCTTAGATAGGGCGAGCCTTATTGGACCATCAACTCAACAGCTTTACTGTAGATCACACCATCCAGGTATTGCTCAAAAAAGAGAGAGATGCTGGCATCGTGAAGTATGTAACCACTTTATTCGATGCGCACAATACAAGATACACTTACAATATGGCAATGGTTCAAACGCCTAAAAAACATCCCACGGGTTGCCAATCCAAACGGCTGTACTCACTCCCCATGTCCCCGTATGTCGGAAGGTGGATGCAGTCGGGCTTAGTACGTACTCGGATGAACGGCTTGACGCGTTTCGCTCCGCACAAAGGCTTTTGATAACGCTCTGTGTGCGGAGCGAAACGCGTCAAGCCGTTCATCCGAGTACGTACTACACCTGACTGCATCCACCTTCCGACATACGGGGACATGGGAGTGAGTACAGCCGTTTGGATTGGCAACCGTGGGATGTTTTTTAGGCGTTTGAACCATTGCCATATTGTAAGTGTATCTTGTATTGTGTGCATCGAATAAAGTGGTTACATACTTCACGATGCCAGCATCTCTCTCTTTTTTGAGCAATACCTGGATGGTGTGATCTACAGTAAAGCTGTTGAGTTGATGGTCCAATAAGGCTCGCCCTATCTAAGGATATTCTGAAAGCGGTGTATTATTTGGCTTCTGGTGAGTAGGGGTCCAGGAGGGGAGCACCTACTCATGTACAGAGAGCACCGACACTTGTTTTACGAGCACGCAGCACTTTGGACTTATGTTTTGCACAAAGACTGTCACAATTTGAGCACGTGTTTAATTGAAGGATTTTATTCACATTTATTATCTTCACGTGTATTGTATTTATGTATATTTATATATATTGATTGGTATTTATGACATAAGAATTGGGTAATTTAAGTTGAGCACTAGCACTTTATACATATTATTTATACACTATATTTATTGAGATCTATTTATTAGTTTGCTTTGTAAGCAGCGCAGTTATACTTTTTCACTATACACTTCTTAAAGGTACACTACCTTTTATGCCAGCAGCAGCCTACTATACAGTGTTATCAGAACAATTGTAATCCTCAGCGCTAGCCTATAATCCTTATAGGTGTTAGAATGGCCAAGTCAAAGTTCAGACCTGAATCCAATTGAGAATCTGTGGAAAGAACTGAAAACTGCTGTTCACAAACGCTCTCCATCCAACCTCACTGAGCTCGAGCTGTTGTGCAAGGAGGAATGGGCAAAAATTTCAGTCTCTCGATGTGCAAAACTGATAGAGACATACCCCAAGCGACTTACAGCTGTAATTGCAGCAAAAGGTGGCGCTACAAAGTATTAAGGGGGCTGAATAATTTTGCACGCCCAATTTTTCCGTTTTTTATTTGTTAAAAAAGTTTGAAATATCCAATAAATTTCGTTCCACTTGATGATTGTGTCCCACTTGTTGTTGATTCTTCACAAAAAATTACAGTTTTATATCTTTATGTTTGAAGCCTGAAATGTGGCAAAAGGTCGCAAAGTTCAAGGGGGTCGAATACTTTTGCAAGGCACTGTAGCTAATGAATAAAGGTGTTGTAGGGATCTTGTCTGCACCAGCTAACACAAGAACTCCCAGCCAGCCAATCATGATTGCCTAATCCTTATAGACGGATTGTTTGGGACTGAGATTTGGCAGCTTCTCAGATCACTGGCATATGATCACAAACTAGTTATTTTCTTCCTATTTACAAAGAGCTACACTCAAAATAATAATCCGTTAACTGCAAAAATACTATTGAGGTAAAGTTTTGGCCTAATAACAGACCCTCACAGCCACATCCCTGAATACATTAGAAAAATAGAAAAAGAACCAGGCTCTGTGGTGGTCGTAGTTGCCATCTACAAATAGACAGGCCAATTGGCTCTAACGCTGTGCTTGGGACTTTACAGGCTGTGAAAAGGTCTGTAATAAACAACACTGTGCTTCATAAAAAGTTACTTTATTGAAAATTTGACAAAACAATACATAACACATATATTAAAAAATGTAAGCATGTGCAGAGTAACATCAATCCAATGCATCAAAAAACACAAAATAAAGCCAGTATTGTGTGACTAAAAGTGTCCTTCATGTTTCGCCGAGGCTACAAAGCTCTCATATTGGCTTCTTCAGGGACTATATCCTGTAGTCACAACACTGTTTCAAGATGCATTTAGGATAAATCAGAGAGCATGCCAGATGTGCTTCCAGGCCCCAACAAGGATCATGTAGGGCCAAAATTGTGTGAAGCCGTCATGATGGAAATGAATGGAGCCAGTGTCCTGCGACCCGAGAAAGAGGGGAAGCCCGCACAACAAGCACTGGACTGAATATCCAATGCGCGGGGAGTGTCTCCCAAACGTATGGATCACCAACCAGGAATGAATGCTACTGCGGTGATCCATACGTTTGGGAGACACTCCCCGCACATTGGATATTCGGTGCTGTGCGGGCTTCCCCCTCGTGAACTGCATCTTAGTGATTGCAGAAATATAGAGTTTCTTACCCAATGCTATAAAATGTCACATAAAGCAGAATTAAACCATCAATTGAATCAATTTAATGTGGTATTTAACCACTTAAGCCACGGAAGATTTTACCCCCTTCCTGACCAGGGTTTTTTTTGTGATTTTTTTACTGCGTGACTTTAACGGACAATTGCACGGTCGTGCGACGCTGTACCTAAATAAATTTGACGTCCTTTTTTTTTCCCCACAAACAGAGCTTTCTTTTGGTGGTATTGGATCGCCTGTGCGATTTTTTGATCACGCGCTATAAACAAAAAAAGAGCGTAAATTTTGCAAAAATAACAATAGTTTTCACATTTTTTTATATGAAATTCCCCAAAAAAAATGTAAAAATCAAAATTTTTTAACATTTTCGGCCAATTTGTTTTGTTTTATGCTACAAATGTTTGGTAAAAAAAAATCGCAAAAAGCTTATTTTGATTGGTTTGCGCAAAAGTTATCGCGTTTACTAAGAAAGGGAAAGATTTTTGTCATTTTTGGTGTTTTTTTTTTTAACGAGTAATGGCGGCGATCTGCGATTTTTTTTTTGCGGGACTGCGACATTGCGGCGGACAGATCGGACCCTTGACTGACATTTTTGACACTTTTGGGGTTACCAGTGACATTACTGCAGTAATCAGTGCTATACATATGCACTGTTACTGCAAAAATGACACTGGCAGGGAAGGGGTTAACTGTATTGGAGAGGGAGGGGTTAAGTGTGTCCTAGGGGCGTGCTTCTAACTGTGATGGGACATGGCTACTAGTGTAAAAACAGAGATCAACGGTCCTACATAGTAGAACCGTCTGATCTCCATTTTTACACAGAGGAGAATGACAGGTGGCTTGTTTACATTAGCCGCCTGCCTTTCTCCCTTCCCGGCGAACGATCGCGAGTGACCGGCGGACATCGGGTCCGCGGGTCACACGCACTGACTTGTTAAGGAATGAGCCGGGGCGGGCGCGCACCTCAGCGGGCGCACACTCGCCCGCTATTGGCTCACAAGCCAGTGACAGGCTAGTGACGTACCGGTACGTCACTTTGCCTGGCCGGGGCTGACCGCCACAGTATATGTACTTGCGGCGGTCGGCAACCGGTTAAGTGCTTCTAAAGGCAAAAGGTTTTTTCCACTTTAATGCATTCTCTGCATTAAAGTGAAACTTAAGTCATAAAATGAAGTCCTGCGAGATCACTTCAGGATCTTGGCCCCTTTTGCAAGTATAGCTATGTAAAACAGAAGTACACTTAAAGCTCATTTGGCTGTATTTCTCCTGTAGACCACAGGAGTGCAGTTTGTTCTTCACTCCTGTGAATTGTTTTCAGAAGACAGCAGGCTGAAGCCTGACGTCGCAGAGCCGGTTCAGGCTGGGGAAAGATCACAACCTTATGGTTGGGATCTGCCCAGAACCCTGGACCGACACCTGGCTCAACCTCAGAGTCTGAGCCAGCTGCTCCCACCCCCTCCGCAGCCCAGCACTGCAGTGAGAGAGGGGGGGGGGGCAGAGCAGACAGCGGTGACTGACAGTCAGTCAGACTCTGGCTGTGAGCCTCGAGGGATCGGCGTGTGACGAGGGCTTCCTGCGTGATTACGTGACCACGCTCTGACGCGTTTCGTCAGCAAATGACTTCTACCGACGGGAGACGGCGGTAGGACTGTTGGCTTATATTCTGTCATGCTTTATGATTTTATGTTATTTGTAAGTGCAACCATTGAGGGTTTATTGTTTGGGGAATAAAGGCACATTTTTTGCTGGATTACGCTATGTCGCTCTATTATTCTCTATGCAAACGGTCCATATGTTGGTGAGGCGGTTACAGTCTGATACCTTACGGTGGTCCCATTGAATTTGAATTGCGGATGGTTGTAGGAGACTAAGGCGATCCCACTGACTGATATGTTTGGCGCATATGCAGATTTTATCTGGTAAGTGTTCCCACTTAATGGTGCACACAGCGGTGTGGTGGAGGTCTTTTCTGGTTCCCTGCAAGGATACACCATCTCCAGCAGTTATTCATATTTGGGACTGCATGCATTGACTTTCCCTCAATTTCTGATATATATGTTCATTTTTTATGGACTGTAGCGCTGCTAGTGTGTGAAGGAGTTTTGAGCCATTGGCTCTGTGTATCTGTTTTCATGCACCTGATTTGTGATTGTATACCATTATAGCAGCAGCTTTATTTTATTTTATTTTCATTTCTAGGGTAATTTTAAGCGCCGGGTGAGCAAAGCCAGATTGCCGGTTTCTTTAGTTCCATGCTTTGCTCCCTCTTTATAAATAATACAGGTATAGCTGACCACAGTTTCTCTATGACATCGACCAGTACAAATATATATATTTTGCATAATATGATCAAATCCACTATGCTTAAACTTTAAGGGTAAGTTAGCTTTGAATGTTTTAATTTCTATACAGGGGATGGACTGTAACTTCTACTATCCCTGTCTAAACACCTAATATATGTGGTTAAAGGTTGACCTTTCTAGATCATCTGCTCTCCCTCCTCCTTCTTGCTGGGCGGGCACCCCCTTTGTGGGATTTTTCCCTCAAGGCTGCCTGTCCAATATATGCCCCCCCTTTAGATCACCTGATTATCTACTCTCCATATTTTACCTTATCCATTCCTTTCCCCTTCTTTTCCCCCTTGTTTTTTTTCTCTTCCCTTTTCTTTTTCTTTTTCATTCCTTTTCATCCCCTTTTCTTCGATAGAGCTCAGTATAATTACAGATTGCATATATAACATTCCTATATTTTATGGAATGTAAATCTGACATCCCTCTTTCCTTCTTTCCTTCATCTATTTGAGATGATAAATCTAATGAGAAAATAATTATAAAGAGATTTTTCCAATGAAGGTAGAATTAAAATTTTTATTGATTTATTCATTTATTTATTTTCCTTGTTTGTGTCTTTTTATATTAGTTAAACATGAGTATATCTAATGTGTAATAATATAATAAAATAATAAAAAATGTGTTGTACCTAATAAATCTATCTGTTCTGCTCTAATTTTGATACCGTTGATTTTGTAGATTTTCTATATGTATTGAAAATATCTTGAAACAGCTGGAGCCTGATGAAGCACTCATCGCGAAACGCGTAGTTCCAGCAATCTCGTTTTTTTCATATAGTCCCATTCTCTTGGACTTGTGCAGACATAAACAGTTGTTGATGTTGTGTACAATATATATGTATTTGCAATGCAATGGATGTATGTTCATTTTTAACCTGTTGAATAAATTTGCTTTTTAAATTTTATAAAAAGTTTACAATTTGTAAGACGCTCGTGTGAATGGCACATTTAAATCCCCTTTGGTTCTATCACTACTTTATGGGTAGTTTTAGAAACCCCTCCCCTTTTTCTACATGGGTTTAATTCCACTTTATGATTTCCTGCTGTTCAGGGGCTCTGGGCTTCAGCAAAATAGCAGCCTCCAGGAAGAAGAAACAGGAGCAATGGTGGGGGAAATTTACATTACACACTCATGTTGGTAGCATAATTAATAATGTGGAATTATGTTCCTTGCTAAAGAACATTATTTTTTAATCATGTTATGGGTAAAGTTCCACTTTAACCACTTTGCCGCTGCTCACTAGAGCTGTACTGCGGCAAAGTGGCTCTTGTAGGTCTGACGACGTAGACCTACGTCGGCAGACCCTCCCCCTTCTAGGCGGCGCGCGCGCGCCGCAGGAGGCGCACTCTCGCTGTATTCAGTCACAGCGGGAGTCGGGCCAGGGGAGGAGCAGCGGCGATCGCCGCTGCTCTTCTCCGATCGTCGGGGAATCGAGTGTAGAGATCCGCCCACCTGTGTAAACACAAGTGGGCGGATCTCCGAAGTGACAGGCAGGGTCAGATTGCAGGGTTCAGCATAGCTGAACCCTGGATCTGTCCTTGTGTCACACAGTCACCTCCCCCCACACACGTTAGTAAGCACCAGGCATACATTAACCCCTCCCTCTCCAATAAAATTAACCCCTTCCCTGCCAGTGTCATTTTTACAGTAACAGTGCATATTTATAGCACTGATTACTGCATTAATGTCACTGGTACCCCCAAAAGTGTCAGAAATGTCAGTCAGGGGTCAGATCTGTCCACTGCAATGTCGCAGTCCCGCAAAAAAAATCTCAGATCGCCGCCAAAAAACACCAAAAATGACATAAATCTTTCCCTTAGATAGTAAACGCAATAACTTTTGCGCAAACCAATCAAAATACGCTTATTGTGATTTTTTTTACCAAACATAGGTAGCAGAAAACAAATTGGCCAAAAATTTAAAAAAATTTTGATTTTTACATTTTTTTGGGGGGGAATTTCATATAAAAAAATGTGAAAAATATTGTTATTTTTTCAAAATTTATGCTCTTTTTTTGTTTATAGCGCAAAAAGTAAAAATCGCACAGGTGATCAAATACCACCAAAAGAAAGCTCTGTTTGTGGGAAAAAAAGGACGTCCATTTCATTTGGGTACAGCGTCGCACGACCGCGCAATTGTCAGTTAAAGTCTCACAGTGCCGAATCGCAAAAAGTGGCCCAGACGTAAGACAGCAAAATCCTCCGGTGGTAAAGTGGTTAAAGTGGATGTAAACCCTCACGTATACCCAGTGACACGAACAGCCTCAGATGATACACAGAGATGAAACAAATCCTCCTACATAGGTTTTACTTATTTGTCTGCACCCTTCACTTCCCTGATGCAAACAGAAGCAACAGTGATACTACCCATACAACTCACCATTGAAAGAGCTCTGGGTGCCCGATTCACAGCCGTTTCACTAAGTACATATATAGAAAGATGATCCACACACCAGTAGTTGCTTTTAAAAAATCTTCATCTTTTTTTAAAAAAAACCACAGAACACAACTGCTGATAAGATCAGTTCTTCACTTCCCTACACCCCTTCAAAAGGGAAGAATGTGTTAAAAATATTTCTTCATCTGTCAGGAGCAAAGAGGAGGTGGCGGAGAAGCTGCAGTTACAGTGTCTGAGAGCTGATTGGAGGAAAGTAACCCCCCCTCCACACAGCAGAAGAACTTTGTTGTGAATAAAAGGAAAAAGGGCATAACTATGCCCTCCATTTTTCCTTATGAGGTAGTGACAGGGCAGGATAGGGTTTTAGATTATAGTTAGTTAAGGTATGGTCTGTGAGGCAAGGGTCAAATGAACTTTTGACCTGGCTTTCAAAGGCTATCTGTTTTCCTGCTCAAAGGGCTTGTATCTGGGGAGATTAAGTGGTCCCCTGGTTCTTCCCACCCGATTTTCCCCTGTATCTGGGGAGATTTGGGTTCTCAATCCCGCTTCCCCCTTGAATTTGCCGCCTAAAAGGGCTAACTGGTTTAGGCTGGTCCCCTTTTTAGGGCTATTTAAGGGGGCTCACTGCCGCCTATTCTTCAGACCACCTCAGAAGAACCATGAAGAAACTACTTCTTCCCCCCCCCCCCCTTCCCTTGGCTGTCGTGGCCAAAGTTTATTATTTGTGGGTCACCTTTGTTTGATACAAAGGGGGACATGTATGTTTGTGATTTGGAGTTGGATACATTTTATCTTGTATTTTATTTATTTACCGCCTGGATTGTGGTGAACAATGTTTATGCTTGTTAAGCTTCTTTCACACGGGCGCTCCGTGTGAAAGGTCCGCTGCGGGACTTTTTTTTTTTTTTTTTTCACGGAGCGGATGACATTTCTGTCATCCGCTCTGTGTGCCCGCATATCATCCCATCCGTTTGCGGATGATATGCGGACATAATGTAAGTCTATGGCATTGCGGATGTCAGCGGATGACACCGCTGACATCCGATTTTCCTTCCTTTCCGTTTTTTACACGGATGAAAAAATAGGGTTCTGTTCCGTTCCAAAAAACGGAACAGAACTGAAAGGAGGAAAATCGGATGTCAGCGGATGGTATTCAGCTGACATCCGCAATGCCATTGACTTACATTATGTCCGTAAATCATCCGCAAAAAAATAGGATGATTTGCGGACAAGCGGAGCGGTGGTGTGAAAGAGCCCTTATTGTGTTTTTAAATGTATTTATTTATTTATTATTCAAAAAAATAATAAACGGCAGCGGCCTATAAAGTTTTTTATCCAAACAGATGGTGTGTGTCTATTTATTTTAGGTAATATTTATTATAGTACTTCAAGGGTGATCCATGTCTACTACCCCATAGACGAACTCCATTCTGAGCTTCCCCCCGACACAAATTTTATTAAATGCTGTTCATACTCACTCAGTCCCTATGAGATTCGTTTTCTGTAATCTGCAAAAAACCTGGTTTATCCTTCGGCTCTCTATCTCTACATTCTGTTCACATCCCCAGTTCGGCTAAGGATTTTGCAGCTGTGGTGGCACATGCTCAGTTTTCAGGGAGTTTCTATGCTGAGCATTTTCTCCTTATCACACCTGAGCAGCCCATGTGACTAGAGTCACAAGTGAGCATATGCACAATGGTAAATTACAGCCTACTGCCTCTTCCTCCATGCCCACTAACCAGCTAAACAAAATGGGGTGGGATATTACATGTGAATTGATAGAGGCATCACCTCCCTCGTATTCTAAGACACAGGCTGGAGAGGCGTGACACAGCCTGTGATTGGCAGAAATCCACTCACACCATGTTATTTACACAAAATAATTAAAATTTGATTTCAAATATATATTTGTATGCCAAATTCAAAATAATTTATTGATATTATTGTAGCACTGTACCTGAAGGGCTTGCTGTATGATGACTTCTTGGGTCTCCTCTGATTACCTACAGACAGTCACTTAGGGACAGTTCACACATCCATCCTTAGGCTGGCCATGCATGTTCAATTTTCTTGTACAATTTTCTGTTAGATTTACCAAAAACCACATAATATGAGGTCAAAACTAAACAACACTTTCAATTGTATCCAATTAGGCAGGCCTTTGTAATACATAGTTGATGGGAAATTTAAAGACAATTGTAAAAACATTGTATAATGTATGGCCAGTCTTACTCCCAATGGCTCCTTACTCAATAAACAGTCCAGGGGTTTTGGTTTTATATTTATTGTGGAACTTGGATGGGAGAAGGGAATAGTGGGATACTCCAACTGGAACTATCTACAGTTGATAAGGACAACTCCTCACCAGGTTATTTGTGGAAGCAGTCACACTGCTTTAACCATACTGCCACTTGTATGGAAGGGTTAAGTCTTCTTGCTCTCTCTAGCAGCAGACCTGATGCAACTACACTATCTTCAGGACACTCTAGTAGGGAATCGACCGATTATCGGCAACACCGATATATTGGGGGCCAATATGCACTTTCCCCGATATATCGGAATCAGCCCCTGAGGTTACCGATATTGCCGATATTTTGGGAAAGTGCATGTACCGGAGTGATGCCTGCAGCTAGAGGCATCACCCCGGTACCGGTGTCCATAGCTGACGGTTGGCTGACTTGTAATGACAACCGATGCAGCTGAGAAGCCTCTTGGCTGTCATTACAAGGCTCGTCTGGATCTCCTGTAGACCCTCTGGAGACCCGGGCATCCTACCTCCACCGCCGCCGCCGAAGAGAAGATCTGATCAAAGCCGCATTGCGCTCTGATCGGGTCTCCATGTAGAAAACCCGGAAGTGATGTCATGACATCACTTCCGAAAACTCAGCACCAAATTCAAAAAGCTGACAGCATTCAAAACAGCCAAACTTGGCGTTTTGAATGCTTTTCAGTGCCGAGGAGGGGTTTGGGATCTTTTAGACCCAGAGATCCCTCCACAAGGAGTACCTTTGGAAAAATAAAAATCTTTTACATGTCCGATATCCGATGACCAAAATATCGGTATCGGCATTAAAAAAACGATATCAGTCAATCACTACTCTCTAGCATCCCCTTCACTTACACTCTTCTAGCTGAAGGGACATGACACAAATCTGTACTCACTATATGCAGAATCAGATCCTTTACAGTGTCTCCCTTCCAGTCAGCTCTGCAGGACCTCCGGGTTCAGCTCCTCTCTGACTCTCAGGCAATCAGGTCGACCACCTGAGTTCGTATGGCAACTTCTACAGAGGAGGGGCAGCTGCCCCCTCCCTCCGGGATCCCACTCTCCAGCAGAAAGACCCCGAGCACATGTGCCCTTTGCATTTATACAGTATCCCAGCATGCACCAATGCATATTCCTCTGCCAATCACCAGGGCTGTACTGCAGTAAATGCCTGTGCACTCATTTTGTCAGGTTTTATCCCACTGTCCAATATGCCTCCCTATTGGACCAGTGTGAAACACTTCAGACAAACTTAGCTGCACCTTAGCACGATGAGCAGACCTCACTAGCAGATCCTGCTCCTCTGGTAGGCAGAGAGAAATATAAATTTACCTGGCAATCTCTCTGGTAAGCAGAAAAGATCCAAATTATATTCTCTCTTCTAGCACCTATCTAGGAGCGTGCTACGTTATTTATTTATTTTTACCCTGTATTCCAAAGGCTTCTTGCTAGCAGGGGGCCACAGAAGAAGAGGTTTAGGGCTGCTTTGTGCAAAAAAGATTCTCATCCATTAAAAAATAGTCCCATTGTGATAAGAAATAAACCATCCAAATTTGTGATAGAAACTGCAAACTCAGATCATGAAAGAGTCCTGAAGAAAAGGTATTGAATCCCCTACCTTGTAGTTATCGGGAAGGCTTACCAAATAAATGACCATGACCTCCTTATCATAGGATGTCAGAAAATGCCGCTGCCCTTATGGGATGATACACGAGCCTTCAGGGGGGAAATCTCCTATGACCGAGATACTGCTGTTCCACACCTCGGGTACCTCTATGTGCTCCTGGTCAAGGGATTATGTGGTCATGCCCCCGAGGAAAAAATCCACATAGTGTGTACCAGTAAAACATGTATTTTCTTTATAGAAAAGTGCAAAACAGGAAACACTCCAGCTGGTCAAACAGCGTCAGACATTCGATGACGCACGACAGGCTCCACCCAAGCATTTCCCTCTCACCTAGTGTCTTCATTGGGCATTGCGTCTTATAAGTATACACGATAGAACCAAGCCTCGCTCCGCATATCATACTGAACTCAAGCCTCGCTTTGGATGGTCTAGTGATTCCTCAAAATAGACACACTAAGCCTCACTTTGAGATGTATCAGTACGTTCTCCATTGAACATCACCTAATGGGAACAATGTAAACAATGTGTCCTTTGAGTGTCACAACCCAAGATGGGAGAATTTAGATAATAAAAAAGCAAGTAATGGGCAACTAAAATTGTGCTGACCAATTGGAAAAACATGATGTGAAAATTAACCAGTAAAAATTAAAAAAACTCCATGAAGGTAAGTTCATGAAGAGTATATATCAAGATTAGACTAAAGATCGTAAGGGTCCAAAAAGATTTTACGAGTGAATATAATGAAAAATCACATAACATCCTGATCAGCATATATGCAAGGGACGTATTAATTAATGCACATAAACCCTGACATAAAATGAACTGAAAAATCCATGAAGGTAAATTCATGGAGAAAAGTGTATTGTACAAACCCGAATCCAAAAAAAGTTGGGACACTACAAATTGTGAATAAAAACAGAATGCAATGATTTGAAAGTTTCAAACTATAATATTTTATTCAGAATACAACATAGATGGCATATCAAATGTTTAAACTGAGAAAATGTATCATTTTAAGGGAAAAATAAGTTGATTTTAAATTTCATGGCATCAACACATCTCAAAAAAGTTGGGACAAGACCATGTTTACCACTGTGTGGCATCCCCTCTTCTTTTTATAAGTCTGCAAACGTCTGGGGACTGAGGAGACAAGTTGCTGAAGTCAGGGCCGGCCTTAGGTGTTCAGGCACCCTGTGCAAGCTAATCCTGTGGTGCCCCCTCCCCCCATAGTCACCCCTCTCCCCTTGGTCACCTAAACATGGCTGTATCTATTAAAAAACTATTTAAGAAAAATAAAAGCAAGAAAAATTAAACAAAAATACTCTTTACCCTAAGTATTTACCCTAAAATGATATATATAAATATATCACCCAAATCTGTTTTTTGTTGTAAAAAGTGCACAGTGCTAAATTAATAATTAAATCTGCTTGGCTACTACAGTATACATATCATATACCACTACTAAATAAATAACAATTAAATATTCATAACCTCTACAATGTGCAAAAAATGAATTAACATAGCGTGATTCCATAAAATACATAGGCTTTTATTTAAGTCTGGTGAGTCAGTTTGGGGTTATTGGTGGAAGCAGTACATAGTGTTTTTTTTTTTTTTTTTTTGGTGCACACCTTTCGTTGAAGATTTGTCACCATAAATATTATTTTGCACTTTGTTGCACATTTTCTTGCACCTTTTTTGCACTTCATTGGACTTTTCTTGACTTTTTATGATCACTAATAACTTATCCCCCCCTTACATTAAAGACCCCCCCATGGAGCCCCCCTTTACATCAGAGACCCCCCATGGAGCCCCCCCCTTACATCAGAGATCCCCCACAGAGCCCCCCCTTACATCAGAGACCCCCCACAGAGCCCCCTTACATCAGAGACCCCCCACAGAGCCCCCCTTACATCAGAGATCCCCCACAGAGCCCCCCTTACATCATAGACTCCCCAAAGAGCACCCTTTACATGAGAGACCCCCCATAGAGCCCCCCTTACATCAGAGACCCCCTTACATCAGAGACCCCCCACAGAGCCCCCCCTTACATCAGAGACCCCCCTTACATCAGAGACCCCTTACATCAGAGCCCCCCTTACATCAGAGACCCCCCCCCTTACATCAGAGACCCCCCACAGAGCCCCCCTTATATTTGTTTTATATACTGAGGCAGGAGAGAGGGTGAGCTTACTCACCCCAGGATGGAGGCTCAGGCTGTCTGCAGCTTTTCTCCTCTTGGTTTAAACTTCCTGCCCACACATCCCTGAGTTGTGTGGGTGGGGCAGACCCAGGAGGAGAAGGGGCGGAAGGAGGAGGAGCTGACAATCTCTCTCTCTCCTCTCGCGTCCCTGCAGAGAGGAGGAGGGGGAGCTGTTAGGGGCGACTCTGAGGCTGAGCTGTGTGAGAGAGATACACAGCTCAGTCCTGCAGTCCAGAGAAAACACAGGCACAGCCACACAGCGGAAGCTAAGCGGCAGCGGTGGCCTGTGTTAACCCTGTCCAGGCCGTGGTTGCCGCTTACCTCTTGCTGTGCGACATGATCATCAACCGGCCACGGAGCGGGTGGCCCTAATGGCCAGACCGGGCCTGCCTGTGAGTAACTGAGCATGGCGCCCCTGTTGCCCATGGTGCCCTGTGCGTCCGCACAGCTCGCACACCCCAAAGGCCGGCCCTGGCTAAAGTTTAGGAATAGGAATGTTGTCCCATTCTTATCTAATACAGGTTTCTAGTTGCTCAACTGTCTTAGGTCTTCTTTGTCACATCTTCCTCTTTATGATGCGCCAAATGTTTTCTATGGGTGAAAGATCTGGACTGCAGGTTGCCCATTTCAGTACCCCGGATCTTTCTTCTACGCAGCCATGATGTTGTAATTGATGCAGTATGTGGTCTGGCATTGTCATGTTGGAAAATGCAAGGTCTTCCCTGAAAGAGACAACGTCTGGATGGGAGCATATGTTGTTCTAGAACTTGGATATACCTTTCAGCATGGATGGTGCCTTTCCAGATGTGTAAGCTGCCCATGCCACATGCACTCATGCAACCCCATACCATCAGAGATGCAGGCTTCTGAACTGAGCGCTAATAACAACTTGGGTTGTCCTTGTCCTTTTTAGTCCGGATGACATGGCATCCCAGTTTTCCAAAAAGAACTTAAAATTTTGATTCGTCTGACCACAGAACAGTTTTCCACTTTGCCACAGTCCATTTTAAATGAGCCTTGGCCCAGAGAAAATGCCTGCACTTCTGGATCATGGTTAGATATGGCTTCATTTTTGGCCTATAGAGTTTTGCCGGCAACGGCGAATGGAACAGTGGATTGTTTTCGCTGACAATGTTTTCTGGAAGTATTCCTGAGCCCATGTTGTTATTTCCATTACAGCAGCATTCCTGTAAGTGATGCAGTGCCGTCTAAGGGCCCGAAGATCACGGGCATCCAGTCTGGTTTTCCAGCCTTGACCCATACGCACAGAGATTGTTCCAGATTTTCTGAATCTTTGGATGATATTATGCATTGTAGATGATCATAACTTCAAACTCTTTGCAATTTTTCCCTGAGAAACTCCTTTCTGATATTTATTATATATACTCAATAAAGTATATTCTTCGCGCCTGTGGAAAGCCTAAGGGATGGGGATATAAATAGTTAAATTCTAAAGGGAATAAGCAGCGGCTATAGTGTAGGTAGGAATGAATGAGTGTAAAAACCCCAAGGTAATTGAGATTAAATAGCGCTTGCTGATAAGGAACTAGGGATATAAAAATGTATTGCTTAAAAACAATAAATATTCATAATATGCTAAATATAAATTACCATAAAAACAATAACATTCATAAATTATATACCCAATAAATATCATAAAGTGTTAAGATCAAAATGCATAAGTGTCAAATAAGTGCATAATAGTGCCAAATAAAGTTCATAAGTGACTAGGTGAAAGCTGGTTGCACTTCGGTGCAAAGAAAAGTGCAGGTGCTCAGTGCTGGATCCTCCAATGGTCCAATAGCCAGTCAAATGAGGTGACTTTAGGGTAAGTAAGGATGTAAACTTACCAGAAATAATGGGTCTAAATTACCTTATGGCAAAAAGACCAATAGAGCTTGATGGCCCTCCCGGCCTGAGATACGGTAACTGCTGGTCTCCTCTGAAGACGTCATACGCTCTGACGAAACGCGCGTCAGGTGGAACGCACGCCGCCTACCCGGAAGTCAGATGGAACGCAATCCGGTAGCTACCGCTCTCCACTCTACAGACTTCACTACAGCGGGCGCGGTTTTGATTTTATAGTTTTGCGTGTATTATTTTGACCAGCAACTTTAATAAAAACCTTCTTAACGGTACTACACCATCTGGAGCTGTTTATTTTCTCCCTAACCGGACTTGGAGGACTTCGCCTACCTAGGAGGGGATTTCGGTTGGTGGGGGACAAGCCCAGCAGTTACCGTATCTCAGTCCGGGAGGGCCATCAAGCTCTATTGGTCTTTTTGCCATAAGGTAATTTAGACACCGCACTCACTTCTCCTCCCAGCAAAGGCTTGTGATGCACACCAGCACCCTCCAACTTTCGTCCCCCTGTTAGCGGCAGCTGGGCAAGGCGCAGAAACCAGGAACAATTCAGGTCATGTGATGCCTCAAGTCAACCCAACAAGTGGTAGGAATTCTTAAGCGGATCCCAACATATCTTACCAAAGGCTATATGGAGAAATATCCTTAAGATCCTGGCAAAAGGGCTAATGTGCAATATAAATCCAAGGCTCAAAAATTCTGGCGATTTGGTGAGTGGGGAACCGAGAGGGGTCACCTATCACTTCGAAGCACCTTGTATATACTCCAGCACTTGAGCACCTTACTTTGGATCATGATTAAGGACTGTTTTTCCTATTTCATTCACATTTCAGTTGACCTTGATGAACTTTGTATTATTATTTTTCAGCACTGTAGCACTTTAATTGGTTCACTTAAGTATTTTACATATGTTTTTTAGCTAGTCTGATGAATTGATAATTTGATTTCACATGATTATTGTCACTAATGCTAGCGCTGCTTAAATTTGGTCTTTAATAAGAAGTGCACACTCACCAGAACTAGCTGCTGTCTAAGTTATAGGACAGCAAAAAAACGCATTCAGTATTCAATGGTTCTCCTTATGAAGATACATCTGTTATTCTATGGATGTGGTAGATCCAGGGCTTTTTTTTCAGCGGGAACGCGGGGGGAACGCAGTTCTGGCACCTCCAGGGCTAAATGTATGCAGGGGGTTTATTGTTGCTGAGGAGGTCTATTGTTGCTGTTGGGTGATCTGTCATTGCTGGGGGGGGGGTTGTAGGTTGCTTGGGAATCAGTTATTGCTGGAAGAAATCTACTGTTGAGGATGAAATCTATAGTTTCTGGGTTCTACAGGGCGTATTGATACTGGCTGCTGAGAGAACTATTGTTGCTGGTGGGGGTAGTCTATTGTTGCTGGGGATATTTTGTTGTGGGGGATATAATGTTGCTAGGGGGTATATTTTGTTGTGGAGGATCTATTGTTGCTGGGGGATCTATTTATGTTGAGGGGGGGTGGTCTTTTGTTGCTGGCTACAGGGGATCTATTTCACTGATTTTCTTGTTATCATTACCAAACTCCATACAAATTTGTTATCACCACAAAATGATACTTGGTTCTGTATTCTCTAACAAGGCAGTACTGGGAGTTGGATAGAGGATGAAACCAAGGGATGGTGCTTGGAGGTAAGTAGAGGATGGAACCAAGGGACAGTGCTTGGAGGTCGGTATTGGGTAGAACCAGGGGTTGGTGCTCGTAGGTGGGTAGAGGGTGAAGACAAGGGGTGACTTGGAAGGGAGGAGTACCTGCACCTATTCTCTGAGAAAAAAAGCCCTGGGTAGATCTTCCAATTTCACAGGTGAAGTCATCACGGAAACTGCTCAATCTCATCAAGCCAGACAGAAAGATCACAAAGACCAGAAAAAATTGAATGAGGACGAATGGCGGCAGGACCTCTGGCTCAGCTCGACTTATATGTCAGAGGTCCTGCCGCCATTCTGAGCTCAGTTTGGTGGCATACTATGTAAGTTTCCAGTATGTGCCTCATGTTTTCTTATGCACTCTATATGGACTGCTTGCACCAGTAGTCCAAACACCATTCCCTGCTGTTTGTGGTTTGGTGGTGTTTTAAATTTGTTATCCTTTAAGAAAATCTATAGCCACAGCATACACTTTCATTTTATAAGATCAGCATTGTAAAAGGTGTGTAATATTAGTAATCTATAACAATCCAATATAAGCTTACTTGAAAAGAATCTCTTTTCACATTGTGAGTTCTGCTGTCCATCTCTTTCATCAACTTTCTGGATTCCCTGAATACTTTGCTGGATCTCCTCTGTTGATATTTTAAATTTGTAAAGACTACATATCCCATGGTGCTATGCTGCCTGCAAGCAATGATTCCTGTACTGACTCCACCTCCCAAAACCCCTCATCTCAGCACCTTTGTAGTTCAGAAGCTTTGTGACCTTTGTGACACAGCAGTGCCTACTTACAAGACATATTGAATACATGTCACAGAATTCAAGAAGTAAGTTTGGGGATCTCTACAAAGTAAGTTTTTAAACTTCAAGATTTTTCAGATTAATAGGAGTACACTAGAAAACAATTGAAATACAATGTGGAAATTAATATATGACCATGGATATGCTTTGATATAATCAAATCGCCTAGGCAAAAATTACATAGGGTTGATTTTTAAAAATTCGCAGCATATGCACTTGCGTGAGACATTGTGCATGCGCACAAATTGCACAGGTGGTCTCTGCCAGGTATATGGGACCCTGCAAAGACCCGTGGCTAAGTCTGCAAGATCTGAAAAGGAGTTTCAAGATGGCAGTGACGAAGCACAGGACTTTGCTTGCAAGGAAGACAATGCTGGAGTCAATTTACAAGTGAGCATTTTATTTTTATCATACAGGGAAAATAATTATAGAGTTGAAATTTTACCTAGGTAGAGTGAAGTTCCTCCCTAAGCATTATTTGCAAATATTCAGGCTGAAACCATATGTTGTTTGTTTTCTATTCATAGGAGATTTAATTATGGAAACTTCTCTACCTCCTTGTATATAGTAGAGAATTGAATGATAATATCCCACTGGATAATTGGTTGTGGAAGCCCACAGACATGATTCCGGTGCTTAGACCAGTGTATATCTATAAATAATATACGCAATGCTGGTGGGTATCACCACAATAATATCCTAATGCAAAAACAAAAAAGAAAATGTGGAGAGACACCAACTTGCAGCTACCTAATCACAATTATATTGCCATAGGTTACATAACCTCTTGACACCGACTGCACACATACATAAAACAATTTACTGCACTAAGAGCGTGCTCCCAGCACAGTAACATACTTGCGATTGGGAGCTTTCCAATCATGTGACCACTATGAAAGCCAATCACAGCAGTCACATGACCCGAATGCCCGCATCCATCTCCCGGCTTTTAAAATTCCTAAAGGGCTGGGAGGCGGTTGGCACAAAGGGGTTAAAAATATTGTTTATTCGTAATATCAAAAAAGAAATCTATATAACAGGACTGTGTCCACATCAATTATTGAGGAAGTCCTGAATATGAGGGACATACAGTATACGTTGATGCTACGGGGAACATTCCAAAAAAGTTTGGACAGGTAAGAGGCCGGAAAAGTTAAATGTACATATAAAGGAACAGCTGGAGGACCAATTTGCAACTTATTAGGTCAATTGGCAACATGATTGGGTATAAAAGAGTCTCTCAGAGTGGCAGTGTCTTTCAGAAGTCAAAATGGGCAGAAGATCACCAATTCCCCCAATGCTGCAGTGAAAAATAGTGGAACAACATCAGAAAGAAATTTCTCAGAGAAAAATTGCAAAGAGTTTGAAGTTATCATCATCTACAGTACATAATATAATCCAAAGATTCAGAGAATCTGGAACAAGCTCTGTGCGTAAGGGTCAAGGCCGGGAAACCATACTGGATACCCGTGATCTTCGGGCCCTTAGACGGCACTGCATCACATACATGAATGCTACTGTAATGGAAATCACAACATGGGCTCAGGAATACTTCAAGAAAACATTATCGCTGAAACACAATCCACCGTGCCATTCGCCATTGCCGCCTAAAACTCTATAGGCCAAAAATGGTCATGATCCAGAAGCGCGGGCATTTTCTCTGGGCCAAGGCTCATTTAAACTGGACTGTGGCAATTTGAAGTTCTTTTTGGAAAACCATGTCATCTGGACTAAAGAGGACAAGGCAACCCAAGTTGTTATCAGCGCTCAGTTCAGAAGCCTGCATCTCTGATGGTATGGGGTTGCATGAATGCGTGTGGCATGGGCAGCTTACACATCTGGAAAGTCACCATCAATGCTGAAAATATATATATGTAAATATATATATATATGTATATCCAAGTTCTAGAACAACATATGCTCCCATCCAGGCGTCATCTCTTTCAGGGAAGACCTTGCATTTTTCAACATGACAATGCCAGACCACATACTGCATCAATTACAACATCATGGCTGCGTAGAAGAAGGATCCGGGTACTAAAATGGCCAGCCTGCAGTCCAGATCGTTCACCCATAGAAAACATTTGGCGTATCATAAAGAGGAAGATGCGACAAAGAAGACCTAAGACAATTGATCAACTAGAAGCCTGTATTAGACAAGAATGGGACAACATTCCTATTCCTAAACTTAAGCAACTTGACTTCTCAGTCACCAGACGTCTGCAGATTGATATTGTTTTTTGTATGCAGCTAGCCTGTGGAATAAAGACTTTTTATACAACTATAAAGGACCATTAATGGACATTTTAACTTTTTAGAATAAAATTCACTTTCATGTTATTTTCCTATACTTAAAATAAAAAGTGCAGTCACAGTGACATTATTCTTTAGTATTATTATGGTGGTCAAATAGGTGTTATTTTTAAAGCAACTTTGATTGAAAAACCCTATATTATTCAAACTACATAATTCAAAATTGCCTTAATATGTTGCCATGGTTGATTGTTGTGCTTTGAAAGTGCAGTACAGCTGCAGTTAAAACTATATTCTGTGTCAAATATGAATGTTTCCATGGCAGCAGATTCTATAGAGATTTTCTTTAAATCCATTTACCTTACAGAGGCACCATCACTCCTGATTAGTTTAGGATCACAACAACAACAGTCCCTCCACAAGTGAGCCATAACCTTTCATCTTATAGCTTGTTTCCTGAAGGTTACCCCATGACAGTGGTTGTCTATTTGCGACCCCACCTGTACATCCTTTCCGGGACCAGAGCAGTAGAGGAAGGCCATTTTATATGAAGGATTCCCCATACTACTTAATCAGATACCCCCTCCTCTTTTACTATGTAGATTCAATGATAGTCCTCAACCAGCAATCCATTTGTTTGACACAAGGGTATACACTCAGTATTTACCTGTGATCTTCTAGGTCACCAACCAAATTTTTTGACAATCCTGAATAGTCCTCAGTCATCTCACTTGGCCCATGCATGAATATTTCCATATTTCAGACTCCCTGTCTACTGGGTAAACTCCTTCTCAGATCTAGACAACTCCCATACTGTTGCCCAATTTTTTGCCTGGCTAGACTTCCATACCCATTAAGATCTTGAATCTCTTATAGGAAGTCGTTGACTCTCCATTTAATCAATGCGGCGAAGATGTGCATTCCTTGCCGCTGGCTCTCCCCCTCTCCCCCCACTGTGACTGACTGGCTTCGTAGGGTGAGCAAAGTGGCGGAGATGGAGGACTTGACTCATCAAGCACACTGGCTACATCCCTTGTCTTGTCGATACTGGTGCAGGTTTCCTGGATCCCTACATTTGAAGGCACACGGAAGTGCTTGGCGTTGCGGGACCCCTCTCCCCCCTCCCCTCCTGTATCACCCCCCTCCCTCCTCCCCCCTCCCCTTTTTTTTTTCTTCCCATCTCTTCCTTACCCTCTTCCCCCATAGATCTTTTGTAGCCCATCTTTCCCATGGACCATGTATGTCCCACTCTATTGCCGCCCTCTCGCCCATGCTTTCTGAAGTTTTTGCATGCTCTCCCAGGCCCCTTCACTTCCACCGTGGTCACTCACTATCTCCCTTCGGACACAGTGCTGATCCCCTTTAGGGGGTGTCTGATTTCTAGGATGTGCATCTGACTGTCACTTTTGTCCTACCTCCCTAGACCATCTGCATAGCCTGGATAGGAGATCAAAGCCTTATGCTCATCCTGCCAACCCTGTATCTAATTGTCCTTGTTGCTTTTTGGATTGTATTGATGTTTCCGCACTTTTGTTTCGACATGTTTCACCGTACAGGCTTCTTCAGGAAGATGCGCTGTTCAGTTAAACTTCTAGACAGAAAAAATACACACATATTAACACATATTACCAATCTTCACATGCCATTATTGTTAATATGTGTTAATATGTGTGTATTTTTTCTGTCTAGAAGTTTCAATGTACCACGCATTTTCCTGAAGAAGCCTGTACGGCAAAACATGTCGAAACAAAAGCGTGGAAACATCAATACAATTCAAAAAGCAATATTTCTGCATGGTGATTTTTAGATGCGTCAATGGTTTTATTAAAATTTGTTTGATTTAATAAATACTAATTAGAGATCTACCGATTATCAGCAAAGCCGATATATCGAGGGCCGATCTGCACTTTCCCCGATATATCGGAATCGGCCACCAGGGTGACCGATATAGCCAATATTTCGGGAAAGTGCTTGTACCACAGTGATGCCTGCAACTAGACTCATCACCCCGGTACCGGCGTCCATAGCCAACGGTCGGCTGTCTTGTAATGACAACCGATGCGGCTGAGAAGCCGCTCGGCTGTCATTACAAGGAGTGGGAGGGGACGCCCCCCTCCTGCCACCTTCCACGGCTCGCCCGGGTCTCCCGTCCCACGGGAGACCCGGGCAACCATCCTGCACGGCCGCCGAAGAAAAGACCCGATCAAAGCCACATTCGGCTCTGATTGGGTCTCCGGGTAAAAACCTGGAAGTGATGTCATGACATCACTTCCGAATACTCTGCGCCAAATTATAAAAAAAAATTATAGCATTCAAAACAGCCAAACTTGGCGATTTGAATGCTTTTAAGTGCAGAGAAGGGGATTGGGGTCTTTTAGAACCCCAGATCCCTCCACAACAGTACCTGTCAAAAAATTTTTTTTTTCATGTACGAAAATATCGGGCCAATAATCGGCCGATACCGATATGCGATGACCAAAATATCGGTATCGGCAATAAAAAAACTATATCGGTCGATAACTAATACTAATATTTTAACAGTCTCTTAAAATTACTTTATTTAGCAAAAAAAAGCACCTAGAAAGTCCCACATTTCACGCTTCTCTGTTCTTGGTATCAGTATAATGGGATTTTGGTGCCATTTATCTGTTCATCGATTAGCTCTGGCCTTGTCCACATACCCAACCAAAATGAGTAAAGTGTCACTATATGACACTGCAAAGTAAGTTTAAAAAAAAAGAGGAAAACAAATGCACATCGCACCTCTCCCTGCAGGAGCCAACACGAACACTAACCTGTAATGTAAAACTCTAGGTTTAACTGTGCAAAATAGTGTGCTAGTGTCCCCAACTGCTGCACAAAATAGAGAAGGAAAGGGTCCCACTGATTCTCATCACACCAAATTGGCCCAAAAGATCAGAGATACTCAGATTTCTGGCATACAAGGCTTGACCTCCTCCAAGCAGACCATACCTACCAGCCCAATGTCCACTGTCCAGCCCTGCTTCTCAGTTACTGATGTTAACATGGCTATTGAAACTCAAGTCCTAAAGCAGGGGTGTCCAAACTTTTTTCAAAGAGGGCCAGATTTTATGAAGTGAACATGAGGGCCGACCATTTTGCCTGACCATTAAAATTAAATGCAAATGAACTATTTTATGCAAAGTTTATTGCAAACGGCATACTTTTCATTTCATCACATGGATCACAAATCTAAACAGGTGTTAAATCACTCTGCCTTTCATATCTGAAGGCCAGATGAAAAAAAAAAATCCAGGAAGCTGAAATATATGTCAGGAACATTGTAAAGTATATTACATATTATTGGTAATAAAGGTTGTCTGTCAACTTATAAGTTAAAAAAATATGAACAGGAACAGAACACCAAGTATACATGTTGTGTCCAGATATATTTATAAATGATTTAGACCAACTGACATTAACTGAGATTTTACAAAGTATACATCTCAATTCGGAGCATGCTTGCTCCCTAATCAGTCACACAAGGGTTAACCACATAGAAGCGCTATATGAACCCCTAATGATGATTAATGATGGCAGCAATAATAGTCATGAATGATGCCAATGTAGTAAATAGAACATTGAAAAGTTTTATTCAAAATCAGTTCCATGTATGTATAAATCAGCAGTACACCTTGTACAATGACCCCCCGCTGGCTCTGCAATGGTGAAGCCAAAATAAGGGGTTAAAAGCTTACAGCTTGGTGACCATCCAGTGTGTGTGAAGGCATAAAACCAGCCAGGAACAATGCAGCAGTGTGGACAGTTGTGCCTTGCTCGAGCTGTGAGGAGATGATAAAAGAATGCCTCAATCCTGGAGAGGGAAAGGTAGAAAAGGGGGCCACACAATTCCCGGTATAGGAGGCAAGGAGGATCACCTTCTGTGTCTGTCCTGATCACCCATGATGGGAAGGAGACTCGGACGTGACGTCAGACTCTGGGGGAAGGAGGACCAAAACGAGGCTTGAACCGCTATAGAGCCACTGGTGGTGAGGGCATGTGCGGTGACCCAATGCAGGGGAGCCAGGGGAGTGTGAGGAGTACCTGCTTCTGGTATGGTTGTCCTGACAACTTTTCAATGTTCTATTTACTACATTGGCATCATTCATGACTATTATTGCTGCCATTAGTAATCACCATCGGTGGGTTCATATAGCGCTTAGATGTGGTTAACCCTTGTGTGACTGATACTTTTGAACATCCCTCCTGGTGTGTTTTGTTCCCACACAGCTGCTACTTGACCCCCCAGGTGTTATGGCAATGGTCCTGTCATACTAGTGCTGGACTTATTTGTGTTTTTAGTGCTCCCTATTCAGGCTAAGTCCAAGGCCATATTGAGCAAGGGATATAAAGCTGGCGGAGGTGGGCGGTGGGTGTTAACACTAGTGTATTCACAAGTAACAGGAAAAAACGGAATTGGATGCAGCGGGCCAGGATTGACAGTCATTTTGAGTATAAGTCATTCTAAACAGTAGCATATATAAGAGGATGTATAAAATGAATGGTAAAAGAACTAATATGGTATGCATGCAGTCCCGCAGCATTGAAAGATCCAGAAATCCCAGAGCTCCTGAGCAGCGCTCGGGCATTCACAGGGGCCACAACAATAGATTTTTCGAAATTACCCGGGGGGCCGTATTAAAGCGGCCTGTGGGCTGGACTTTGGACATGCCTGTCCTAAAGGATAGAGGTATCTCTGATTCATAACTTTCAAAGAGCAAGGAAATCTAACTCCAACAAGATTTACATATTTTAGCTTTTCTTCAATCTGGTCTTGGTCAGTGTCTGGCCCTGAGTACCCTAAAGGGACAAGTTTCTGCCTCATTCATCTTCCATCCAGAAACCTCTTACTTTGCAATCCCCTAGCAGGACTTAAAAACATGGAGTTGCTCATATAGTTCCCCCAAGTCGACCTCCTGTGTCACCTTTAAATCTCATTCTGGTACTGTTCTTTAGAGACCCCCAGTTGAACTGATTAGAGCCATTTCTTTTAAAGCGTCTTTTTCTATTTTGTACAAGGACAAGGTAGTTTTTAGATAAAGACCTTCCTTCTTACCTAAGGTGGTCTCCTCCTTTCACCTCAACAAGGGCATTTTCTGCTATTCATTATGACCTGCCTCAGGCATAGCTGAACTGTTGATGGTTCCAGATTGCTATGTTGTTGCCCACACCCCAATTTTATTGCTTGGGTATGTCCCATGGTCTTTGAATTCCCGTTTCATCATAAAAAGATGGGCACAGAGTTTCATCATAACTGCACAACATCCGAGTATTTAGCTTTTGTTGTTCTTGTGATAAAACACTAAACTTGGTTTTCATGTGATATATGGCCTTTCTATCCAATATTCTCATAGTACTTAGAGAACAGTTAATGGTCACAATTTCAAAGCAGCGGGTTAGGGGAAATTGGGATAAGGTGGGGACAAAGTAATATTATTAATTAAAATATGAATGTTTCCATGGCAATAGATTCTATAAATATTTTGTTTCAAATCCTTTACCTAACATGATATTTTCACCATCACAAGGTTAAATTTTAATTGAAGTGGTTTCTGTTAGAGATTTAGAGTTTTTTTAAATGATAAAAGTCTCTGAAATACATATAAATGTTATAATGTAATATGTTAATTTTGAAGGTTACTTCAATATGTCTTTGTGAAGGACAGAGAAGCCATTTTGCTATCTATGTATTTCTATTCTGAGTTGCTATGTCAGTATGTTAGGTGGAGTTATGTACCTTACTATAGACTCAAACTATATATGCAAGAGTGGGTGTTACTTTTATATTAAGAATTACTACCTTCTGGGGACACACTTTTTGCTGACATCTTCCTTATATATAGTATAAAAGACAACTATATCTACAGATCAAGCAGAGATGAGAAAAGAACATCCTACAAACTCAAGAAACGTAACATCTCTCTCACCTTTTGACTCCTGAAACCTTTCTGTTTTGTTCTGTTTCATATGTTTTGCTTTACTTTAAGAAAATAAACAACTTTCCTGAAGTATCGTGACAGCTGAGAAGTCTATTTCGAACAGTTTTAAAGCCTAAATATTTGCTACCCTAATGTGTTCCCTGCATCAAGGTAAAATTGTGTAGGTATTAATCTTGCCCCCTCACCCCATTATACTTATCTGAGTCCTTACTCGATCCAGCGCTTTGTCAGTCTGTGCTTTGCTAAGGCATTAAAAGCCTTTGGCTCCTACTGCTGTCAGCCAATTCCTGTGACAAATTGAGCAAGGGGCAAGGCTGAGCCGCACTGTCTGTGTCTTTGGATGTAGGCAGTGTTGCTTCAGATCAAGCCTGCAAGTGTGCCATAATAGGAAGCGGCTTCCTATGGTGGCATACTGAGAAAAGGAGGAACAAAGATTGGCGGTGGGGGACCCCAGAAGAGAGGGATTGAGGCTGCTCTGTGCAAAATTATACACAGAGCAGATAAGTATAACATGTTTGGGCACATGTGCAAGGGCACAAAGAAAACAATTGTTCTCTATGCATCCTGTTTACCCCACAATGTTGATGTCAAGTGAGTGTTATTTATGCGCAGAAAATGGCATACATGTTGCAGGTTTCTGGGCAGAAAAAATCTGCACGTGATACCAATGTTGTGGTGTGAACAGGGCACATAGGGAACACTTATTTTGTTTCTTCTCTATGTACACCACATTCCAAATGCACTGGGGGTGCGATATGCTATGAATGTCAATAGATTCCTAACAACACCCTTAAAAGCAGATTGCAATCTGTAGTACCATGTAATATGGTTGTAGTGTGTTTTTAAAAGTAGCGTATGCACTACTTCTGGTGTGATCCAGTGCAATTTCAACCCATTCAAATGAATAGAGCTGAGTACATTCCTATGCGATTCACATGTGAACCAACACTAAAGCTGGTTATAAATTTTTTGTTTTATGAACATTTGTTACATTTTCTAATCATCAGTGGGGTCAAATCGATATTTGTTTTAGACTGCAGTGATGGGAAAATTCAAAGGAGCAGCATATGAAAATGTGGACAAATGGATTGGCACAATTTACTCCTCAATTCCAACAATAGTCAAGAATCCTTCTCTTTCAGATTTTTTCTCCATGAATAGTGGAATGAGACAGACTTGCCCTCTTTCACCCTTGATTGTTATCCTTCTTTTTGGAACCCTTCCCAAGCACTATTAAAACTAACCCCAACATTCATGGTCAAAAGTGTTGTCCAGCACAATATAAAGTAGCAGGTTTTTCTGACAACGCACTGTCCAGTTTAAAAACTACAGTATGTGTATAAGTAATTCCATGCAACAGCTCAAAATAATAATAGGTTGCAAGCACGATGTGACAAAATCACCCTGATATGTGTATGAATCAGTGCTGCTCTCCACTTTAATGAACTCTCAATTCAATATAATAACAGAATATATATATATATATTAAAATAAGAATACAACTTTTTATACAAAAACATATGAATGCTAAAATAAACACAGAAATATATTTATAAGTTCCATAAACCAAGGGTAAAAAAAAGGTGCACTATAATATCTTAATACTGTAAAATCAAGAAAGTCCTTTGCAAAAAGAAGTGCAAGGTATCCAAAACTCTGTGTAACAGTGCACTACTAGGTGAATAGTCTTCGCCACCACCGTGAGGGTAAACACTCACCTTATAGTTTGGCCCTCATTACATGGGCACAACACACATCTTTGTTATACCAGGATCCAGCAAAGTGCTTAATAATGAAGGCCTTCAGTCTGCCTCAGCCAAAATGTGCTAACAGCATGACACCATTAGGGTTACAAAGAACAGCTTTAACAATTATCCAGCAAGGAAAAGCCATTAAGGAAGAAACTCCCAATGATCATACTAAAAAAAAAAAAAAAAGAAAAAGACAAAAAACCATAGTGCTCACTGCTAAAAAAGAATTTACCAAAATTGAATAAAGTGCACTCGTATTTTAAAATACTGTACAGAAAACCACTTTCATGAATTACTGACACGAAGTAGATGAACAATTCTGTCCAGGAGAAGTGCAGAGCCAAACCACTATACAGTGCTGCAGTCATTCCAGCTCTCATTCAACCTTTCCACTCCATACATAGTTTTAAAATTAAATTAACCTACAATATACTAATGCCCTTAAAAATAATTTTCTTTAAGAGTGTCAAAGACTTTCAACTAAATTTTGATTTATGTAGGCTACCAGAAGCATTAAATACCTTGAAATTCATGTAACCCTTACCATAAAAGTCATCTTCCCTACCAATTTTCCCTAAACCTTCCTCCCTTTCCTAGCATCCATTAGACAAGACCTATGGCATTGGAGCTCAACCTTCTTCTCATGGTTTGGGCAGAATAGTATCCTAGAAATGAACCTATTACCCAGGTTGTTATACTTACTCCAAAACTTACCATTTTACATCCGAACTTCTTTTTGAAAACCAGACATAAGTTTAGTCAAATTTTTATGGGCTTGAAAAGCACTTAATAACACCAGGCTACCATCTTTAAAATCTATGGGCGGTATAGGTTTCCCTGACCCCCTATACCAGTGATGGTGAACCTTGGCACCCCAGATGTTTTGGAACTACATTTCCCATGATGCTCAACTACACTGTAGAGTGCATGAGCATCATGGGAAACGTAGTTCCAAAACATCTGGGCTGCCAAGTTTCACCATCACTGCCCTATACTATAATCAGTACATGTCGAGAATACCTGACTGGTGCAGAAATTACTCAACTAAATGCTAGATTCAGCTCGAACAAACAACTCCAATATCCCCCTTTGAGACTTACTTTGACTGAAAGATGATATTCCAGCATCTCTCAAATCACATTCCCCGATTGGGAGGCATGCCTGTGTGCATATGCCACTGTGTGGTGCACAGTTGCATACAGCAGCCTTCAACCATTCATGTCTATGTGTGGCTGTATGCAGCACCAGGAGCTCCCAGGCACTAAAATATACCTGTTTGTTTACGCTGTGTGGGCAAATATGTCCATGCACATGAGCCCTAACCCGTCCATCATGGCCTCTGCTTTGGGAAACTTAAAATTCCCCTACAGTGTTCAAGATGGTACACTGTAGGGGAAGCAGGGAACAGGGTCACCACTGGAAGGAGAGAGGACAGGGGTCACCGTTGGAAGGATAGAGAATAGGGGTCACCGCGGGAAGGATAGGGAACAGGGGTCACTGCTTGAAGGAGAGAGGACAGGGGTCACTGCCAGAAGGATAGAAAACAGGGGTAACCCCTGGAAAGATAGAGAACAGGGGTACCCGCTGGAAGGAAAGAGGATAGGGGTCACCGCTGGCAGGGCAGAGGAAAGAGGCCACCGCTGGCAGGGCAGATGACAGGGGCCACCGCTGGCAGGGCAGATGACAGGGGCCACCGCTGGCAGGGCAGAGGACCTATTTTTTTATGAGGAGGAGCCGTGGAGGAGACCTTGCTGCCTGTGCTCAGGCTGTATATGTACAGAGTTAGGCCAGGCACAGTATTAGGTGCTGTTGGGGTTGTGAGTGGGAAGCTCTGGGGGTGAGAAATTAAATCAGAAACCAGAACCCCCTAGATCCGGCCATGATACAAATTAATTTGTGGTTTCATTATAATATATTTTGGATTAATTGAAATTCGTTAATATTGATATTTGGAGATTCAGGTACATCCGAATCTCCAAATAATAAACATTTCACCTATATTTCGATTTGTAACAAAATGAATCCCACATGTTTAGCTGTCAGCACCTCTGAACACTAGGCTTATTATACTGTATATTATTGGTAATAAAGCGGTTGTAAATTCTGCTTGGTCATTTTTGCCTACAGGTAAGCCTATAATAAGGTGCACCGTTTAGGAGATATTCACCCTGCATGCATCACTGGTGCATGTGCTCTAAAGGTCCAGCATGCCATGCTTGAACTTCAGAGCTTCTTGCTAGAACCGAGTGACGTCATTGCGGGTCCGGACAATCACATAGCCAGAGCGCACTAATCCGGAAGAAAGACAGGAGAAACATATCAACCCTCTCAGTGGTGACATTACAGTGCTGGAGGGCTTCGTTCCAAGGTGAGTATTTCATAATGTGTTAGTATGCGATACATACTAGCACATTATGCCATTGCCTTTCAGTTTTTGCAACATCTGCAAAACTTTTTTTTTTTCGACATACCATCGCCAGTCAGAATCCCCGATCACCGCCACACCAGTTATATAATAACACTGTACTGCACTGGTGACAGTATGTAAAACAAAAAATTGTAAAATTTTTCTTTGAATTTCATCCTTTTCCAAAAAATGACAAAAAATTAAAACCTCAACAGAGGTTGCCTCCTGCTAAATACCTTGGACTGTCTACTTTCCAAAAACATGTAATTTGGGGGATATTTGTACAGTCCTGGGGATTTTGGGCCTCAAGAAATGACATAGTCCATCAGTACGTCAGGATTTATCATTTTTCAGATATAAACTGTATATACCATAGTTTGTGGGCTCTTTAACTTTCCTACAGACTAAATAATAATCACTGATTTGCTGATTTGGGTTATTTTCACCAAAGAAATGTAGCAGAATGCAGTTTGGCCAAAATTTATAAAGAATATATTTATTTGCAAAATGTTTTAACAGAAACAAATAAAAATGCTTCCCCCCCCCCCCCCCCACAATTTTCAGTCTTTTTATATTTATTTAGCAAATAATAGAAAAACCCAGTGGTGATTAAATACCACTAGATCACTGGATCACTGTGTTAGTGTCACTGGAGATGTCAGTGCCAGTTCCCACAAAGTGTAGGTTAGTGTCAGATTGTTCGCCACACAGTCTATAAGTTGCTGATCACTGCCATTAATAGTAAAAAAATAAATAAATAAGAAAAAATGTGTATATACCATAGTTTGTAGGCACTATCACACAAACCAATTCATATACATTCATTGGGATTTTTTTTTTACCAAAGACATGTAACAGAATACATTTTGGCCTAAATTTTTGAAGAAAAAATATAAAAAACATTTTCTGTCTTTTTTCATTTACGTAATACAATTTAAAAAAAAACAGTGACATATAGCACCAAAAAAAAGCTGTAGTTGTGCGAAAAAAATAATAAACATTTCAAATGGGTGCAGTGTTGCATGAATGCGCAACTGTCATTCAAAGTGTGACAGCACTGAAAGCTGAAAATTGGCCTGGGCAGGAAGGGGTGTCCGGTATTGAAGTGGTTAATCAGAGGATAGGAAAAAAACTATCAACCAGTCTGCAGCTTGGTCCACAAAGGACATTATATAACTTTTCAGATATGAACTGTGTAAGGCACAGTTTCATGAAAATTGTCCAGCATATGGGTATATAGCTTACAATAGGCTGCCTTAGTTATGAACTCAAGTATTTATTTTATGATATCGTTTTTGTTGTGTTAAAACACATAACTCAGTTTTATTGTGATATATGGTCTTGGTATCGAATATTCTTCTAGCAATTAGAGAACATTTAATGGTCACAATTTTAGCGCAGCGGATTAGGGGAAATAGGAACAAGATGGTGACAAAATGATGCTATGTTTAAAATATGAATGTTTCCATGGCAGCGGATTCTATAAAGATTTCCTTTAAAATCCTTTACCTAACCTTTTCACAATAACAAGGTTACATTTTATTCAAAGGTTGTTTACAAGCTGCAAGAAAAGAGGACAAATAGGGCAGACTGAAAATCACAGCAATGCGTGGAAGGGTAAAGGCCCGTACACGCGATAAGAAAATCGGAAAGTACATTTTTGTCGATTTTCAGATCGTTAGTATAGTGCTTTCCACATCTGATAACTAATTTTTGTACGGCAAAAACTGGATGTGCAGCTGGACTCCTCCACTGTCAGAATACACTGATCCGTGGCTGTTGAAAGCTGAGAAAAATTTTCCAACGGTCCCGTTCAACAGAAGTCAATTGTTAGATCAACTTCTGTTGATCCTGAACAGCCAAAGATGGTATCCAATCTGCTGAACCAGCAGAGATTCAGTCCATCTATGGGCAGCCTTAGTCTGGTGCCTAATGAGGTGGAGTGGTTATAGTGAAAGAAACAGGGAGGGATTATAGGAATATGCGCGGACAAAGAGCAGTGGGGAGGGGTTGTTCCTGAGAAAGTGTCAAGGTGATAATGTCGAGGGAACCCGCATGTTGGAAATAACTTGAAAAAGGAAGAGAAAGGGGTGCGCGGAGGTTAAATAGTAGGTAGGTGTAGGTTGCAGCAAGACATGAAGACTCAGCCATTGAGAAACTGTTTAAGCTCATCCCTAAAAGAATATAAAGAATATTCAGTCCAACAGAACCCCATGGAAGGAAAATTTGAGTGTGTGTCTTTCAATGAGCTAGCTCGGCTTTCCATCAGCCTGATGTCCTCCATCAATTTGATCCATTGCTGAACAGTCGGATGTGTGGGTGATTTACGCTATATTGGAATCAGAACTGGCCTTAGGTGTTCAGGCACCCTGTGCAAGCTAATCCTGTGGTGCCCCCTCCCCCCATCCTCACCCCTCTCCCCTTGGTCACCTAAACATGGCTGTATCTATTAAAAAACTATTTAAGAAAAATAAAAGCAAGAAAAATGAAGCATAAATACTCTAAGTATAAATATATTACCCAAATCTGTTTCTGTTGTAAAAAGTGCACAGTGCTAAATTAATAATTAAATGTGAATGGCAAATAAAGGTATACATATCATATACCACTACTAAATAAATAATTAAATATTCATAACCTCTACAATGTGCAAAAAATGAATTAACATAGCGTGATTCCATAAAATACATAGGCCTTCATTTAAGTCTGGTGAGTCAGTTTGGGGTTATTGTAAAATATATAAAATAAATATCCACAAGTGATAAATATAATATACCCCCTGCGCACAAGTTAAATATTGATTGAGTCCGATTCCAGACCTATCGCAGCTACTTTAAGGTGCAAATATGTTGAAGTTACCAGAAAAAAGTCCCATCTATCGAACAAAAAACTAGTAATAGTAGCGCAGATAGTTCAAATGGTAATCCTCCACACAGAAGAAATAAATGTCCCTTTAAATTTTCTTATGCAGAGTCTCTTAAATTTTTCTCCACCAAATGGGAATACTAGTGAATTTACGGGGTCACCACACCACACATCCTCCACCTTGGTGCTAAATAAGGGGGGTGGCAACTCACCAAACAGCGTAGCCCACCTATTCTCATAGGATAGGCAGTAAGGCAAAGAACACAAATCTCCTCCGATCAAATTAAGGCAGCCGACTGTGTCTTTCCCTGTAGCTTGTCTTTTAAGGCGTTCCCTTCTCCTTACAGCAATCCTCCCATTCACCACAAACAGCATAGCCCACCTATTCTCATAGGATAGGCAGTAAGGCAAAGAACACAAATCTCCTCCGATCAAATTAAGGCAGCCCACTGTGTCTTTCCCTGTAGCTTGTCTTTTAAGGCGTTCCCTTCTCCTTACAGCAATCCTCCCATTCACCACAGTTGGAAAGATAAGAAAAGGGAAACCGCACTAGCGTAATATTGTCAAAAATCCACACGTTTATTCACCAAAATCAAATCAAAATGTACTCACAAACAAAGTGCATAAATAAGCCTTCAATATCTTGTGGACAGTATCACGGATACACCGATCGGTGCTGTAGGTCTGGCTCACCCTCTCCACGCTGATGCTCCGGACCACGCCAGCCTCCGTAGGTGTCACCCGATCACTTCCTGGTCGCCGTAAGGTTCACTCCCTGACATGTTTCGTCATATCCGACTTGTTCACAGGGGCGTGAACCTTACGGCACGGCGTCATACTTCAATACATTGGGATGCTGACACCTCCCATAGCATCACACGGGCACACCCATTTATGCTAATTCCCAGATCGTGGCTAAGTCTCCATAGAGACCGTTTACATTAAATCGGCCGATTGGTAACTAGGTTTATCAACCCACCACTCACATTTCAATGGATCTGGCTCCACACCACGCCAGAAATTTCTAATACTACTCACAAGTTAAAGATATTAACCCCTTAGTATCAATACCTTCACTGTGTCAGCATTCCTATATTCCAGTATTGGCAGTCACATGCTAATATTGACAAAAATGAAATATCGACAAAAATAACCTGCCAATCACATTCTTAATAGAATTAAATATATATATATATATATATGTGTGGATTTACCTCACAAACACAAGATCTAGATATCCTTAAAACAAAATTCAAATTTAAAAGAAGCCTTGACTCAAATAAATATATAGACAAAGATATATCTTAGTAAGGTCAAAAAGTAGAACCCATAATGATTAAAACCTCAAACGGCATACACATATTAATTGGTTACTCCAGGTAATTTATAAAACCGATAAATATTGATGAAAAATGTCTAAAAATGTTCAAATATCTAAAAATCTCTAAAAATGTTCAATGACCCAAAACTGGCAGGAATAAATAGCAGCAAAATTAAATTACATATCCAAAATTTAAAATAGACATTCTTATAGATCACTGATGAAACAGTTCAAGTCCAGGTCAATATTTAAACCTTTGGGATCAAGGGCCTGGGTGAGGAAAATCCACTTAGTTTCGCATTTGGACAATTCCCTCACCCAGTTCGCCCCCCTCCATGAGGGGGTAACCCTTTCTATACCCCAAAAGTGCAAACTGCGGGGATCACGATTATGGTGCCTTCTGAAATGCTCAGAGACACTATGATCTTTAAAACCATTTAAAATGTTCGTAATATGTTCCCCAACTCGTTTTTTCACTGTTCGTTTTGCAGTGGGGTCAGATGATAACTTAGTGTATGTATTTACATCACTAAGCATATCAGAGAGTTGTTGGTGGTAAAAACTTTTATCAAGCACCACCACACCCCCTCAGCTGGCCTTATGATAATTTCCTTCCTCTTTTCCAAGGACTCTAGGCCTTCGATAATGTGTCTGCAACCTTTTTGGGCCTTTTTATTAGGTACTAGCTCCTGCAGATCCTCCAGTTTTTAAAGACTTCAACATAGTGGTTGTGACTTACTTTGGGGTTCATAATGGACTTATTTTTTAGGCCACTGTTTATCATACCACCTCCATTCACATTACTTATAGATGTGATTGGATTATTTAGAAAGTGCTTTTTCAAGGTCAACTTCCTAATATATTTATGGATATCTATGTAAACATTACATTTATTCATAGGGCGTTGGGGTGCGCATTTTAACCCTTGGTCTAGAATATGTAATTCTTTTGGTGTAAGTTCTACCTTACTTAGGTTAAAGATGTCCTGATTTATCGCTCCCTTCTCCTTTTTCTTGTATTGGGTCCTTCTTCCTGCTCGGACCCCTCTTCTTGTACGTGATCTACTTCTGACCTCCCCATTCCTCCCTGGTGGGGGTTCGCGTAGGGTCGGTGCCTCCCCCGCCCCCTCCCTCTCCCTAAAAAAGGACCCCCTCTTGAGGATTGGCCAGAAGGTGCTCCATACTGTGCAAAGGGCTGATAATAATTGTTATGTTCAAAATTAGGGTTGGGGTAGGCATTATTCTGTGGGTATCCCCATCCTCCATTTTTACCTCTACCCCCCTTCTGTTTCCAGATACCCTCATAAACTTACCCCGTTGTGGTACTGTAGTCCACTGTTGGTTCTGTTGAACTCAGAGTACCGATTCCCCATGTTCTGTCTCCAATTCGGGGTACCATCCCTTGATTCCCACTGATTTTTTTGAGGTCTTCTCAATGGGACACTCCTAATAGGTGTATCTGGAGAATCATTGACTGTCTCCACATTGCCTATATCTGTCTCCTGGGTTTCTACTATTACATTGTTGACCATGTCGATCTGCCATTTGTAAACCTTTTTCTTCTGACTGTCCTTGTCTATTTTATCTAATTTCTTTTGAGTAGCTTCATTAAAATCTTTAAGATCATTACTTCCTACAGCATTATCTATCTTTTCTTTCAAATCCTTAATTTTGTTATTGATGAGCTCCATTTTCCTCTTTTTACGCTTAAGAAGTAAGGATTGCAGGTCCAGGCCGGTCTGGTGAAAAAAATCAACCTACTCCTTTGTTGATTCAGCATCATCCAGACCATCCTGGGGGGCCACATCCCACCTCAAACCCCTACTTACAATACCTTCCTTCAAGTACATTTCAATTGTGGAGATGTCCCACCAGGCTCTCACTTGTCTTTCCAAAACTAGAGATAAGGATTTCAATAAGATAGATAAATCCTCATCTACTGGTGGTTCCGCATTAAGTTTAAAAACTTCTTTGAGATCCAGTTTCCTGGATTTGAGGAATTGAATCACCTCCATGGCAGCAAGGGTAAATAAAAGCAACTGTAAAATATATAAAATAAATATCCACAAGTGATAGATATAATATACCCCCTGCGCACAAGTTAAATATTGAATGAGTCCGATTCCAGACCTATCGCAGCTACTTTAAGGTGCAAATATGTTGAAGTTACCAGAAAAAAGTCCTATCTATCGAACTAGTAATAGTAGCGCAGATAGTTCAAATGGTAATCCTCCACACAGAAGAAATAAATGTCCCTTTAAATTTTCTTATGCAGAGTCTCTTAAATTTCTCTCCACCAAATGGGAATACTAGTGAATGTACGGGGTCACCACACCACACATCCTCCACCTTGGTGCTAAAAAAGGGGCTATTGGTGGAAGCAGCACATAGGGTGCTTTTTTGGCGCACACCTTTCGTTGAAGGTTTGTCACCATAAATATTTATTTGAACTTTTTTGCACATTTTCTTGCACCTTTTTTGCACTTCATTGGACTTTTCTTGCAACTTTTTATGATCACTAATAACTTAGCCCCCCTTACATTAGAGACCCTCCCATGGAGCCCCCCTTTACATCAGAGACCCCCCCATGGAGCCCCCCCCTTACACCAGAGACCCCCCAAAGAGCCCCCCTTACATCAGAGACCCCCCACAGAGCCCCCCTTACATCAGAGACCCCCAGAGAGCCCCCCTTACATCAGAGACGCCCCTTACATAAGAGACCCCCCACAGAGCCCCCCCTTCACATCAGAGACCCCCCTTACATCAGAGAGCCCCCCTTATATTTGTTTTATATACTGAGGCAGGAGAGCGGGTGAGCTTACTCACCCCAGGATGGAGGCTCAGGCTGTCTGCAGCTTTTCTCCTCTCGGTTTAAACTTCCTGCCCTCACATCCCTGGGGAGTGTGGGTGGGGCAGACCCAGGAGGAGAAGGGGTGGAAGGAGGAGGAGCTGACAATCTCTCTCTCTCCTCTCGCGTCCCTGCAGAGAGGAGGAGGGGGAGCTGTTATTGGCGACTCTGAGGCTGAGCTGTGTGAGAGAGATACACAGCTCAGTCCTGCAGTCCAGAGAAAACACAGGCACAGCCACACAGGTAAGCGGCAGCGGCGGCCTGTGTTAACCCTGTCCAGGCCGCGGTCGCAGCTTACCTCCTGCTGTGGGGCCTGATCATCAACCGGCCACGGAGCGGGTGGACCTAATGGCCAGTCCGGGCCTGCCTGTAAGTAAATGACTGCGAGCTGTGATGGTCGCATGGCGCCCCAGTTGCCCATGGCGCCCTGTGCGTCCGCACAGCTCGCACACCCCAAAGGCCAGCCCTGATTGGAATGCATGAGCGGGCTGTATTTGCTAAGTGTCTAAGCACTGTTTTTTTGTAAGCTGTTGAGTTGTGATGTATGAGAAAGAAGGCTGGCTTTTTTTTGTAATATCCTACCTGTAAACCTTTGGACTATCTCATGGACTTGCAGCCAGAAGATTTGTAAGGCTGTACAGGACCAATGAATGTGGCAATAGCCTCTATACACTACACTACAAACTGCTAACCCTATCCTCTGCCCTGCCAACCCCCTGTACATTGCTCTAATAACCTCCCATCCTCTGCCCCGCTGACATTTTTTACTGCACCCACACATCAGTCAGTCTAGGTCTGGTCCTGCATAAACTGCTCTTTCAGTAATAGAATACTTTCTAAGATTAGTACTTCCCTCCTGCTAGTTTAAGTTAATGATCCTATGTTCTTGATCTTGACTTCATATTGAAAATACTGCCCTCCTGAACCTTTGTCAACCCCTCGATGCATTTAAAAGTTTTAATCATGTCTTTTCTTTCCCCTCTTTTCTCTAGAGCAGTGATGGTGAACCTTGGCACCCCAGATGTTTTGGAACTACATTTCCTATGATGCTTATGCACTCTGCAGTGTAGATGAGCATCACGGGAAATGTAGTTCCAAAATCTCTGGGGTGCCAAAGTTCACCATCACTGCTCTAGAGCCTAGACTGTACAAAATAAGTGTATACATGATAAGATAAGTTTATCAATATCTTTTTTTTTTTAAGTGAGGTCTCCAGTACTGGATACAGTATTCTAAATGAGGTCTCACTAAAGTTCTAAATATGGTAAGCAGGACCTCCTTCCTCCTGCTAGTAACCCCTCTAGTGGTACATCCTAGAATTCTATTTGCTTTTTCTATTTGTTTTTTTTAGCATGGCCACACTGTTTGCTGATTTTGAAATCATTTGAAATAAGTACTCCTAAATCTTTTTCCTCTGTAGTGGTGGCCAGAACTGCACCCCCAATCTTGTACTCTGTCAAGAGTTCATTTTTCCCTAGGTGCATTTTAGTAATAATCTATAAAGAAAATTCATTTTTTCACAAAGTTGTCAATTATTAAGAAATTTCTAATACGCAGCATAGCTATACTTAAAATTACACACCAAAACATATTCTGCTATCCCTTCCGAGTATGGTGACACCCCATGTGTAAGACACAATTTTGGAGGACATGGAGCACCAGGACTGTAAAAACCACTCAAAAACACATTTTGGAGAGTAAACACCCCAAATAATTTTTTAGGAGACATCGTGTGTTTGGAAGACTTCATTTTTTGCCACTTGTTTTTGGAAAATGTGTAAAAAAAAGTGTAATTCATTTTTTACACAAAGTTGTCAGTTTAATAAGAGATTTTTGCACACAGCATGGGCATTATTAGAATTTCACCCTTAAAACACATTCTGGTATTCTTGAGGATACCACACGTGTGAGAATTTTCCAATGTTTGAACTAAATATTCACCAGACTTTGTATCTTGTATACCAGTGTACTATAATTCAAAGAGCAAAGCAGGTGTAAATGAGCATTAAGTGACTCGATGTATATAGGCTGAAGGCAGCAAGGAAAATTTTCAGAAGTAGATCAACAGTAGCATGACAAATCTCTTTAACAAAGTGATATTTTTTTGTCCATGTTGCATAATGTGACATTTTAAATCTCTGTATAACAAAAGCCTGAACTGGAAGACCCAACATTTCAGACACGAGACTATAGTCATTGGTTTTTAGTACATTTGGCAACTGTCAAAATAAAATGCATTATTCTATATTGTAAATGTGTGTTCCCATTGTACAACCATCTGATCAAAAACAATGCTTTTTTGTATGGCAACAAAACAGACTATAATACAGTTTCACTATGAGATAATAGAATACTTTTCTAATATGGGCCAGTTTACTGTCCTTCAGATTTTAGGGGGGCCAGTGGAAGTAGAAAATGCCCCAGCGTCAGTGGGAGTAAACAATTCCTCAGGCTTGGTCGCCAGTGGGAGTAAAAAAAAAAAATTACAGAGCACATGTGGTTAGTAGGAGAAGGGATAATGCCCCCTTTTTGGTATTGGTGGGAGGAATGGTTCCCCATTGTTGGTGTCGGCCAGAAGAATAGTTCCCCATTGCTGTTTCAGTAAAAGAAATAGTGCCCCATCATTGGTGTCAGTGGGCCAAATTATGCCCAACTGCTGAAGTCAGTGGAAGGAACCTTGTTGACGGTGGGAGGAATAGTGCCTCATATCATCAGGAAGAATAGATAGAAAGGAGTGCCCGGTGTCCAGTAAATGCAAGATGGAAGGCGAGTAGGAAGGTGTTTATTAGAAATCGCAACAAGTATGACAAAATAACGCATTTCGGGGGGGGAACAAAGAACCCCCCTTCTTCAGGGCTTTTGATGCCCCAGTGAGCACAGCTAACACACATTCACCCGTCTAACCACTTTACGACTGCTCACAGTAATATTACTGCGGCAGAGTGGCTCGTTATCGTCTGACGACGTAGTACTACGTCGTCAGACACTCCCCCTTCTGGGCGGCGCTTGCGCGCCGCCGGAGGCTCGCTCCCGCTGTTTTCATTCACAGCGGGAGTCGGGCCAGGGGAGGAGCAGCGGCGATCGCCGCTGCTCTTACCCGATCGTCGGGGATTGAGTCTGGAGATCCGCCCGCTGTGTGTAAACACAGCGGGCGGATCTCCATAGTGACAGGGAGTGACAGATCGGACTGTTCAGCATAGCTGGACATCCGATCTGTCCATGACTCACTCAGTCACCCCCCCCCCCCCCACATGTCAGTAAGCACCAGGCATACATTAACCCCTCCCTCTCCAATAAAATTAATCCCTTCCCTGCCAGTGTCATTTTTACAGTAACAGTGCATATATATAGCACTGATTACTGCAGTAATGTCACTGGTACCCCCAAAAGTGTCAAAAATGTCAGTCAAGGGTCCGATCTGTCCGCCGCAATGTCGCAGTCCCGCAAAAAAAAATCGCAGATCGCCGCCATTACGCGTTAAAAAAAAAAACACCAAAAATTACAGAAATCTTTCCCTTTGTTAGCAAACCAATCAAAATACGCGTATTGCGATTTTCTTTACCAAACATAGGTAGCAGAAAACAAATTGGCCAAAAATTTTTAAAAAATTGGTTTTTACATCTTTTTTGGGGGGAATTTCATATAAAAAAATGTTAAAAATATTGTTATTTTTTCAAAATAAATGCTCTTTTTTTGTTTATAGCGCAAAAAGTAAAAATCGCACAGGTGATCAAATACCACCAAAAGAAAGCTCTGTTTGTGGGAAAAAAAGGACGTAAATTTCGTTTGGGTACGGCGTCGCACGACCGCGCAATTGTCAGTTGAAGTCGCACAGCGCCGAATCGCAAAAAGTGGCCTGGACGGAAGACAGCAAAATCCTCCGGTGGTAAAGTGGCTAAACTTGTGCAAAAACCCCATCAGTTTGAGATCCTTCCACACATATTAGCATTCAGCAAAATCCCTGAAGAAGGGGGAGTCTTTGTTTCCTCTGAAACGTGTTGGCTTGTCATACTTGTTGCGATTTCTAATAAACGCCTTCAAATTCACCTTCCATGTTGCATTTACTGGACACTGGGTGCTCCTTTCTACCTACTCTTCCTAGTTCAGATGTGGATACAACCATAAGGTGATATCCAGAGGTAGCAGCCCAGGCCCCAAAAAAGGGTACTGTCACCTACTTTCAAGTTGGGCATAAACCATTGGAAGTGAAGTCTTCTGTCTAGCTCATTTTCACCACTCACCCATGACCAGTGACTGATTGAGTCAGACCAGCACTGTCTACAACCCTAACAAGCTATCATATCAGCAAGGACTAGATAAAGGCAAGCAAGGGGCTACATTCAGCCTGCCGGTTGCAATTTGGAGACCACTACTCTAGATCTACTATATTTAAATTTGGGCCTCTTACACATGGGTGAAAAAATGAACTTGTATCTGAGTACAGATTCAATGTTATCTATGGGACTATGCACACAACTGCATAAAGATTTTTAATGTAGCGTTCAGAGCCATAGAAACAGCCATAAAAAATGAAATTCAAAGTGTTTTTTTGTTTACGAATCTGAATGTAGATGCAAAGAGGTTTATTTACTAAAGGCAAAAAGACTGTGCATTTTGCAAAGTGCAGTTGCACACTGTAAGAGCAGTTGCTCCAGAGCTTAATAAATGAGCAGGAGCTCTGCCGACTTCCATCATCCAATCACGTGCAAGCAAAAATGCTGTTTTGTTTTATTTTTTCTTGCATGTGATTGCGTGTTCTTTGCAAAGTGAAGCTTTTTACTAAGCTCTGGAGCAACTGCACTTGGCAAAGTGCACAGTCTATTTGCCTTTAGTAAATCAACCCCATTGTTTTCAAAGGGGACATAACCACAGCATTCAGATCCGCCACCAGAAATGGAAGAATCTGCATCTGAAAGACATTCATTTTACGCATATACTGTACTCTATGATCAATAGGATTCATACAGCCTTGCGCATTTAGCCTTTACATTTGGGTGTAGTCATTTAGGTTTATATGCGTCATACGAGTGTGTACACATACACTGAAATACCAACTGCTAGAAGAGATTCAAGAGTTTTACGCTTGTAAACATGAGGTCTTTATGGCAAATATTTGCGTATTTTACTCAGGATCTTTCTGTCAGCATCTGCCAGGAAGATCCCGATTATTATGTCAGTGAGCAAGAGGCCTTAGAGTATCTGTGACCTTTAGAACCATATGTGCCCGCATTGAAGTAGTTACGTTCATAGGTTAACAGCTCTCCGACATCTTTTATGCCTTTGTATCCGTAGCTCAGACCATGATGAGAAGAGGTCTGAGTCACCCAACACTCTGATTCATAAGGCCCTGTGTTGGTAATTGTGTCCAATTATTGTTAAAGCAACAGAGTAAGAAGTAAAATATAGAAAGATGACATTTATCTTCAGCAGATGATATCACCTCATGGATGAAAATAATACAAGAAAGGTCGCTTGAAATATTATGCCTGAGAGAATATTTCGAGGAATAGTACTGCAAACGGGATTTAGAAAAGTGCAGTAATCTTATTTAAAGTGATAGTAAACCGCAGTTAAGGAAAAAATAAAAAAATTCCTCTGCAAGGCCATGTCATCGCTATATGCATCGCACACTAGCACATTATTTGAGATTTACCTTAAAACGAAGCCCTCCAGAAGCACGCTATCACTGCTGAGAGGATTTCACCTAATCTTCCTTCAGGGTACGCGGCCTTTGGCTACATGAGTGGCTAGGAGCGCAATGACATCACTCTTACACGTGCGCACGGGAGCCACCGTTTACAGCACGGGCTCTGAAGGCACGGTATCCCGTCACCAGCTGCATATGACGTCACCGGCTGCATGCACTCTGAATATCTCCTAAGAAGAGGTGCAAGTTTAGAAGATATTCACAGTACCTACAGGTAAGCCTTATTATAGGCTTACCTGTAGGTATAAGTGATAACACAGACTTTACTATCACCTTAACCGCTTGCCGACCGCCGCAAGTACATATACTGCGGCGGTCAGCCCCGGCCAGGCAAAGTGACGTATCAGTACGTCACTGGCCTGTGAGCCAATAGCGGGCGAGCGCGCGCCGCCGGAGGTGCGCTCCCGCCCCGGCTCGTTCCCTAATAAGTCCGCGAGTGTGACCGTCGGACCCGATGTCCGCCGGTCACTCGCGATCGTCCGCTGTGAAGGGAGAAAGGCAGGCGGCTAATGTAAACAAAGCCGCCTGTCATTCTCCCCTGTGTAACAGCAGAGATCTAACGGTCCTGCTATGTAGGACCGTAGATCTCTGCTGTTACATGTAAAACCACATCCCTGCACAGTTAGAAACACGCCCCTAGGGACACACTTAACCCCTCCTTCCCCAATAAAGTTAACCCTTTCCCTGCCAGCGTCATTTTTACAGTAACAGTGCATATGTATAGCACTGATTACTGTAGTAATGTCACTGTTACCCCCAAAATTGTCAAAAGTGTCAGTCAAGCGTCCGATCTGTCCGCCGCAATGTCGCAGTTCCGCAAAAAAAAATAAAAAATCGCAGATCGCCCCCATTACGCGTTAAAAAAAAAAACAACAAAAATGACAAAAATCTTTCCCTTAGTTAATAAACGCAATAAATTTTGCGCAAACCAATCAAAATATGCTTATTGGGATTTTTTTTTACCAAACATATGTAGCAGAAAACAAATTGGCCAAAAAATTTTAAAAAATGTTGATTTTTACATTTTTTTGGGGAATTTCATGTAAAAATATTGTTATTTTTGCAAAATTGTTGCTCTTTTTTTGGTTTATAGCGCATGATCAAAAAATCGCACAGGTGATCAAATACCACCAAAAGAAAGCTCTGTTTGTGGGAAAAAAAGGACATCAAATTAGTTTAGGTACAGCGTCGCACGACCGCGCAATTGTCCGTTAAACTCACACAGTGCCGAATTGTAAAATACCCCCTGGTCAGGAAGGGGGTAAAATCTTCCGGGGCTTAAGTGGTTAAGGAGACTGAAATAAAGTAAGCTGCTATAGGTTATCGTAGTATGCACTCCCATATTGCTTTTCATACAATGTTGCTACAGTATATAAACCCATTAATTGACGTTGTTATAGATAGACATCAATATGCTTTTTTTTTTTTTTTTAGTACAGGTTTTACGTATAATGTAAACCCTATCAGCATGTTGTAAACAAGTTACCATGACAGCAAAAGGAAGTTGGGCTGTGGCACAATTAGATGTGGCTGATTCTGCTGCTTGAAGAAAAGGTGAGAAAACAGAGGAGCATCAAACAGTAAAAAGAAAGTCAAGGGAGACTTATCGCTTGGTTTCCAGCTATTATCTCCCTTTGGATTTCTCAGGTAAAAGCTAATGTTAGTCACACTCAGCATACCATAACTGACCTCGAGATACCATGGTAACCATAATGCAACATGACATACAAACATTCATAAAATATGAGGTGAATAATAATGGAGAATCAATCACTGTCTTTTTAAACACATGGTCAAAAAAAGATTCACTCGCAGTGAGTGTTTGGTGAATGTCAGTTTAACTACTTTATGAATATGCCTCTTTAACCACTTAAGCCCCGGAAGATTTTACCCCCTTCCTGACCAGGGCCTATTTTGCGATTCGGCACTGCGTGACTTTAACGGACAATTGCGCGGTCGTGCGACGCTGTACCTAAACTAATTTGGCGTCCTTTTTTTCCCACAAACAGAGCTTTCTTTTGGTGGTATTTGATCACCTGTGCGATTTTTTGATCATGCGCTATAAACAAAAAAAGAGCGTAAATTTTGCAAAAATAACAATATTTTTCACATTTTTTTATATGAAATTCCCCCCAAAAAAATGTAAAAATCAAAATTTTTTAACATTTTAGGCCAATTTTCTTTTTTTAACATATGTTTGGTAAAAAAAAAAAAAAAAAAATCGCAAAAAGCGTATTTTGATTGGTTTGCGCAAAAGTTATTGCGTTTACTAACAAAGGGAAAGATTTTTGTCATTTTTGTTGTTTTTTTTTTAACGCGTAATGGCGGCGACCTGCGATTTTTTTTGCGGGACTGCAACATTGGGGCGGACAGATCGGACCCTTAACTGACATTTTTGACCCTTTTGGGGCTACCAGTGACATTACTACAGTAATCAGTGCTATACATATGCACTGTTACTGTAAAAATGACACTGGCAGAGAAGGGGGTTATTTTTTTTTGAGAGGGAGGGGTTAAGTGTGTCCCTAGGGGCGTGTTTCTAACTGTGATTGGCTGTGGCTTGATGTGTAAGAACAGTGATCAACAGTCCTACATAGTAGAACCGTTTGATCACCATTCATACACAGGGGAGACTGACAGGCGGCTTTGTTTACACTAGCCGCCTGCCTTTCTCCCGCTGTCACGGACGATCGCGAGTGCCCAGCGGACATCGGGTCCGCCGGGCACACGCGCGGGGGGGTCCGTGACCGAGCGGGAGCGCACATCCGGTGGCGCACGCTCGCTCGCTCGCTCCAAAAACCCTTACAGGCTAGCGACGTAGCCCTACGTCGCTCTGCCTGTGAGGGGCTGACTGCCGACGTAAATAGTCGTGCGGCAGTCGGCAAGTGGTTAAAGCGGTTCTTCGGTCATTTCTTTTAAAAATGAAAAGTCAGTAGCTACAAAAACTGTAGCTGATGACTTTTAACCACTTGCCTACTGGGTACTTTTACCCCCTTCCTGCCCAGGCCAATTTACAGCTTTCAGCAGTGTCGCACTTTGGATGATAATTGTGCAGTTATGGAACACTGTACCCAAACAACATTTTTTTTATCATTATTTTTCACACAAATAAAGATTTATTTTGTTGGTATTTAATCACCACTGGGTTTTTTATATTTTGCTAAATAAACAAACAAATACCGTAAAAAAAAAAAAAAACGTTTTCATAGTTTGTTGCCGCTAAAAAACACACAACCCGGGATCACTCATACACCAATATGATACAGCAAATTAGAGCAAGTAGCAAAAAACTGCACAGTGTATTGATCTGGCCACGGTGAGACGCAGGAAACCTCAGCAGTGTCAGCTAGGTATCAGCTGTACAAACCTAATGAGGACATCTGCACTCATCAATTGCCAACGATCCCTGCAGTGTAAGCTTGTGTATATGTAGGAATAAAAGAGTTCCCTCCTGAAACCCTGGATCAGCTGATTGTTTCTCGTAGTAAGGGGTCGGCTCTAGTACACAGTTTCAAATAAACACTCACAAGGGTTAGAGATCCCGAAAGGAGTGGATGGGCTGAGCCGCATCAAACGCAGGAGGACTGAAGGTGAGACTGGGCCAAGCCCAGGCAGGGCAATAAAGTACTCACTGTTCCGTGGGTCAGAATACCACGAATAACAGGGTCACTCTGGCTGGTGCTGCAAACTGCAGTTAAGAGAGTCTCTTTATCCATGCTAGTCGAATTCACTAAAGAGTGGTAGATTCTCCTAAACAGCACAGTGTATTGATCTGCCCATGGGGAGACGCAGGAAATCTCAGCAGTGTCAGCTAGGTATCAGCTGTACAAACCTAATGAGGACATCTGCACTCACCAATTGCCAACGATCCCTGCAGTGTAAGGCTCCTTTCACACAGGCGGACCGTTCAGATCCGCCTGTCCGTTTTTTTGGCGGATCTGAACGGTCCCCCCCATGCATCTCTATGGGGGATCGAATGTCAGCAGAGACATGTCCGCTGACATCCGATCCGATCTGTCAAATCTGGACGGATGGAAACCCTATTTTCCATCCGTCCAGCGGATCGGATGGAATCGGATGAGAACGGACCGACAGTGCGTTCCCATCCTATTTCCCCCATAGAGATGCATGGGGAACTGACAGCTGTGTCTCCGCACAGCTGTCATCCTCCTGCTCAGCGCTGAGACACAGCTGTCATCCTCCTGCTCAGCGCTGAGAAAAACGGAATCCGTCCGACGGACGGATAGTGTGAAAGGAGCCTAAGTAGTAAAAGAGTTCCCTCCTGAAATCCTGGATCAGCTGAGTATCTCTCGTAGTAAGGGTTGGCGCTAGTACACAGAGTCAAACAGCCACAAGGGGGAGAGATTCCATAGGGATGGATGGATGGGCTGTGCTGCATCAAATACAGGAGGACTGGAGGTGAGACTGGGCCAAACCCAGGCAGGGCAATAAAGTACTCACTGTTCCGTGGGTGAGAATACCATGGAAAACAGGGTCACTCTGACTTAGGCTGCAGTTCAAAGAGTCTGTTTATCCTTGCTAGCCGAATTCACTGAAGAGTGGTAGATTCTCCTAAACAGGAGTTGCATCAGGAGGCTTCGGAGTCTCGTAAATCAGTAGAGATGCTAGTTGTACACCTGGCGTGGTTTTCACACTAACAGCCCGAGAGAGAGCCTCTCTCTCATGAGAGGAATGCTTGGAAGGTAGGAGCCTTGAGGCAGCCAATGGTAGTGGTGATCTGCTCTCTGGAGCCCTCACACGCACCCGATGGGCCACCACCAAGGAAGTCAGGAAATCTACCACTATTCAGTGACTTCAGCTAGTAGGATAAAGAGACTCTCTGAACTGCAGCATCAGCCAGTGACCCTGTTATCCATGGTATTCTCACCCACGGAACAGTGACTACTTTATTGCCCTGAAAAACAACACAGAAGGAGTTGCAAAAATTGGCTCAAACACAGGTATTTGAAAAAGTGAAAAACGTACTTTATTGAGGTGAAGACAATAAAATTGAATCATGCATCAATTAAATAAAAGTAAAAATAAATTGAAGAGTTGTTCAGAAGCCCATGAATTGTAAATCAGTAAAAACTTCGTCCCAGCTCATGAAACACACACACATAAAATTGCCTCAACAGCTCCACCCCACCCCGAAGCCCACCCACACCCCAACCGCACACCAAAGACCTCCTCCCAAAGACCAAAAATATTCCCTCAAATTACTGAAGTAAAAATGGAGATATGACAGTTCCAAAAAATTCAGGATTGGATTAGATGTGAAAAAAATATTTTTGGAGGAATTTGCAATGGAGAGTGAACAGTCCAGAAATTATAAGTGGGCCTAAGGTCACCGATCAGAGTCACCAAGTGCAGAAAATGACAGACTCAGATTCTCCTATACTTGGAAAAGCAGTAGTTGAAAAGCAGTTTTGTTGATAGAAAACAGTCACCATAAGAATTTGGCACTATCAATGGTAAACATGACGCCAAACAAAGCCTGGGAATAAAGGCAAAGTAGTGAAGAAACATGTAGATTTCCAGTGGATCTTCAGGCTATTGCTTCAAGCATGCAAATATAGTAATGTAATGGCCTCAATACTACACTTATCACATATTGCTGCCTGGTAATGCATAGAGATAGTCCACAGTCACCTTGAACCAGAGGAGTGAAAAGTACAGTCCAGACAGTTTCCTGGTAAAGGGGGCAATACTCCTGGTATATCCTGAAGGCAGGTTAGGTCTAATAATCTCTTACCAGTGACATGGGCGAAAAGGGAGAGGCCAATTGGTGATTGCAAGCTAGGAATTTCATATAGCAGTACAAGCCGTTTTCCCTGGGCTTACCATACCAGGGTGTCCCAGCAGGGCATACCATACCAGGGTGTCCCAGCAAGGCTATGCGGGGGGCGTCTGTATTTGATGAAACACAGGGGAACTTCTGGTTCTAATTCCAGGTGCCAAAGTTGGTGCAGGTTTTCAAACGAAAGCGTAGGTCCCCCAGTAATAAGGCAAGTTGGAGCAGTGGCGGTGGCCGGACCGATATCCTCAATAGTGGTGGTGTGGGGGCCCGGGCATGGGGCGGGGCAGGAGGCAGGCCGCGTGTGACGTCAACGCGTTTCACGTGACCCAGCACGCTTCGTCAGGACGTAATTACGTTGTGCGTGCCTTCCCTATAAATACCCGGGATTCAGGCCATTAATTGGCCAATAATCCCGCGGACCTCGGGAGACAAGCAGGAAGGAGTAAGGGACATCTTGTGGACAAACAGAGGTGCTGCAGACGAAAATAAATACAACAGGTATGCAAGTCTTACAAATTAACATTTAGAGGATGACAGAGGTTAGGGTTACTATGTGTGGAGAGGGAACCCTTATATAGACACACCATCATAGACAAGGAGTGGAGACATTAAGAGTGGAGACATTCCCCATAGAGAAGAATGGGGACCTGACAGCTCTGTCTCCGCACACAGCACAGAGGCACAGCTGCCATCCGCCTGCTTAGCGGGGGATCGGCGGATCGATCCCCCACTGAGTAAAACGGAGTCCGCTGACAGACTACCGTGTGTGAAAGGGGCCTTATCCGTATTTCATCCGTTGTCATCCATTTTTCATCCATTGTTATCTGTATTTCATCTATTGTCATCCGTTTTTCATCTGTTTTTCATCCATTGTCATCTGTTTTTCATCCATTGGTATCCATATTTCATCCATTTTTCATCTGTTTTTTTATCCATTTTTCATTAGTTTTTCATCCATTGTCATCTGTTTTTCATCCATTGTTATCTGTATTTCATCCGTTGTCATCCGTATTTCATCCGTTTTTCATCCATTGTTATCCGTATTTCATCCATTGTTATCCGTATTTCATCAGTTTTTCATCCGTTGTCATCCGTTTTCATCCATTGTTATCCATATTTCATCAGTTGTCATCCGTATTTCATCTGTTTTTCATCCATTGTTATCCGTATTTCATCCGTTGTCATCCATATTTCATCCGTTTTTCATCCATTGTCATCTGTTTTTCATCCATTGTCATCTGTTTTTCATCCGTTGTCATCCATTTTTCATCCGTTGTCATCCGTTTTTCATCCATTATTATCCATTTTCATCCGTTGTCATCAGTTTTTCATCCGTTTTTCATCCATTGTCATTAGTTTTTCATCTGTTGTCATCCTTTTTTCGCCCGATCTGTTTTTTAATGGATAAAAAATAGGGTTTTCATCAGTTAAAAAAAACGGATGTTGACAGAAGTGGATGGAAACAGATGTAAAACAATGATCACCCATTTACATCTGTTTTTCCATAGGAATGCATTGATGTCTGTTTTTCATTCGTCAACAGATGGATGAAAAACGGACGAACGGTCTGTATGTGTGGAAGGGGTCTAACTGCAAGGCAATGTGTCAAAACTAGTTACCTATCTGCAAATTTTACTTCCCCAAATATTTGGGTCATTTAAATATATATAAAATAATAGATTTGCAACACATTTCTGGTGGTGTGTATGGGGAAAGCCTAAATTCAAGAAAACCTTGCAACATTTTCATTGTTAGTACCAACGCATGTGTCATATTCAAGTTGTTCTTATTCCTTACACTTTTCCTTTCTTACTTACCTCATGAGTACTTACTGATAAAATAATACTGCTATTTCAATGATAAGCTTAGTGGAGGCAAAAAAGAGAGTTTAATATCACTTTAAAGACAGATTTTGTTGCAGAATTAGCTCAAAGATGCAACACAATGATTGCACGCGCAGCACATTAAAAGATTTAAGTCAGCCCTAGATGGTCTGAATCGCAGCAGGAACCAGTCGAGAGTGGAACCATGTATGGGCAAGCTGAATAAACCAAGTTCATTGATCGATCAACTTGAGTAAAACCATCCTACCGGATCTTACATGCGATTATTGCTAGCAGCTGGTATAGCCACTAGCAATAATCACTGTCTGCTCCCGGCGGAGGCGGCTTTCTCCACCTCCCCCTGCTGGGAGAATACAATTAGTTGGCAGGAGGGAAATTTGCAGCGTGTATGGCCGGCTTTATTCCAACAGAGAAAAGGTCTTTTTAAAGCAAGTTCAGTAGCTGAGTGAAATACTTACATGTTATGCCTCCTCTTTTAGTATACCTGCCCCTGCTCCTCCTTCCTGTGAAAGTGATTGACAGAGGATCCGTCCTGAAGCAGAGTTTCTTCTAAAGGGTGGTACTTTTTTAATACCTCCATCAGGAAAAAAACAGCATTGTAGCCACTAGATGAAGCTGACAACCATAGGAAATATTCATATTGGACAATATATGGGGAAAAGTTGTTATAGATGGGCATTCCTCAAGTAAATTATAATTATAAATAGATCCCTAAGTAGCTCTAGAATTGATATTGATTAATTTATTTTTTTAAATAAGGTCCACAACGCAGGTGGAACATATCAAAATGATAAGAACATGTGCTAGAAAGGAAATTAAATATTATTATACCACCAATAATTCCTGACACAATGAAATATCATGTGAGGTAGAAAATCAACATAAATGTAGCACCACCCCCGCAGGAGCTGCTGATTATGTTATTGGGTCTACACCCTGCCTAACAACCCACAGAATTTGCTCGATCCCTCCTCAGGCACAACTGACCCAGAATAGGACTGGACTATCAAATGGATACACAGATTAGAATACAATACTTCAATATGCGACAGTGATTTGTTACCTTTTTCAATGATAGTCCTTCTGGGTGACACAATGGAACAACACACAGGATTGTAATTAACCAAAACTTAGTTTACTATGCTTTAAATTGCACAAGGAAGATACATTGAAACACAGTTCCTTAAAATGGGTTAAATCAGCTTTAAAACAGATAAAATAAATACCCCACACTTCTCCCTTCCTTTATGCTAGACACGGTACCAGACAGGCAGGCCTATCTGAGTCCCTCCCCCAGAGTTCTCTTCTGTCTTCTTGATTCTTCGCTAGCAAGGGTATTGAATAGAGCTCATTTGTAATCCAAATTAGGAGTGAAGATCAAGAGAGAGAAAAACAGCGAGCTGTTGGTTGTCACTGCAGGGTGTCTGTGTGGCTGAGCAATAACTTCTGTGAGAGTGGTAGGCCTCTGGCGCCTATTTTATAGATTCTGTTGTTTGTCTACGAATATCCCGAGAGGATATACTATTCTACCCCGGGGTTTATCACCTCCTGTTATGATACCGCTATCTGTAGATAAAGCTACTTCTTTGGCAGATAAAGTCAGTTATTGGGCATGTGCCCTCTCACCAACAGGAGTTTCTCCTTCGCGCGCTCCACTGCGGTCTCAGTCCTTTTTTTCTCTATGTCAGCCGCGCGAGGTCTTTCTGGCGGATGACTCCGGTCTCTGCAAACAGCGGTATGAGCTCCGGGAATGTGTCTCGTGCTTGAGATAGGACGGTTCAATGTCGTCACTCCAGGCTTAGAGGCTTTGGCCTAATATCCAGCATCAGTCCTCAGCTCTAGCTTCTTAGTTCCTCGGAGTCCAGCGCAGAAGGGCCGAGCTTGGCTCCTCCCTTCCTTTAAATAACTTCCCCCATAAAGCTGCGCGGTGCAGCCGTGCACCCTGGATCTTACAATGCACACTGGGAGATGTAGTCTCTTCATCTTGCCAAAAAGGAAGTCACAGCCCCGGGAAATTCTATGCAGCTACCACTAGAGGGAGCCTAATTCCTTCTCACATATCAACAGTATCTTTAGGCATATTTAACCCCGCTACACACTCCCCCCACTTGAGAAACTTTGGTCCCCAAAGAGGTCAACAGTATGTACCCTAGTGCATAGGTTGGCATTATACAACAAAAAACATTAACATATGCCTAACAGGGAGTTATCTGGCTTTTCAGGAGCAGAAGCCAAACTCAACAACTGCATATTACAACACAGGTTTGACAAGGGAACCTCCCACCAATTGTCGGGGGAGGGAAGACAAGTCTGGTCACAGACCCCCGTCACTTGGGTGGCTTGTACAGATGTGCCTGGGGGTGAGCTAGGGTCGTCTTCCACCAAATCGGCGGTGGAAGAGCTAGGCTGGTCAGGAGATCTTTTTGAGGTAAAGACAGCTTCTTCTGAACATTCACCCAATTGATCATAGGTCAATCTCTTAGGTGGGTGAATGACTCTCCTTTCCCTCTGTTCCTGTGGAGGCATGCTCTCAGAGGTACTAGGACCAGGCAATTCAGTGGATTCATCAATGCCCACCTCTTCATGTCCCAACACATAGGAATCTGATGGTTCAAGAGCAGCGTGTTCTTCTTCAGAGAAAGGTGCAACCTCCTCTTCAGGGTCTTCATCCTCAGCTACTTCTTCTGGAAGCATGTGAGAGGGTATAAATTCAGGGGCTTCTGCCCGAAGGGCTCCTCTGTCAGCCAAGTCAGATGAAGACAGGGAGGCAGGTATGGGTTCTGGCAACTGAGATGACCACAACCAGTCAGGTACCTCCTCATCATCTTCCAAATCTTCAGATGGAGAACTTCCCTCCCCCTCATCTGGGAGCGTCGTCTGAGATCTGGTAACTGGTCTGGACCGGCGAGAAGTCGAAGGGGCCTCTGACAAGTCTTCCACAGGGGGCATACGAACCGCTTCAGAGAGAGGCAGCAAATGGTTCCTATGCCAAGCCTTCAATGGACCCACACTTCCTTCAGGCCGAATTTGGTACACAGGAAGGTTTGGTAGTTGCTTGCAGATAACATAAGGTTGGGACTTCCAGCCGTCTGCCAACTTGTGTTTTCCCGGGACACCCAAGTTTCTCAACAAAACCCTGTCCCCTGGTTGCAAGTCATGGATCCGAACTTTTAGGTCGAAATTTTTTTTATTCCGCAGTCCACGTTGTTCAGATGTGGCCTGGGCCTTGTCATAGGCCGCTTTCAGACTCTTCCGCAGTCGGTCCACATATCCTCTATGCGATGCTGAAGAGGTATGATCAGGTGAAATGCCAAAGGCCAAATCCACTGGTAACCGAGCCTCCCTTCCAAACATCAGCCGATAAGGGGAATATCCAGTAGCATCACTGACAGTGCTATTGTAGGCATGCACAATGGCAGCTACATGTTTGCCCCAGTGCTGTTTCTTCTCTGAGCTCAAAGTTCCCAACATGTCCAAAAGAGTCCTGTTAAATCGTTCAGGCTGGGCATCCCCTTGTGGATGGTAGGGAGTAGTTCTAGTCTTTTGAATGCCTAACACTTCTAACAGGCTCTTGATCAGTCTGCTTTCGAAGTCCCTTCCTTGATCAGAATAGAGGCGTTGTGGTAGCCCATAGTGCACAAAGAACTTCTCTACAAGAACTTTGGCTACCGTTGAGGCCTTCTGATCCCTTGTTGGGAATGCTTGAGCGTATCTGTGTAATGTTCCGGTACCTTTGGTACCCTAATTACTCTTTTCATAAGTGTATGCGCCCCACCATTCTCTTTTGGAAAGGTGCGCATACACCTTTAAGACTGAAGCTGTCATCACTCAGCGCCGGACTGGATGGCTATTTAGATCGCCGGCTCTCACTCACATGTGTTCGTTCAAACACCCTTGTTACCTAGATGCTAACTTAGCTTGAAGCTCTCGTGCTTGCAAGCAGACCTCGCTGACGGAACCACGCTGCGCTGATCCCTGTATCCCGCTACTGGATCATCCGCTCTTCTTGAACCACCCCTTGGCTATATTGCTATTAGTGTTAAGTACCCCGCAGGGGAAACCTCTATAAACTTTATACTAAAGCTTACACTATCTAGCTCTGCATAGTAAGGACTGTTATCACATCTGCATGTCTAGATTGCTAGCTCTTGAGACTACTGCTAACTATTCCTGCACTGGGTTGATCTCTCTTGTATGTCCACCTGCTACTCTGTCATCTGCTACCATACATGATTGCTAAACCTGTCTGCATCCATCTGCTACTATCTTTCCTTCAAGTGTCTGTCCTCTACCACCTCCACCCAACCTGTCTCTTCAGTCTAAACATCACTGTGTTACTATATACATAAAGTCACTCTAGGAACCATCTTGTAGAGTGTGTGTATTTACTGGCTGAATTAAGACCTTCCACACATGATGAGTCATTGAGGGTTGGGAATGGTATCTCAGCGTTTCTCTTACATGACTACTGAAGTGGAATATTTCTGCAGCTGAAAATCCACACCATACATGAAACGCAGGAGCGTTACAATCTGGTAAAATGGTCTGTTACCACAAGGACATTCCCTTGGCCACTCAGATCAGGCTCTAAGCAAAGGAAATCAATGCACGCCAGCTCCATGGGTCCCTGGCTTTGCAGATGGCCCATTGGGGATGCTTGACATGGCAGAGTCTTCCTTTGTATACACCGGACACAAGAATGACAGTATCCTTCAACTTCGGCCCTCATACAAGGCCAGTAGAACCTGTCCCTGACAAGCTGAAAGGTTCTTTCGGGCCCCAGATGGCCATGATTATCATGAAGAGAGGCCAAAACTCCCTCTCTGTATTTAGCTGGTAAGAACAGTTGCCACTTCTCCTCCAGATCTTCAGATGGACCTCTCCGGTAGGCCACTCCTTCTCTGATCTGTAACCGGGTCCACTCTTTATGTAACAGACGGGCCCCTTGAGGGGAGTCAGTTAGAAGCAACTTAGGGCGCTGGATCTCCAAGGCTTCCAACAGAAGTTTTCCCAAAGGGTCTTCCAACTGCTCCTTCCGCAAGTCCCTTTTGGACAGCCGGGGCAAATCTTCCCCTTCAACCTGGGTCACCCTGCAATAGTATTTGGGCACTCCGACAGCCGAAACCCCAATCTCTTCTGCTCTTGACCCTCCTCTGGATTGAAATTCCATTCCCTGATATAGGGCACGCACTCCTTCTGGAGCCAAATGAGTCCATTCTTCCTCAGGTTCCTGTGGAGCATGCAACCTTCTGGATAGGGCGTCTGCATCCCTGTTTCCAATTCCTGGCCGATACTTCAGGCTAAAATTGAAGCTAGAGAGGGCGGCCAACCATCGGTGTCCTGTTGCATCCAGCTTGGCCGTAGTCAACAGATAGGTGAGGGGATTATTATCCGTCTTGACAATGAATTCAGCTCCATACAGGTAGTCTTTCAGTTTGTCAACCACTGCCCACTTCAAGGCCAAGAATTCAAGTTTGTGGGTAGGATAATTCCTTTCAGCGGGTAGTAGGCTTCTGCTCACGTAGGCGACAGGTTGCAGATGACCCTCATGCTCCTGGTAGAGTACCCCCCAGCCCATCTCGGCTGGCGTCGACATGCAGTTCATATGGTTTTGTGGGGTCCGCATAGGCCAACACAGGGGCAGTGGTTAGGGTCTTCTTCAGCTGAACAAAGGCCTCTTCGCATTCCGGGGTCCACTGATCCTGGATGGATTCCTTAGCCTTCCGGGGTCCCATGGTGGACTTTGCCGGCTTTACCAACTCAGGAACATCGTCTTCTTCGTTCTTCAAGAGCTCATTTAAGGGTCGGGCAATCTGGGCGAACCCCTTTACAAACCTCCTGTAATAGGAGCAAAAGCCCAAGAACGACCGGAGCTCGGTCACATTTGTGGGTCTCGGCCAGGAAGTGACAGCATCCAGCTTGTCCGGGTCGGTGGCCACCCCTTCTTCAGACATGATGTGGCCCAGGTAATGGACCGAGGACTGATAGAATTGGCACTTCTCAGGAGAACGTTTCAGACCTTCTTCATGTAGCCTCTTCAGGACCTTTTCCAACCTCTCCTCGTGTTCTTCCAAAGTTCTGCCAAACACGATAACATCATCCGAGTATACCAAAACCTCTATCAAATTCATATCTCCAACTGTCCTTTCCATCAGCCTTTGGAAGGTAGCAGGGGCCCCGGACAACCCCTGAGGCATTCGATTGAACTCAAAAAACCCCACGGGGGTGATGAAGGCCGTCTTCTCCCGATCTTCAGGGTGCATGGGGATCTGATAATACCCACTCTTTAAGTCCATCACACTGAACCACTTCGCCCCTGACAGACTCTGTAGGGCATCTTCGATTCGAGGAGTGGTATACTGGTCTGGGATGGTTCTTCTGTTCAGCGTTCGGTAGTCGATACAAAGCCTCAGAGATCCATTTTTCTTCCGGACTACCACTATCGGAGAAGCATATGGGCTCCTGGATTCTCGGATAATCCCAGTCTTCTTGAGTTCTGCCAGCTGTTGACGTAGATCTTCTAAGTCACCTAAGGGGACTCGCCGGACTCTTTCCCTGAAAGGCTTGTCCTCACTCAGGCGGATCTTATGAGTGGCACTCCTGGCACATTCCACGTCAAACTCGTCCTTAGAGAATATTTCCCTCCATCGAGCAAGTTGTGCCTTGGCCCGCTTCACCCATTCCGGTGGGAGAGAAGCGTTTCCAGAGCAGAGCTCCTCTATAACAGCTTCCCCCTGTTCCTCTTCTTTAAGATCAATGGGGGCAACTGGGGTAGCCGGGTTAACTTGGCCCAGGAGCACTCTGGCCGGTACCTTCACCGGTGTAGTGGAGGTGTTTCTGACACTCACTAAAACCCTTCCACGGTTTTTCTGTAACACCTTCAAAGGGATCACTTCAGGGATCACTTCTATCCCTCTCTCTCTTTCCTTTTGACCTGATTCAAAGATGATAAAAGGACCCGGTTGTTGCCATGTGAGTTTAACAGAAGCCTTAAGACAGGCCACTTCTCCTGGCTGTAGGACCTTTTCCGCTCTGTCCAATTTCCAGAGTCGTCCAACACCTTCTGCGGGGGTCTCTTGCTCCAACACTAATCGTTGGTAGGCCTGCCGTAGCATGGGGTGGATCCTTGGCACTGGAGCATCTTGTCCCTGAACCAGCTGTATCAGAAGGCGCCTTACCAGGTCAGTGTTTGTTCCTACGATAAGAGAGCTTTTGTTGGCCCCTGGTGGACGAGGACAGACCACCGCTAAGGTGTCAAAGGTTTCCGATTCACCAGCCACTGATGGATCAAAGGTCAGCTTGATTGGCAGATACCCGTCATAGGGAAAACTTTGAGTCCCGATGCCCCATATCTCCAGATCTTCCAACTTCTGCAAAGGTAGATGGGTAAGATGTCTATCATAGAAGTCTCTATACAAAAGAGTCACTTGGGCCCCTGTGTCAAGGAGGGTTCTTGTGTAGATTCCTTCTACCTGAACTGAGACCACTGGGGAGGGCCCGACCAAGTTAGTTGGGAATTCTCTTGATGTAGCCTTGTTGTCTGATTCAGTTCTCTGTACCCAGGCCCTCTTCTCTTTTTTCTTCCTTTGTATGGGCCCCCGCTGAACCCGGTGTGCATTGATTTTCCTTCCCTCAGTAACCCGGAGTCTAGAACTGGGGGTATTGTGTTTGGGCCTGACCCCCTGACTCAGTATCCCTGAACCAGCGAGCCTCCTGGAGTCCCTTAAGACTGGCGGACACCCGGTTGACTCCTTCACCGGTGTCCTCTGAAGTTTCCCGCTGGCTTGTGAGGTTTCGTGGCAACCTTTCCTGGGCTGGGGCATACTCCTCTAACATGCCCGATTCCCCCGCATTTGAAACAAGTTAGCAATCTTGCAGGTCTTGGCTCTGGATCTGCGCTGAGGCTATGTTGTGGAAATTTTGATCGAACATTTTCTTTAGTTTAAATAGTCATAATGTCTCCCAGTGTCAAGTTTTACTGATAATCGATATTTACAGTGATTATTGCTTTAACAGTCATTGAAAGACTTGTTAGTGATAAGATGGCAGCCATTTCTGTTCATCTCTGCACATGGCTGTGTTTGTACATAAGCCCTGCCCATTGTACTTTCTGTGATTGGTGGTTGTGAAGCCACTCTCTGTAACTTCCTTTTGTCCACTTGATGTAAATAAACCTGCTCTGCCCTGCCCTCAGACAGAACATCAGAACACAGAAGGAGGCACACACACACACACACACACACTCTCACTCTCACTCTCACACACACACACACACACACAAGCTCACACAGCCATTTAAGAGACACATAAACTCTCACACACAAACACTTACTCTTACACAAATGCACACACATACATATCCAATGGAGAGAGACCTGGCAGATGGCATCGAAATGACCCAGCGCGTTTATTCCTTTCTTTATCGCCGAGTGCTTGGTAAATTGTTATGCAAAAGAGCGGGCCATTTGTACTTTTCAGTACAAGCCCTTTTAAATTCCACGACATATGGCGAGCTTGGTAGCCCTAACAGTTCCTAGCTTCACAGCGGAAAACAGGAGGGAAGTGAGTCCAGTTTTGTTACAACAAAGGCGCCGTGTGGTAAGACGTTTCATTTCAGTTTTTGAAAATTTGTGGTTTTAAACCAAGGCTTACTTTCTTTGTCCGCTGTGGAAGCTAGAAACAAAAGCTTAGCAAAAGAACCTTTTCATTTGCAGTGTTCGCTCTTTTGTATAATGATGGGGTTATTTGTATTAATATTTGTGGCTAGGGATCAGGTCTCTTAGTTTCTCAGTTAATACATCCTGGGGTTGTGATATATGTGTTAAATATTGCCTTGTAACATCTGTTGTAATATCAGCTTTGTTCGATGAGATAACAATATATTCCGCAGATTGGTTGCTGTGTGTGCTGGATTGGTTTTTGGCGGGAACTCGTTTATTAGTGAAACTGGTTTTTGCTTTGGACTCTGATGTTTGAATTGAGCATAGAGCAGACAGTTTTGGACTGAGTTTCTAAAATCAGCATTCCACCAGGATAGCTATTGTCTCTGAAATACAGCTGTAAAACCTGTTTTTCCTGTCTTTTGTTGTTGTGTACAAAGAAGCACATGGTTGCTCAAACTCTTTGTTTTGTGCAACTCTTTTGTGTGGGCCATGTGCTCGGATGGCAGCCATTTTGTCCATGTGGTTATGATGTAATTTCCTTTGTGTGGACCATGTGCTCGGATGGCAGCCATTTTGTGATGTCATTTCCTTTGTGTGGGCCATGTGCTCGGATGGCAGCCATTTTGTGATGTCATTTCCTTTGTGTAGACCATGTGCTTGGATGGCAGCCATTTTGTGATGTAATTCCCTTTGTGTAGACCATGTGCTCGGATGGCAGCCATTTTGTGATGTCATTTCCTTTGTGTGGACCATGTGCTTGGCAGCTATTTTGTTAAATGGAGTTGAGACTCATGTGGCTGAAATGCTATTTTGAGCTTTAACAAACATTTTTCTCTTTTTTTGGTAGTTTTAAAAGGCAACTTTGTGATGTTATTTTTGCACTGTATTTCAGTTTAAAAGTAAAGTTTTTTTCATTTTAATTGAAATCTGGCATCTAGGCAGTTGTTTTTCTAGCTAGCTTTGTTCATCTTTTTGTTCATATTTAGCACAGATATATATCCAACCCATCAGTTTTTGTTTTTTGTTTTTGTCTGTTTTTCAGGGGTAACTATTTATTTTTTGTTTTGTAAGTTTTTGGTTAAGCTGTTTTTGTGGTGTATTTTGTCTCATTTTTGTTGTAACTAAGTTTTTTTCCAATGATAAGAGTACATTGTGGAGTGACTGATATTGGATTCAGTTTTCAGGGTTGTTTTGTACTGAGCGGTGGTTTCTCACAGAGGTAGTTTTCGGTACTGCAGGTTGGATTTTAGGTAGAGAGGTTATATCTTCCAGTGTGCAATCAGTAACCGGCATTTTAATTTAAATTTTTAATGCAACATCAAGGAATAGACTGAAGCCAAGGTTTGTATAGGGAGGACTTTCATTGTACTTTCGGGGGTTGTTTGGCTGCACGGGTTAGGTCGAAACGAACGTGAAACGGGTGATTGCGACACGCTTGTTTCAGCCTTCAACGTGTGAGGAGTAGATACCGAAACCCGCCCCACATTAGGCCGTGTAAGATAACTGGAAGTTGGGGTATGTGTGGGGGTTGATGAGCTGTATAGCCGTACGAAGCCACCGGGTTGACGTCTTCTAGCTGACCGGCGCGTGAGTCCGGAAGCAGGCCAACACTGTCCAAGTTGGCACCTAGCAGTGTTGCTCCTAAACCAGGTGCAAAGAAAGCGATTCGAATCGTCATGGTTAATGGTTTATCCATGCAATGGGGGGTAACACAGGTCCCCCAGGTTAGCCAAACAGTTTCGCGGTACATGAAGTCTGAGTTTGGGGCTCGGGCCATGAGACCCTCAGGAAGGGGAATAACCAAGGGAAACAGTTGGTACATCCCTTTTTGGAAGGTGTTTTTGATGTCTGGAGATGGGAGGAGTTCGTTATTGAATTCAGAACTAGGCTCCAGGCGACAGAGATGCAAAGTGTAGCACAATTGTGGCTTCAGAGATCTATTAAGGTCAATCAGCAAGGCGTGCATGAGGCGGGTTCAGTCCGGAAGAACCGCATTATGTACGCTTGGCCTGATGAGATAGCCGAGTACAGCAATCTGGTGAGAGAAGTGGAGGAAGCTCTTCCTGGGCTAACTTTACCAAGATGAGCCAGATCCGCTGACACTGAACCTGTCTCTGCACTTTAATCTCCGTTTTCTTCAGTTCACGGTGCAGACTTTGATACTTGTAACGCCCTCCCACCTCACATTGTCTCTATCTCTCAACAGCCTGTCGTAACAGCTGAACCCTCTCCTTCTAACACTGTGGCAAAATAGAAGTTCTTTTAACAGGTCTGCTATGGATGTGGAAAGACAGGGTACATCAGGCATAATCGTCCTACCAACCCGGCTGGTCCGTGGGGTAAGTGGCAATCTATTCCGGAGGATCCGGAAAATTCAAAAGGTAGGTATGGTCAGAAACGACTATGACTTATCATAGGGCGTTGATAAACCGGTGTCAGCTCACATCCTAGAGGAATTAAAATATCCCCTCCCTTGCCCCGCTGACACCGATGCAGCCAACACGGTTTTAAGATCTCAAAAACCTAGAGGCAAGGTTCCCCTTCCAGGGAAGACAACTCCCACTGTAGGTCTCTCAGGCCAGACAGTGTCAGTGACTGAACCTCTCTATTGCAGGCTAGGCCAGCTTTGCAAGGAGAAGCTTGTTTTTTTTTAGGTCATTGCATTTCTCTAGGTACCCAACATCTAACCACTCAGAGAATACAGACATTGAAGGACCCCCAAAGTCCTCGTAACCTTAAACGATGCACTATTTTGGAACCCTGCGTCTCTTCTTCCTGTTAAGGATGAAGAGAAGGGGGGAGAAGGCCGTGCAGAAAAATGGTAATTTTCAAAACTTTATCTCGCTCTCTTTCTTTCTCTCTCTCTCTCTTTTTCTCTCTCTCTCTCTCTCTCTCATCAATTTCCAACTTTAGTAGGAACAGTCTTTTCTTTGATGGAGTGGCAATCAGCGGCTGTCAGTCCAGTGAACGAGACCCCCATTCCAGTTGCTAACCTTTTTGTCGATGGTTCCAGGTACTACACCCCAGATGGCAAGACATAGAGATCAGGGGATCAATTTCTATACAGATTCGAGATACGCTTTTTGGACTGGCACATGATTGTGGTCCTGTCTGGAAGGCAAGAGGGTTCTTGACTAGTTTGGGGAGGTCGGTGAAACGTGCGGGGTTAATAGAGCTGTTCATTGCCTTTTGCTTGCCACACGTGATAACCATTCTGAAGGTGCAAAGATGGTTATGTGTGCATAGGTGGAGGAGCATTGGATTGGCCCTGGCTTTACTACCGCAGCCGAGAAGGCACCCACCCAAACCGGAATATCCCTTTTAGCGCATTCAGATAGACTATATCACTTTGCCGGGGAACGAGCGTGTCTTGGTCTGTCCGGATATGTTTTCTGGGTGTCCAGAGGCTTGGTCCGTGCACAATGCCATTGCCACTGCCACCACGAAAAAGATCCTGTCTGAGATAGTTTGTCGCAAGGGGGCTGTCTGGAACGATCGAGTCAGATCGCGGATCACACTTCACTGGTCAGATCTTTTTAGAGGTATGTACGGCACTTCAGGGATTAGCGGTAAGGTTGAACGGCTGAATAGAAAGAGCCACGGCTCGAATGTTTTCTCATTGCTCTTTGCCCCAACAGGAATGTCCCATGGGTTATCACCCTACAAAGTTTTGTTCGGGAGTCAACCAGAGCCTGGATTGTGCTTTCCTCAGCAGCTGTCATTTTTACATTCCCAGCTGACGGGGTGGGTGCAGTCCTGGCAACGGGAGCTCCAAAAGGTCGATCATAGGGTTCGGAAGTCTCTCCCGGACCCTGACACGATAACCGGTGTACATTCTGTCCAAGCAGGTGACTGAGTAAACGTCAAGGGACGGGATTGGAGCGGAGGAATTACCAGGTTCAGCTGACAACGCCGACTTCCTTGAGGTTCTGGATCCATGCCAACCACTGCAAAAAGCTGCTCAACTCCATCCAAGAATGATAATGAGGAGTATCGGTTTTTATTTACATATTTAGTAAGTGTGTTTTAGCAAGGGTAATGCATTTTCAGCTGGCCAAGACGGCAAACAGGTCTAATGGCTGGGTGTGCTCCAAACCCCCACCTAGCTATTACACCCCAAGCAATGGCAGACGTTCCTATCATCATGAAGACAACCAAGAGACACGTGTGCACCGAATTTAATGACACATTCCTAGAGGGTAACATCAGTTTCAGTTTTAATGTTAGCTCTGGCTCCTGTTCTTTTCTGGTCAATACAATTTGGGTATCGGGACAATCAGGTAGTCCACGGCTGGGCTTTAACTTTAGTTTTGGCACCGGAACTAGATTTGTAGGATCTACAACCTGTAAGACAGGTATAGCAGTCATCTCACCAATGAAACTCCGGGTGTTTTTACTGTAGGAGAAAATGGTACTAGATTTTCTTTTAGCTTCCAAGGGGGGTTTCTGTAGGGGAAGACTGCTGTTCCGGTATAGCAAACACCAGTGATAAGGTCCAAGCCCATATGGATAAGGTAACTTCATTGCAAGGCAGAGCCAGAGCTATAGCTAATGAGGGTTGGAATCCTTTTAATGCTTTGGGAGGTTCTGGGGATTTTTTTGTTCTCCATTGGATCTGGGTTGAAGGAAATAGAAGTATATTTCCGCCCCTGCATCCGACGCCAAGGACTCCAGCCCGACCGCTGGTCAACGCATCCCATCATCTCATGCCCTCCCTCTGAAGTCATTTCCCGAAGAACGGAACCCAAGTGTCGTTTCCTTTCGATGGATTGTTTTTACCCGTTATCTTTTTCTTTTTATAAACTTTTTGAAATTGATTGTTTTTATCGTGAGAAGAACTGTTCTGTTTTTTTTTTTGGAAGAAGAAGATTCATCAAGGGACACATGGGAGCATATGACAAAGAGGAGGGGCTGTTGTGGAAATTTTGATAGAACATTTTCTTTAGTTTAAATAGTCATAATGTCTCCCAGTGTCAAGTTTTACTGATAATCGATATTTACAGTGATTGTTGCTTTAACAGTCATTGAAAGACTTGTTAGTGATAAGATGGCAGCCATTTCTGTTCATCTCTGCACATGGCTGTGTTTGTACATAAGCCCTGCCCATTGTACTTTCTGTGATTGGTGGTTGTGAAGCCACTCTCTGTAACTTCCTTTTGTCCACTTGATGTAAATAAACCTGCTCTGCCCTGCCCTCAGACAGAACATCAGAACACAGAAGGAGGCACACACACACACACACACACACTCTCACTCTCACTCTCACACACACACACACACACACACAAGCTCACACAGCCATTTAAGAGACACATAAACTCTCACACACAAACACTTACTCTTACACAAATGCACACACATACATATCCAATGGAGAGAGACCTGGCAGATGGCATCGAAATGACCCAGCGCGTTTATTCCTTTCTTTATCGCCGAGTGCTTGGTAAATCGTTATGCAAAAGAGCGGGCCATTTGTACTTTTCAGTACAAGCCCTTTTAAATTCCACGACAGCTAGCAGGTTCATCTGGCTTTTCAGATATACTCCCCTTGGGTAGAGTGGATACCTGACCAGTCAGGATGGACACCATTTCTATTAACTGAGACACTTGGGTCTTTAGGAGTTCAACTTGAGAGTCACCCTCTTCTACACTTATCACTCTAACTCGGGCAGTTGAGTCAAACTGCCGACTTTTCTTTTTGTTATCCAACATGACCTCTTCCTCTGACCATTCGAATCAGGTCAGAGTATTCTAGAATGCCGCCATCTTGACGAGTTCGTAACAGTATGGCAATGGGGTCTAAAGGTTGAGCCCCTTTCAGAACCTGTCGTGCACGAGTCTCATCTACTTTCCGGGGCTCCATTCCTTTCTTTAACAGGATCTGGTGGATAATCCTATCCAGGCGTTTAATGAATTCGGACAACTTCTCCTCCTCTTCTTGATAACAGTGGTCCAACTGGTAGAGAAGTTCAGCCACGTTCTCCGTCCGACCAAACACATCTTGCAAAATGTCCAAATAATCCTGTGCAGTGCAGTTCTTCTTGCTAAGCTTTAGATTACGTACAGCCTCTAATGCAGGTCCCCTTAAACTCTCTGTGATTCTCTGCTTCTTGTGCTGTTCTGGTACCTCCCATTCCTCCAAAGCCTGAGTGGCGGTGTCTAACCACTCCTCGAACCCATCTTCTGCTGAAGGCACAGGCTGTTTCCCAGAAAATGTCCGGAGTTTCCTATATCCCGTCATCAGATAGCTTGGGGAGTCCTTACTACATTTTGCTACAATCTCCCCAAGAACAGCACACAGTTCTGAGCTAAAAGTCGACAAAGATGATGACTCGGGTTGCCCTTCTTGGACACCTTTCTCTTGGCTGGATACGCCAGGAGTGGTGGATGAGGGACCTGCAGTAGGAACTCCTGGATGTATTAGGAAAAGTTCTGTTTGGTCAGTAGTTTTTACACTGTTTCCATTAAAATAGTCAGAGACCCCTTTCCTCCACTCACACAGTGCATACGTGTGTGGGACGGTGGTGTCGATTTTTATGTCAATCACCCAGAATTTCCTGTCTGTGGATAGTGCCCTTAAAACAGGGAGGAGCTTTTCTTCAGTCCAGGCTTCTCCTTTGATTTCAACCACCAGGCCATTTTCCACTGTGACATTCTCTTCCTTGCACCACTCAGCTGCAGAGGCAGGATCCATTTCTGCGTGGGAGGGGATTCTGTGGCTGAGAGGGTTGTGTTGCAGGACTGTAGAAATCCCGGACGAGCCCCCACATGTAGCACCACCCCCGCAGGAGCTGCTGATTATGTTATTGGGTCTACACCCTGCCTAACAACCCACAGAATTTGCTCGATCCCTCCTCAGGCACAACTGACCCAGAATAGGACTGGACTATCAAATGGATACACAGATTAGAATACAATACTTCAAAATGCGACAGTGATTTGTTACCTTTTTCAATGATAGTCCTTCTAGGTGACACAATGGAACAACACACAGGATTGTAATTAACCAAAACTTAGTTTACTATGCTTCAAATTGCACAAGGAAGATACATTGAAACACAGTTCCTTAAAATGGGTTAAATCAGCTTTAAAACAGATAAAATAAATACCCCACACTTCTCCCTTCCTTTATGCTAGACACGGTACCAGACAGGCAGGCCTATCTGAGTCCCTCCCCCAGAGTTCTCTTCTGTCTTCTTGATTCTTCGCTAGCAAGGGTATTGAATAGAGCTCATTTGTAATCCAAATTAGGAGTGAAGATCAAGAGAGACAAAAAACAGCGAGCTGTTGGTTGTCACTGCAGGGTGTCTGTGTGGCTGAGCAATAACTTCTGTGAGAGTGGTAGGCCTCTGGCGCCTATTTTATAGATTCTGTTGTTTGTCTACGAATATCCCGAGAGGATATACTATTCTACCCCGGGGTTTATCACCTCCTGTTATGATACCGCTATCTGTAGATAAAGCTACTTCTTTGGCAGATAAAGTCAGTTATTGGGCATGTGCCCTCTCACCAACAGGAGTTTCTCCTTCGCGCGCTCCACTGCGGTCTCAGTCCTTTTTTTCTCTATGTCAGCCGCGCAAGGTCTTTCTGGCGGATGACTCCGGTCTCTGCAAACAGCGGTATGAGCTCCAGGAATGTGTCTCGTGCTTGAGATAGGACGGTTCAATGTCGTCACTCCAGGCTTAGAGGCTTTGGCCTAATATCCAGCATCAGTCCTCAGCTCTAGCTTCTTGGTTCCTCGGAGTCCATCGCAGAAGGGCCGAGCTTGGCTCCTCCCTTCCTTTAAATAACTTCCCCCATAAAGCTGCGCGGTGCAGCCGTGCACCCTGGATCTTACAATGCACACTGGGAGATGTAGTCTCTTCATCTTGCCAAAAAGGAAGTCACAGCCCCGGGAAATTCCATGCAGCTACCACTAGAGGGAGCCTAATTCCTTCTCACATATCAACAGTATCTTTAGGCATATTTAACCCCGCTACATAAAAAAAAAGGATTCTCATAGAACAGTAGCAGACCCAATCAGGGGAAACATAAGAACCCATTTTTCACCACCGCCCACCGTCACACCGGCTTGGGCTGCGAGTATACATAATATGCAACAATAAGCGAAAGCAACGCAAATAGATGAAAAAGGGAAAGTGTTGATCCGAGAGAAAAATAGGGGAGGGTGAAAGGGGAAGTTATGGGCAGGAAAGGCCGGAGAAGAACAAAAAGAAAAGGAGGGGGAGGGGGAGAAACAAAGGAAGAAAAAGAGGGGAAGAAGAGTGAAACAGAGCAGAAGAAGAAAGAGGGACTGTCAGGACACCTATCTCCACATCCCATACCCCTCAGTCGGCTGAAAGTTGGAGATACCTAATCCAAGGATCCTAGACACGGTCAAAGCTAGTAGCCTTAGCCTGCAAGATACTGACCATCTTTTCGTTAAGCATGATCCATGTCAGTTTATTTTTCATAATAGTTAAGTCTACCACTGGTTTCTTCCAAGTGGTCCCTATAGCAATTTTTGCTGCAAGAAACATAAAGTGGATTAAAGTTTGAACATGTCTGGGAGCCTCAATAACAGGTTTGTTAAGAAGAGCCACCCCAATCCACAGCAGTGCTCCGGCCTCATGCAGCCAGCGAACCTGACCCTGCCTTGAACCTCTGCACATGTCAGTCTCTGATAACCTGGCGAAGCCCTTGGAGACCGGTAGGAGACCGGACATTGCGACATACTTCCTCCGGCGTCCCGCAGCTCAGTGTGTCTCCTCTCCAGCTGAGATGGCGCCACCACGTCCACTCAACACCGGCCATACCTCGCTGAAAAAGCTTTCTAAACCGGCACAGGGCCATTCACGGATACCTCTGCTTCCCCTCGAGGCTCCCCACAGCCGGCCTCCATAATGGACAAACCACGGGCAGACACAATGGATGATCATCCATCCCCTGGTCAATTGGAAAACCCTCAGCCTTCAGAATGGAGAGAACTGATCTTACTAGTACCGACAAAGCAGGATATAAATTAGATGGCAGCATCGATTGTGAGTAATCTTTCTCTTGAAATGAATGCCATAAAACAGCAATATACACAAATAGATAACAAAGTAGCGGCTGTGGGGGTGGCCCAATCTATATTGGAAACCAGAGTTAATGCTATAGAAAATGCACAGATCCATATACGGAATCAACTAACCATTTTGCAACTCCAACAGGATGACAGTGAAAATCGCAGCTGGAGAAATAATATTAGGCCGCGGGGGGTCCCAGAAACAGTTCTGGGCCCCGAATTAAAGACAGCAGCTTTGGGGATATTTAACAAATTGTTGGAGCGCCCTCCTACAGAGGAGATCATAATAGACAGAGTACATAGAGTACAGGCACCCCGAAGCGTAGGAGAAGACCATCCACGTGATGTATTGATCAGAATACACTACTCCCTTAACCTTCCTAGCGGTATTCCCGAGCACGGCACGGGGTTAAATTTCAGTGCCAAAAGCGGTAACCCCGAGCCACACTCGGGGTACTGCTAGGAAGATCGCTGGATCCTGGTAGAGGGGTTACTTACCTTGTCACCGGGATCCAGCGATGTATCCCGGCGGTGTGCGGCGGTGGAGCTTCCTCCCGATCCTCTGTGAGCCCCGGCTTCCGTCTCCTGCGACGTGACGTTCGCAGGGGGTGGAACCGGCGGCAAATTCAAATGTAAAACACACCAAACACACTGATACAATGCAAAATAAAAAATATAGTCACATTAGTTTGCCCCCCAGTGCCCTTTCCTGCAGTTTTACTGTACTTTATATATACATATATATATATATACACACACACATGTATATATATATGTGTATATATATATATATATATATATATATGTATATATATATATATATATATGTACACACGTATATATATATATATATATATATATATATATATATATATATATATATATATATAGATATATATGTATATATATATATATATATATATGTGTGTGTATATATGTATATGTATATATATATATATATATATATATATGTATACATAAATACATACATACTTATTTATAGTTTTTTATTATATTATAATTTATGATTTTGTGTTTCAAACTTTATTATACCCGAGATGTTATAAAGAAGAACGCACAGTAAAAAAAAAAAACATATGTAAATAGTTGGTTTGGGCTGCTCATTCTTAAGAATTACATGCAAAATAATGGTACCGCTTTCAGCACCTAAAATCCGAAAGAATCATACCGCCAGGGAGGTTAAGGAAGATATTATGCGAAGTGCATGGAATCAAGGTCTTATAGACTTTAAAGGAGCCCCAATACGGCTCCTAGCAGATCTCTCACGCTGCACTCTGCGGATGAGGGCAATATTAAAACCATTGCTAGCTGAAATTCGAAAGGCAGGCACTACATATTTGTGGGGTCATCCGTTTCATTTGGTGGTTTCACGAAATGGAAACTCATTTGCTTTGAGATGATGCTTTGAGAAGAGCTATTCTCTTTCTTGGAGACCCCTCTAATATCAATTAACAAACTGGCTCAGCAATCCGTGGAGCCAGATCTCATGTCACGGTTTAGACATCCCCGGAGAGAGGGTCCCGGTCCACTGGAAGGAGAGACTTTTGCAGAGGACATGACCCCTAACAAAATTTGAAAAATGACATGGAAAATTTTCATATTCTCTTACTTTTTCACTATATCTCTAGATATATTATCCTGGACTTTGTTGGAAACCCCTGTCCTGCCCCTTCCCCCCTTCCCCTTGGTGCTGATCCCCCGTCGCCTGGATGAGTAATGTCCTCTGCCTGGTCGGTTGGTGGTCACGCATTGAGGATATGAGGTTCGGTAGTGTGAATCCCATACACTATCCAATCTGTGAAGAAGATTTACCGACTCAAGATGGTCTACGGACTCCACAATGGTTTTTTCCCTTTTTTTCTTTTTTCTTTTTTTATTAATTCCTGGGAAATACAAGGTGGGGATGTTGCCTTTGGGGGTGGGGGGGGATGAGGGTAAGGGAGGGGGACATAATTGTCAATTCAGATTATTTAAAAATGAAGTATTGAATGTGTGTGCAGGGGGGTTGTAGCTCAAAAATGAGTAAGATGCTTTGTAGGCCGACACCCTATGGTCACATCTCCTTATTATATTTTCTTTTTTTTCTCTTTTCTTATTTATTTTTTCAATATTTTTTTGCTTGCCAGTGAACACCTTTTATTTTATGGCGTTTTGCTGATCACTTCTCCCACATTAGGTAGCGCCTGGTTGCGCTCGGTTACGGTATAACCAATTTTAGCAATTCCAGTTTTGGTATATAGCTGGGGGGAGGGGGGGTTTCTTTAAAAAATGGATTTTTGTAAAATCTTACCGTAAAATCCTTTTCTCTTAGCTCATCGACAGACGTAGTCCTCGGTGATACACCACCTTCGGGTTATGTTACCTCCGCAGGAGCAGGACTAGACAGGAAATTAAAAAGCTCTGGCCACACCCTAGGGGCAGTCCCAGAGGGTATATCCTCTCTCTCTCTGCCTCAGCAAATCAGTTATGTGAAAAAGCAGTGCTTAGAGAATTTAACCCAACCCAACTCCAAAACAGAGGGGCGGGGACTACGTCTGTCGATGAGCTAAGAGAAAAGGATTTTACGGTAAGATTTTACAAAAATCCATTTTTCTCTAGCGCTCATCGACAGACGTAGTCCTCGGTGATACACCACCTTCGGGACGTCCCAGAGCAGTATCACAACTGAGGGGTGGGAAAATGGAAATCAAATCCCAATCTAGAAGGCCCAACCGGTGCCAACTAGAAGTTTACAATGCTCATCCTTAATGATGAGACTCAACAAAAAAATTTTCAAACAGAAAAAAACCCTCGAGGTAGACCACCGGTCTCCTCAAATTGCGGCCTGCAAAACCTTGCGGCCAAATGAGGCATCCGCCGATGCCGTCACATCAATTTTATAGAATTTAGTAAAGGTATGTACCGACGACCAAGTGGCCGCCTTACATACCTGGACCACTGACGCCTGATGGCGAAAGGCCCAGGAAGTACTGAGCGCTCGAGTGGAGTGCGCCCTAACAGGGAACGGAGGACTCTGACCCTTAATAGAATAAGCCTGTACCACCGTTTGTCTAATCCATTTGGCAATGGTCGCGGCAGATGCAGGCAAACCCTTTCTGGGGCCATCCGTGATCACAAAAAGTGAATCCGTCTTACGGAATGATTCCGTAGCTTTCAGGTATACCCTGATTGCCCGAACCATATCCAAGGAATGCAACGCATGTTCCCGATGATGCTTGGGCTGAGGACACAAGGAAGGTAGTACAATATCTTCATTCAGATGAAAATCTGAAACCACCTTAGGAAGAAAAGATGGCTTAGGATGAAGTACTACCTTATCCCTATGAATCACTAGGTATGGGGACTGGCATGATAATGCAGCCAGTTCTGACACCCTGCGAGCAGAAGTAATAGCCACCAAGAAGACCACCTTCTGGGATAAAGTAAGCAAGGGAATCTCCCTGATGTTTTCAAAGGGAGGTTTCTGTAGAACCGACAAAACCAAATCAAGATCCCAGGGCGGTAAGGGCGCGCGGACTGGAGGAGCCAGGTGCCGCACCCCCTGGATGAAATTCCGCACCAAGGATTTGGTAGCTAAAGGTTTCTGAAAGAAGATTGCTAATGCTGAAACTTGACCCTTGATGGTGCTCAAGGCTAGCTTCTGCTCAACCCCTTGTTGCAAAAAGGCCAATATACGAGACACCGAATAGGTACGTGGAGGAAATCCCAAAGATTCGCACCACGCAATATAAGTCTTCCATGTGTGATAATAGACTTTGCTGGAAGTCGCTTTCCTTGCTTTAATAAGGGTAGGAATGACTGAAGTAGACAAACCTCTGTCCTTCAGTACTTGGGTCTCAATGGCCAGGCCATTAAAACCAGCGACTGTAAAGCACGAAGGTAAATAGGTCCTTGAGACTACAGACACTCCCTGAGACGAAGTTCCCACGGAACGTCTGCGACTAACATGTCCAAGTCGGCCAGGCCGGCTTGAAGAGGCCAGCCTAGAATTTCTAGGACCACTGGCGCTGATTGGATCTGAACCAGGCGTCCCTAGAGCTATCTGGCCCCGACCATCCGAGAAAGTCTGGTCGTTTTCTGTTCCCACACATTTATCAGATACCTGATAGTTATCAGGAAAGGTGATCTTTTCTGGTTGAACCTCAGGGACCGAAGTCACCCGACAAGAGGCTACTTGGCCTATCTGGTCAATCAGATCCGATTCCTGTGAGGTATCGGGACTAATCTTAGGAAAAGGTAAAGGAAAAGATCTATACAGGGAACGGTAACTACCGCTTCCTGTACTTAAATGTTGGAAGGGAAGAATCGCACCGGTAGTAGTGGTTGATGCTCGATCTAATGTCCTGAATACCGGTGAAAACGTCCCCCCACCCTGAAATCGGGTGGGGGCGCACCTTCAGGCTGTGTACTCCTTTACTTCGGGTTTGGCTGGGTTGGTCCTCTGCTTGTCCGACCAGCCCTTCTTGAACCCTCCTGGAGGAGTCTTGCCTTTCCCGGAAGTACCAGCCGGGCGCCCTTTATGGGCGGTAAAGAAAGGTCCTCGCTTGTTGCGAGGTTCCTTAGCTTTTGCAGCCTGTGGCAAAAAAGTACTCTTGCCCCCGGTGGCATCCTTAATGATTTCATCTAGGTTGGCTCCAAATAGACGATTCCCCTGGAAAGGGAGATTGGTCAAAGTCTTTTTGGAACCTAGGTCAGCTGACCAGCATTTTAACCACAGCACACGTCTGAGGATCACTGCTAACTTAGATGCATGCCCTAACAAGGGAGTAGTGTCCAAGGCTGCGTCACAGATAAACCGTAGCCCTTGTATGATCTGTTCCATCAAATCAGATGTCTCCTGGGGAATATCTTTTCCCCTAAGATCTTGGCGTACCATTTTCGCCCATTCCGTAAGTGTCTGGGAAACTAGACCAATAACGATTACTGGTCTAAATGCTGACCCTATCAGAGAAAAGATAGTGCGGGACTCCGCTTCTATCTTTCGATCCACCGGATCCTTAAAGGACGAAGTGTCCTCCACTGGAATAACCGTGGCTTTATTCAGCCTGGAAATAGGCGGATCCACGACTGGTGGTACCGTCCATCTCTTAATGATGGATTCCTCAAACGGATAGCGTCTAGCAATACGCTTGGAAATAGTAAAGGTACGTTTAGAATGTTCCCATTCTCCTTCAATCTGATTTCCAAAACATTTAGGTACAGGAAAAGCCTTCGCCGTCTTGATGGGCTTATTAGTCCCAAAAGGCCTCTCTGTTTCAGTTGCCTCTGCCGGTAAAGCCTCAAGTTTTAAGGTTTCTTGCACTGCCACAACTAGTGCGTCCACCAATGCTTCTTCCTGAATTATAGCAGGAGAAGAAGCGTCCTCCTCACTGTCTGAGGGGGCTTTACCTGGGATAGCAGCCCTTGCAGAGGAACCTGCAACTGCAGTGACCATCTCTGAATCAGAGTCAGAGGTGTCAGATAGTATAGGGGTAGGCGGGGGTCGCTTCCTTGACCCCCGTCCCTGACAGGCCGCCTCCACCCGAGCCACCATAGACTCCAAAATTGCTGTAAATGACTCTATACTCTGTACACCGGCGGGTCCCGAGGCCCCCTCGAGGGAAACAGGTGGGGGAATATGTGTGGCAGGGTCCATAATAACTCCAGTTACTTCCTGGATGATATAATTCAAAGTAAAGAAAAAACTTTTTTTTTTTTTTTTTGACCCTCAGCGCCACAAAAAAAAACCCCTTAGTGTTACCTGCTAGGGATCCCTATCGATCGAGAGAGAGAGAGATAGACCCCCAGGCTCACCACTTGATGTTCAGAGTTGAACTGCAACAGCTTACAGCGCTGTCTTAGACAAACAGGAAGTCTTTTGGCTGGCTGCCCAGGAAGAAAGGAGGCGGCTCCGCCCCTCTGCACGCCTTCCGGCGCCTCCCCCAAGCTCCACGAGGTGTAGAATCACCTAAAACATGGCCGCCCCCATGCTGGAGACACGAGGCTACGCCAAAATGGCGGCTCGTGCGATCCAGCAAAAAAAATGGCGGCGGCCTGTGCTGACTAGCGGTGTGCTGCAGGCACACAACACTCTCTCTGCATGGGGATATGGCGTGGTTGGCGGTACCGGCCCTGGCGGACCGCATGGCCATTCGGGAGGCCTGCTATTAGCTGGAGATCTGACTTGGAAGGCAGTCTACATGTTCATGGCTTCTGACTGGTAGGTAGCTTATACTTAACCCATAAGATTCCCAGAATGCCACAGATTACATCTTTAAAAACATGTATACAATAGATTGTTAGCTCCCAAACCAAGCCTCCTGGCTTTTTGCACACATAAAATCACACTCAAAGTAGGAGGATTTGTGACATGTTATAGGATAGAAAGAACTCTTTCTTACCATACAGAGAGGGGCCCGCGTTCACCACAAAACCCGTCAGGGAAAAAGGGGGAACATACTACTCACCATACCGGAACCAGGCGGGCACCAACTCCTGACAGTACCCCTCTCCACCGGGGCGGGAGGGCTGTCGACCGATACGGACGCCGTGACTCATGGTCTTTGGCGTTTCAGCGAGACTTTTAACTCGCGGGTTCAGTCCTTTTAATGGGACTTTGTCGCGGCCGACCCAGCGCGGAGCTATGGCCTGCACGCGCTCGTAGGCTGAACTGGGGTGACCACCGGATCTCAACATCCAGCCCGTCGCCCAGTTCAGCTTTCTTGCTTGAAGATCTCACAGGAACACTGGAGAAAAAAAGCTGTCCAAAAATCCTTTTAGAAAAAAATTCTTGCCAGGACCTAAGATCCCAGCAAGGTATCTAGGTCCTTACTCCTAACTAGACAGAAAATAACTGATTTGCTGAGGCAGAGAGAGAGAGGATATACCCTCTGGGACTGCCCCTAGGGTGTGGCCAGAGCTTTTTAATTTCCTGTCTAGTCCTGCTCCTGCGGAGGTAACATAACCCGAAGGTGGTGTATCACCGAGGACTACGTCTGTCGATGAGCGCTAGAGAAAAAATGTTTTTTTTTTTGTTTGTTTTGGGCCTCCAGGGTAACCATGTCACCTAGCCCTGCACGAGCGGTCCCAGGATATAAGGCAGCCACCCTTAATGTAAGAGGTTTAACCAACCCAGAGAAACGGTCACGTCTTTTATCAGATTTAAAACACAGTCATTCACATATGGAATTTTTACAGGAAACATATTTTCGGAAAGATGCCATCCCCAGGCTATATAATAGGGATTTCCCCTGGGTGTATCATGCTCCCTCACCAATACCCAAATGAAAAGAAGTGAGTATTCTCATATCTAAATTTTTGCCCTGGGTGTTTAAAGAGGAGCTGATAGACCCAGGTGGAAGATTTTTGTTGATTAAGGGAAGGGTTGGTCAGACAACGGTAACTTTATTAAATGTTTATCTGCCTAACTCAGATCATATATCTTTCTTACAGCAATTGATTGCAGTAGTTTTGGGGTTTCGAGAAGGGCACCTTGTGATGGGTGGAGACTTTAATTTTATACCTGAACCCCTCGTGAATTCTTCCAAGGGGAAGTTCAGGTATTTCCCATACCCGGGTTACGCCGACTGCAGCGGGAACTGTCTCTCCTTGACCTGACTGACCCTTGGTGACTGATGCACCCAGGTGAGTGGGATTATACCTACTACTCTCCGACCCACAATGTCTACACTCGAATAGATCGCATTTTACTCCCTCAAAGTGATCTCCCCTTGGTTATCTCCTCACATATCGATTCATTTTCTATATCAAAAAGTAAAAATGGAAGAGAATCTGCGCTCGGACAGTAAAATAACAGTGAGGATCAATGAAGATCAATAAAACAAATATGTGAAGGCAGCCAACTAAATGATAGATTACAGACCAAATAAGCATATAAAAAGGTGTAGTAGCGCCAAACACTAGGTATTAAATCAATAAACTATCAATGTGGAGTGTCCACAGAAAGTCCCAATAGTCCAAAAGATGAAGAAATAGTGGAGACCAATTCCCAGTTTCCAACTGTGTAGATGAAAAAGAGCCAACACCCAAGCGTGGAGTAATACCAACTGCTTACCAGATGTTAATGGATATAGGCGATGAAATAAACTCAGATTGGGCCATCAATCAAAGACAGTGCCAACAGTGTAGTCTCATCAATTCCAATGCATCAACAAATCATGGATACAGGGCGATGAAGTAGGCTCAAATCATACCACCAGATAAAGCATGAGATCTCAGCAATTCCAATTCACCTCAATAAAGAAAGGCAGGACATAGTGCAGACTGTACGAACACTAGTTTAATAAGTATGCAGAAATATACTCACACAAAGGTGGATACATGTAGGCATTATAAGTTAAAAACCGCGGTATTGGTGGCGTGCTGCTCGTTTTCCGTATCACCTGACGCGTGTCGTCAAGGAAGTGACATCATCAGAGGCGGACCGGATTCAAACGGCAGCACGCATAAAAAAGACTAAACCGGAAATGTCGTAGGCGGATATTAACCGCAAGTGCGTTCCACTTGATCAACAACCGGAATCGGAAGTGACGCACGCGGAACCGTCCGTCCATGCGTTCCATCAGGTCCTGAACTGCAACCGGATGTAGCCTAGAAGGGCCATGGTGAGTTACAAAGGACCAGAAAATGGTAACAATTGTACGTTCCACCTCCAAAAAAACAAATATATTTTGTAAATACGCTGGAAGTCCGGTATTGGCAATTGAAAAAAAGAAGAAACATCTGCCATTACAAATAAAACGGAGATCAAGTGGGAAGCACATTACAAACATGACAGTTGTGCGATATTATCACTGGGTGTAAAATTAACCATCACAAGGCCATATACATAACCCATATGCAATAAAATATCTTAAAGAGTAAAAATGAGGGAAAAACAATATATGCATCTTACACCCTCATCTTTCTAATAATAGAAAACTCCAAAAAATATAACATTGTACAACATTAACACTGGGTGCAAAATTAACCTTCTCAAGGCCACATAAATAACCCATATGTAATAAAACATATCTTGAAAAGTGAAGGTGGGACAGAGGGTATCGATGCTACCATAGATGGATATACAGTAAATGCATCACATACCCACGTCGTCCTAATAATAAAAGCTCTGTTACATATATCATATAAAAACATAAATAGTACATGATGTAACTGTATAAAAAGTATATGAACAAATAAAAACTAAATTAAATACATCACTAAAAGATCCTCAAAGATAGTGTCCAAATATTTAGCTGTTGTTGATGTAACAATTCACATCCCACTCGACGTTCAGCCCCCATGGAGAGTAAGTCCTCATATTAAAAATCCACCGAGTTTCAAGCCGGGAAATTTCCCGGTGGACATGGCTCCCTCTCCAGTGGGGGGTGAACTTGTCGATCCGCCAAATTTTTGTACCCACAGGGTTTTTATTATGACAATTGGCATAATGCCTCGAAACGCTGTGGTTAGGAAAACCCTTCCTAATATTTTTGATGTGCTCCCTCACCCTCACCGTTAATGTCCTCTTAGTGCGGCCAATGTACTGTAGGCCGCACAGACATTGCAGGAGATAGACCTCGTTGATGGAGGAACAACCAATGAAGGGTTTAATGGGGTGTGTCTTAGAGGTAGCCGTAGATGTAACCTCGCAAAATTTTCTACCAATAAGAGAGTTTACTTCACACACCGAGCACTTTCTACATGGATAATAACCGGTTAAGGTATGGAAAAAAGGTAACCGTTCCGGTTTATCCAGAACGTTCGGAGCGATCTGGAGACGTAAAGGCTCTACACCCCTGAACACTACTGGTGGAACTTCAGGTAGTTGAGGGCCCAGCACTTTATCGTTTTGGAGAACCTTCCAATGTTTTTTAAAAATACGTTTAACGTCTCCAAACTGTTTTGAATAGGTGGTGATGAAAGAAAAAGCAAAACGGTTGGAGTCGGCTTGTTGTTTAGGCTGCTTTTGTAGTAAGGTGGACCTATCAATGTCCTCCACCTCATGCAGCACCTTATCCAAATTGCTCTCATCATATCCCTTATCCAGGGACTTATCCCTCAACATCAGAGCCTGATTGTGATCATTCTCTTTGCTGGTACAATTGCAACGGAGCCGTAAAAACTGACTTTGGGGTACAGATCGCAGCCAGGAGGGGTGATGACAGCTCCCCTGTTCGATGTATCTATTACGATCGGTCGGTTTGAAGAAAGTGCTCGTCACAACCGCACCATCCTTGATCTCAATCGGTAGGTCAAGGAAATTGATCTTACTATCACTGACCTCATGCTGAAGGACAATCCCAAGAACATTGGAACTGAGGTCATTGATAAAACCGTCCAAAGATAATCTGTCGCCATCCCATAGGAGGAGGTTGTGACGAGCACTTTCTTCAAACCGACCGATCGTAATGGATACATCGAACAGGGGAGCTGTCATCACCCCTCCTGGCTGCGATCTGTACCCCAAAGTCAGTTTTTACGGCTCTGTCGCAATTGTACCAGCAAAGAGAATTATCACAGTCAGGCTCTGATGTTGAGGGATAAGTTCCTGGATAAGGGATATGATGAGAGCAATTTGGATAAGGTGCTGCATGAGGTGGAGAACATTGATAGGTCCACCTTACTACAAAAGCAGCCTAAACAACAAGCCGACTCCAACCGTTTTGCTTTTTCTTTCATCACCACCTATTCGAAACAGTTTGGAGACATTAAACATATTTTTAAAAAACATTGGAAGGTTCTCCAAAACGATAAAGTGCTGGGCCCTCAACTACCTGAAGTTCCACTAGTAGTGTTCAGGGGTGTAGAGCCTTTACGTCTCCAGATCGCTCCGAACGTTCTGGATAAACCGGAACGGTTACCTTTTGTAAGATTCTGGTACCTCCGGTACCCTTAATCACCACTTTCTCTGTAATGCGTCCCACCTTTCTCTTCAGGTGGTACGCATATACCTTTTAGAACGATGATGTCACTGCTGAGCGCCGCAGAGTGGCTATTTCAACCGCCGGCGGTCTCACTCACATTGTTCGTTCAACCTGTCTTGTTATCCACATGCTTTCAAGCCTGTCTCTCGATCGGAACCTCCAGCTATTCCCTTTACCTGGAGCAGACCGGAACCTCGCTACTGATCCCTGTATTTCGCTACCGGATCATTCCTTATCTACTGGACCTCTCTAAACTACTAACATTTCAAGTGATAAGTACCCCGCAGGGGAACCCTCCATAACCTTATTGCACTATCTACCTATGCACATTAAGGACTGTTACTACCTATCCATACTATCCTATCATCTGCACTGTTACATAGATTGCTAGCTCTTGAGCCTACTACCATCTATCATCTGCACTGCTGCATAGATTGCTAGCTCTCCTGTCTACTACTATCTATCCTTGCACTGGGTTAGTCTATCCTGTATTTGTCATCTGCTGTCCTCACCACCTGTTAGCATACTCGATACTAACCTATCTGCATTCCTAAATACCATCTTGAACTCTCCTATACAAACCTATCAAGTGATTACCATCCTTGTCACTGTTCACATCTGTCCCTTCAGCACATCACCTTCATACTATCATATACATCCTATCACTCCAGGAACATCTCATTGAGTGTGTATATATCTGTATGTTGAAGCTGACAGGCCCACGGTGATGAGTCCTGGAGAGTTGGATCTGGTATTCAACACATCTCTACATGACTACTGAGTGGAGATTTTGCAGCTGCAAATCCAGCCTATACTAAAAACGCAGGAGCGTTACAGATTGAACGAACCTTAAAAATGGATTCAGCAGAATTACCCACTCAAGTGACACAATTAATACAACAAGTAAAAGCGTTAATACTTGCTCTGACTGACGTACAAGAAAAGAATCAGACACTGACACAGCAGGTAACCCAGCTCTCACGGCTTACTGCTGTTCAGCCTCCTGAACCTAAAATAAACCCTCCTCTAGTGTTTATAGGTGATCGGAAAAAATTTTGTGAATTCAAAAACGCATGTCAATTGCTTTTTTTGTTAAAACCTCGTACATACCCCACTGATCAAATAAAAGTCTGTACCGTTATTTCATACTTGACGGGTGATCCACGGGCCTGGGCAGACTCTCTCTTTGAGAATAATGATCAGATTCTCAACTCCTATTCCTTATTTCTAGCAGAACTCGCTAGTTTATATGAAGACCCCAATAGGCAGAGTACTGCTGATATTCAATTAAGGGCTTTAAAACAAGGAAGGAGACCTGTAGAAGACTTTGTATCTGAGTTCAAAAGATGGACCCTTGATTCGGGGTGGAATGACACATCTTTGCGAACTCAATTCAGACTCGGGTTATCGGAAGCTGTTAAAGACGAGCTCGCCCGAGCGGATTTACCTGGCACCTTGGAGGCCTTGATACAACTTAGTATCAACATCGACAGACGACTGCGAGAAAGAAGGGCTGAAAAGATGGGAATGCCATTGTCTAGTCCTTCTCAGATTTCGGCCGTTGACCCTACTCCCATGGATGTAGGAACCATACGCCCACCTTTAACGACTACTGAACGAGCTAGAAGAACATCCAGAAATCTCTGCATGTACTGCGCATCCTCGGATCATTTGATAAGCACCTGTCCCCTTGTCCGCAAAAAAGAGGGTGAGTCTTCACATGTCTTGCTGGGAGGATTAACGACTTCCTTTTCTAACCCCTATCTTTTTGTTCATTTAATATTACAGTGGGACCAAACTAGGATCACCACCAAGGCTATGGTCGACACTGGATCTTGTGGAAACTATATTGATACACGCTTTGTTACCTTAAATAAAATACCTATTATTTCAAAATCTAAGCCTGTTTCTGTTAGTTTCATTAATGGTATTCCACTGTCTTCTGGTCCAATCACCAACCAGACACAGGCACTCCTTGCCACTACCAACGAATCACATGTGGAGACCATCACCTTTGACATACTATCCTCACCCCATTTTCCTATTATTTTGGGACTTCCCTGGTTACACACACACCAACCAATCATAGATTGGAAAAAACGGACTTTGGTTTTCCCTTCTCACTATTGTGAGAATACGTGTAACCTCCCATCTTATGGGAAGATTCTGTCTGTGGTGTCAGGTGAAATTGCACCACTATGCTATCAGGATCTGTTTGAAGTGTTCCTTGAGAAAAATGCTCAAGTGTTGCCTCCCCATAGGGATTACGATTTCACTATCGATCTACTCCCTAACAGCAAATTGCCTTTCGGTCATGTTTATCCCCTTTCACAGGATGAACTTTATCATCTCAAGGAATACTTGGGTGAGAATTTGACAAAAGGGTTCATTAGACCCTCTACTTCTTCCACTGCTGCAGGACTTTTCTTTGTCCGCAATAAAGATTCCAGTCTTAGGCCTATTATCGATTATAGGCAATTATCACGATTAACCGAAGATAACTGCGCCGAAATCCCTTCCATTCCCATAATACCCTATGAACGCATTATTGGTGTTGTCCGTTCCTTGAAGGAAGAGATTTTGCACAGAATAAGAATGGATTCACCTCCACCACAACTAAGTACTGATGCAGAAGGCTTCCTCTATTACAATGACAAACTCTACATACCACCTACTATGCGCACCAAGATCTTGGAGTTATCGCATGATGTGCCCATGGCAGGACATATGGGTATAACGAAAACCTTTAATTTGCTCACCAGGCAGTTTTGGTGGCCTGATATGAAGACGTCTGTACAAAAATTTGTTTCTTCATGTGACATCTGTGCAAGGTCCAAAATTGACACTACAAAACCATCTGGACTACTTTGTAGTCTACCAATACCCCAGGTTCCATGGGAAGTTGTGTCCTTAGATTTCATAGTAGAACTACCACCCTCTAAAGGATTTAATACCATCCTAGTGTCAGTGGACCACTTGACAAAGATGGCACATTTCATTGCTATCCGTAGACTACCTTCATCTAAACAAACAGCAGAACTACTGATGAAACATGTGTTTAAGTTGCATGGAATTCCAAAAACTCTTTTGTCCGACCGTGGTTCACAATTCATCTCTAAATTTTGGCAAGCACTTTGTCAAATTTTACGCATTGAGCGAAAGCTCACTTCTCCCTACCATCCTCAGACCAACGGACAGACTGAAAGAGTCAACCAGTGCATTGAGCAATATCTACGTTGCTAAACATCATACTTGCAGGATGATTGGGTGGATCTCCTTCCTCTAGCAGAATTTGCTTACAACAACGCAACCCACAGTACTACGAAGCAAAGTCCGTTCTACTTGAACTATGGGTTTCATCCCACTCTTCTTCCACCACGCATCCTGCCATCGAGTAACCCAGTAGCCTCGGATTACCTTACCCAAATAAAAGACTCTTTGGGTTTACTCAATACCACTATATCACACACTGACAGTCAACAAAAAAAGTACTACGACCTTCGTAGAAGACCTTCTCCTCAGTATGCTATTGGGGACCTTGTTTGGCTATCGACAAAGAACTTAAGATTAAAAATCCCTAGCAAGAAGCTTGGACCTTTATTTTTGGGACCCTTCCCAATTAAAAAACTTATCGGAAAAGCTGCAGTACAGCTCACCCTACCAGCAGATCTCAAGATCCATCCCAACTTCCATGTGTCGCTACTGAAGCCCCATGTTCCTAACCAAGGAATAAGGCCTACCATCTTGCCTCCACCTCCAATACAAGTTGAAGGCGGAGAAGAGTATGAGATCAAGGAAATTTTGGATTCTCGCATCCATAGAGGAAGACTCCAGTATCTCATAAGATGGAAGAACTATGGACCCCAAGACGACACCTGGCTAGATACCTCTGATATTCATGCGCCTAGACTTATACGGAACTTTCACTCGAAACACCCAGAGAAACCTGTCCTATAGGCCTTCCGGAGCCAGCCTTAAGGGGGGGGGGGTACTGTAAGATTCTGGTACCTCCGGTACCCTTAATCACCACTTTCTCTGTAATGCGTCCCACCTTTCTCTTCAGGTGGTACGCATATATCTTTAAGAACGATGATGTCACTGCTGAGCGCCGCAGAGCGGCTATTTCAACCGCCGGTGGTCTCACTCACATTGTTCGTTCAACCTATCTTGTTATCCACATGCTTTCAAGCCTGTCTCTCAATCGGAACCTCCAGCTATTCCCTTTACCTGGAGCAGACCGGAACCTCGCTACTGATCCCTGTATTTCGCTACCGGATCATTCCTTATCTACTGGACCTCTCTAAACTACTAACATTTCAAGTGATAAGTACCCCGCAGGGGAACCCTCCATAACCTTATTGCACTATCTACCTATGCACATTAAGGACTGTTACTACCTATCCATACTATCCTATCATCTGCACTGTTACATAGATTGCTAGCTCTTGAGCCTACTACCATCTATCATCTGCACTGCTGCATAGATTGCTAGCTCTCCTGTCTACTACTATCTATCCTTGCACTGGGTTAGTCTATCCTGTATTTGTCATCTGCTGTCCTCACCACCTGTTAGCATACTCGATACTAACCTATCTGCATTCCTAAATACCATCTTGAACTCTCCTATACAAACCTATCAAGTGATTACCATCCTTGTCACTGTTCACACCTGTCCCTTCAGCACATCACCTTCATACTATCATATACATCCTATCACTCCAGGAACATCTCATTGAGTGTGTATATATCTGTATGTTGAAGCTGACAGGCCCACGGTGATGAGTCCTGGAGAGTTGGATCTGGTATTCAACACATCTCTATATGACTACTGAGTGGAGATTTTGCAGCTGCAAATCCAGCCTATACTAAAAACGCAGGAGCGTTACACCTTTTTTCCATACCTTAACCGGTTATTATCCATGTAGAAAGTACTCGGTGTGTAAAGTAAACTCTCTTATTGGTAGAAAATTTTGCGAGGTTACATCTACGGCTACCTCTAAGACACACCCCCATTAAACCCTTCATTGGTTGTTCCTCCACCAACGTGGTCTATCTCCTGCAATGTCCGTGCGGCCTACAGTACATTGGCCGCACTAAGAGGACATTAACGGTGAGGGTGAGGGAGCACATCAAAAATATTAGGAAAGGTTTTCCTAACCACAGCGTTTCGAGGCATTATGCCAATTGTCATGATAAAAACCCTGTGGGTACAAAAATTTGGGGGATCGACAAGTTCACCCCCCACTGGAGAGGGAGCCATGTCCACCGGGAAATTTCCCGGCTTGAAACTCGTGGATTTTTAATATGAGGACTTACTCTCCATGGGGGCTGAACGTCGAGTGGGATGTGAATTGTTACATCAACAACAGCTAAATATTTGGACACTATCTTTGAGGATCTTTTAGTGATGTATTTAATTTAGTTTTTATTTGTTCATATACTTTTTATACAGTTACATCATGTACTATTTATGTTTTTATATGATATATGTAACAGAGCTTTTATTATTAGGACGACGTGGGTATGTGATGCATTTACTGTATATCCGTCTATGGTAGCATCGATACCCTCTGTCCCACCTTCACTTTTCGAGATATGTTTTATTACATATGGCTTATTAATGTGGCCTTGAGAAGGTTAATTTTACACCCAGTGTTAATGTTGTACAATGTTATATTTTTTGGAGTTTTCTATTATTAGAAAGATGAGGGTGTAAGATGCATATATTGTTTTTCCCTCATTTTTACTCTTTAAGATATTTTATTGCATATGGGTTATGTATATGGCCTTGTGATGGTTAATTTTACACCCAGTGATAATATCGCACAACTGTCATGTTTGTAATGTGCTTCCCACTTGATCTCAGTTTTATTTGTAATGGCAGATTTTTCTTCTTTTTTTCATTTGCCAATACCGGACTTCCAGCGTATTTACAAAATATATTTGTTTTTTTGGAGGTGGAGCGTACAATTGTTACCATTTTCTGGTCCTTTGTAACTCACCATGGCCCTTCTAGGCTACATCCGGTTGCAGTTCAGGACCTGATGGAACCCATGGACGGACGGTTCCGCGTGCGTCACTTCCGGTTCCGGTTGTTGATCAAGTGGAACGCACTTGCGGTTAATATCCGACTACGTCATTTCCGGTTTAGTCTTTTTTATGCGTGCTGCCGTTTGAATCCGGTCCGCCTCTGATGATGTCACTTCCTTGACGACACGCGTCAGGTGACCTGGAAAACGAGCAGCGCGCCACCAATACCGCGGTTTTTAACTTATAATGCCTACATGTATCCACCTTTGTGTGAGTATATTTCTGCATACTTATTAAACTAGTGTTCGTACAGTCTGCACTATGTCCTGCCTTTCTTTATTGAGGTGAATTGGAATTGCTGAGATCTCATGCTTTATCTGGTGGTATGATTTGAGCCTACTTCATCGCCCTTTATCCATGATTTGTTGATGCATTGGAATTGATGAGACTACACTGTTGGCACTGTCTTTGATTGATGGCCCAATCTGAGTTTATTTCATCGCCTATATCCATTAACATCTGGTAAGCAGTTGGTATTACTCCACGCTTGGGTGTTGGCTCTTTTTCATCTACACAGTTGGAAACTGGGAATTGGTCTCCACTATTTCTTCATCTTTTGGACTATTGGGACTTTCTGTGGACACTCCACATTGATAGTTTATTGATTTAATACCTAGTGTTTGGCGCTACTACACCTTTTTATATACATTTTCTATATCAGACCACGCTCCTGTCCACGTGGTTATTGCATGGGAATCTGGACATGTAAAACCATGTACTTGGAGGCTCAATGAGTCATTACTCCAGTTCCCGGAAGTCAGGGTGAAGATAGAGTCTGCGATTTCTAATTATTTTAAAGATAATATGGATGACTCACTATCCCCATCTGTAATCTGGGAGGTGCATAAATGCGTAATTCGTGGGGTCCTTATGCGAATAGGAGCTCAACGTAAAAGGGAACAGGAAAGTAGATTGACAGCCCTCTTCTCACGGATAGAATCTCTTACTAAACAACACAAGCAATCCCTAGCTGCTGAAAAACTTGTCCCCTTAACTCAAGCCAGAGAAGAATTAAATCGCCTCCTGTTTCAGAAGACGATTAGAGGTATGGCATGGGCTAGGAGACACTAGGAATTTTCAAATAAACCAGGTGCGATGCTTGCACGGGCTTTAAGGGGCCCGAGAAAGAGAACACATATATCTTATATACAAACGCCTGGTGGATGAGAGGTTCATACCTTGTCTGCTATTTCGGTCGAGTTCTATTAATTTTATCATTCTCTTTATAACATAACAACCCCTGAGAGAATAACTTCCCCTAGCGAGGAGAGGGAATTATCAGAGATCTACCTCCGAGAATCAGGAATGCCCACCCTTACAGCAGAGCAGGCATCTACCTTGGAAGGGGCAATTACTATTGAGGAATTATGTAGGAGAGGGTGCCATGTTTCCTATTGACTCTTTGAGGGCTTATATAGCCCTAATTCATAAAGAGGGGAAAGACCCTCAGCTCTGCGGCAGCTATAGGCCTATTTCCCTTTTAAATTGCGATACCAAATTGTTTGCAAAGATCCTTGCGAATCGTCTAGTGACACACATCCCCCGCCTGGTGCATTTCGACCAGGTGGGGTTTGTGCCGCATCGCGAGGCAAGAGATAACACTATAAGGGCTAGTGATCTGGTACACGAAGCATGGATTTCACATACTCCGATGGTATTATTATCTACGGACGCGGAGAAGGCTTTTGACAGGGTGACCGGGAGCTTTATTCAAGCCACCCTGTCATATATAGGCCTGGGACCATGGATGCAGCAATGCATCCAGGCCCTATACTCTAGACCATCGGCAGCGGTACGAGTAAACGAATGGTGCTCAGATTACTTTCCAATCCCGAATGGCACCCGGCAGGGATGCCCACTATCACGTCTTATATTTATTTTAATGTTGGAACCCTTTTTGTGCTCAATACGTCGATCTAGTGATATTTCAGACATTCGGGCTGCTGGCGATCAGCACAAGGTGGCCGCTTTCGGGGACGACCTTCTGTTTTTCGTCACCAACCCGATAATAACACTTCCAAAGATCTTAGCTGCTATTAACAAATATGGCATCCTCTCTAATTACAAGATTAATCTCACGAAATCGACAATATCGACATCATTTCAGGAGGAACTTGCTTTACGAGTCTCATTCCCATTTCATTGGGCCGAGGGATCGTTAGCTTACCTGGGGATCCAGATTACAGCTGATCCAGCTGATTTATTTAGGAAGAATCATATCCCTATGTTGGGGATTGTGAAGAGAGACCTTCCTATATGGCAATCATTAACCCTGACATGGTTTGGACGCTGTAGTGCGCTTAAGATAAACATCTTGCCCAGATTACTGTATTTATTGCAGGCATTACTGATTGCTGCCCCAATGTCTTTTTTTTCAACAGATCCGGAAATTGTTTTGCGCTTTTATATGGGCCTCCAGATCTCCTAGGATCAGGCTTCAAGTCCTGTCCCTTCCAAAATCAAAGGGGGAGTAGGCCTTCCGGACATGCTCCGATATTACCGCGCTTCGCACCTCATCCGTATCTTGGACTGGCATTGTAATTTGGCCTCTAAGCGATGGGTGGGTCTGGAGATAGGTGCAGCTGGCCAGTTGACCCCCCCGGCCCCGTGGTCCTCTTTTTCGCCTATGGACCCTATCTTATCACATCCTACGATAGGTGCCTCTCTACGAGAATCTCAGAGAGTCCAACAACATCCAAAGATAGCTCCTGCGCCTTCCCCTCATATCTCTATACTTGGCAACCCGGATTTCCCCCCCCGGGATGTACAAGTGCTAAGATACGTGGACTAGCCCAAATTGGAAAGATACGATTACTTGAAGAATGGCAGCAGGGCTCTGTGCCCACCCATGGGGAGATTGCTGCATGACCCGGATTAGATCTGGACCACTTGAGTATCTATCAATTGCGACATTTCCTTCTTTCTGTTGGACAAAGGGGCTATATACCAAGGGCTTTAACTCCTTTTGAATCTTTATGTAGAGCAGGGGATCCCCTCAAACATACTCTATCCCTATTCTATTCAATCTTGGTGGAGGAACGGGAGGAACAACAGCTGTGGTTTCTATTCTGGTACAGAGGCTTATCAATTGGAAGTAATTTATTGTAGCTCCTCATGGAGTGCACTAGATTTCTGTATTGGGCTACCCTGGAGGCCCTATTTTGAACTTTTTTTTGGGGGGGTTAGATTATAATAGGCATTCTTCCAAGGCACAGAGATAGGCACGATGAGTGCCTTTCTAACTCGGATGGCGATGATAGGAGACTTATTATGGGAAAATTCTCTCTCCCTTTTTCGTTTCTCTCTCTTCAATGATTTCTCACACCGCAATTGAATAAGGTTTTTTTTTTTTTCACTTAGGGAGTTTGTATTCTTATCACGTTGTATTAAGTTTGAATTTGCATTTTTAATATTTTTTGACACGAGGAGGAAATCACAATGTGTATCATACGGTTTGAACACCCTCTTTTTTTTTTTTTCCCTATCACGATGTTTAATATTTACATTTTTTCACTGATCATGATGTGGGTTTTTATCCACATTTATCCCTGACAAGCACAACTGTAGCACAACATTTAAAATATTGTAGGCAAACACTTATGGTGCAATTTTTTTTTTTTTTTTCTCTTGATTTGTTTGTCTCCTTTTTCATGATCATTTCTGTATAAAGGGTAACTGTTCCATGGAAAATGTATATTTTGTTTTTCGTTATATTTTGATTGAAAAATAAATACAATGATTAAATTTTAAAAAAGAAGAGCCACCCTAGGGTTTTTGACTATATTCCCTGTTGTCACATAATAGATCAGGAAGTGAACTCTAATCCAAAGCCGGTAGACCTTAGGACAAGTCTAATATGTGTGGAACATCGTTCCAGGTTGGCCTCACCCCCTGAAACACAGGGATGAAGCACCTTGGTACATTTTATGTTTCCCCTGGTGAGGGGGGGTTGATTGAGTCTGCTGTTTGTTCTATACCATCCACAAATTAGCTCCCAGTTACATCACTAACCTGGTCTCATTATACCAACCTAATCGCTCTCTTTGTTCCTCTCTAAACCTCCTGCTCTCTAGCTCCCTCCTCACCACCTCCCATGCTCACCTCCAGGACTTTTCGAGAGCCTCTCCAATCCTATGGAACTCCTTACCCCAATCTGTTTGATTATTCCCAGAGGAGTAATATTACTGTGAGCAGTCGGCAAGTGGTTAAGGAGAGCCGTCAATTCAGACTCTTTCTGGCAAATAGGGCTTCTGAGTATTTCTTGAAACGAGACGCCAAATGGATAAGAATGCCTCTCACTGAGGCCTTGTGAGCTGCCCAATTTATTTGGGGGGGGGGGAGTCTGGTGGGGGTCATTATTGGCATAGAACTCCTTAAGCTGTAATTCTATATCGAAGCAGACTGCGGGGTTACTAAGCAGACCTTCATTAGGCCGCCAGGGGAAAGGTGTATTAAATGTGCAAAGGCTCAAAATCTTAGCTAATACCGGGGAGTGGCCTGACCACGGGTCTTTTTCAAGAAAGGAAATGGGGAATATTGCGAGAATGGCCAAGCAGATGGTCGATCATGGAGTAGGTAGCATGGACACTAGAATAATAGGTATAATCCCTCTTAGTAGGATTAATCTCCCTCCACATGTCAATCAGGTCGTATTGACAAAGAAATTTTGAGAACCAAAATAGTTTCTCTGTCGGTAAGGGCTAGTTCAAACCAGAACGCAATGCGGGATACCCACTTTCCATTCATATTTCTAGCACTGCGTTCAAAATATCCTGCTCTTGTGATCTGCAGTGGGTGTCACTCCAAAAATAGGTTACTAACTCAATGGGGTTGATTTACTAAAACTGGAGCATAAAGAATCTGGTACCGCTGTGCATAGTAACCAATCAGCTTCTAGGTGTTAATATCAAAGCTAAATTTATCAAGCTGAAGTTAGAAGCTGATTGGCTACAATGCAGATTTTGCACTCTCCAGTTTTAGTAAATTTAACCCAGTGTGTTTTCCTGCACTGGATCGCATGGTATAGTAGTACGATGCAATCTGGTTGCTGTGCATTTTATAAAGTAAAGCATGCACTACTTTTGGTGTGCTCAGGCTTGTTTTCAGCCCATTCCAATTAATGAGCTGAAATCACACTGCACCCAGATCACATGTGAATCACACAGGAACGAACTCTGCCACTTTTTTTTTTTTTTTTTTTACCCATCAAGAGTGCTTTATTGAAGGAGAAAATAAAGCATCATACATAAAAGCAAAAGAAAACAAAAACTGTTTGGACATAGTGTAACATACACTCACCGGCTACTTTATTAGTTACACCTGTTCAATTGCTTGGTAACACAAATTGCTAATCAACCAATCACATGGCAGCAACTCAATGCATTTAGGCATCTAGACATGGTAAAGATGATTTGCTGAAGTTCAAACCGAGCATCAGCTTGGGGAAGAAAGGGGATTTAAGTGACTTTGAACGTGGCATGGTTGTTGGTGCCAGACGGGCTGGTCGGAGTATTTAAAAATCTGCTGATCTGCTGGGGTTTTCACACACAAACATCTCTTGGGTTTACAGAGAATGGTCCACATTTGAACAGGCACACCAGAATTGGACAATAGAAGATTGGAAATACGTTTCCTGGTCTGATGAGTCTCAATTTCAGCTGCAAAATTCAGATGGTAGGGTCAGAATTTGGCGTAAACAACATGAAAGCATTGATCCATCCTGCCTTGTATCAACAGTTCAGGCTGGTGGTGTATTGGTGTGGGAGATATTTTCTTGGCACACTTTGGGCCCCTTAGTACCAATTAAGCATTGTTTAAACGCCATGGCCTACCTGGGTATTGTTGCTGACCATGTCCATCCCTATATGACTACAGTGTATCCATCTTCTGATGGCTACTTCCAGCAGGATAATGCACCATGTCACAAAGCTGAAATCATCTCAAACTGGTTTCTTGAACATTAAAATGAGGTCACTATACTCCAATGGCCTCCTGATCTCAATCCAATAGAGCGCCTTTGGGATATGGTGGAACGGGAGATTCTCAGCATGGATGTGTAGCTGACAAATCTGCAGCAACTGTGTGATGCTATCATGTCAATATGGACCAAAATCTCTGAGAAATGTTTCCAACACCTTGTTCAATCCATGCCACAAAGAATATAGGCAGTTCGGAAGGCAAAATTGGGTCCAACCTGGAAATAGCAAGGTGTACCTAATAATGTGGCCGGTGAGTGTAGGTTCAAACAACATATAAAGCATAAATACCCAAAGTCCAAAAAACATCTGGCAGCATCACAAAGAGATAAAGAAAATGAACTACTATCCCATGGGACCAGACACAGCAAACACATATTTGGAGAAGCTACATTACCCCAGAGAGGAGTGTAGAACAGCGAGAGGGGAGACCATATGGCATGGAGAAGGAGTGGGGAGGAGGGGGGGTGGAGAGGGAGGTGGGGGAAAGGGTCACCACCCAAAAGCAGGGGTTCCTGGCACACCTCAACCTACTTGCTAAGGGGAAAGAGATGTATTTAACAGACTCACTCTACCGGGAGGTTCATGGGTGCCAAACCTTGTCAAATATCCAAAGGCAACATTACTGATGTACGTCAGTTTGTAGAGAGGCAATGCATCATCAACCATGGCTTCCCAGGATGACAGAGCTGGAGGATCAGGGGAGGATCACTTACAGAGAATTTCCTTCCTGGCATAGAGTAGTAAATAATATATCAGTAATTTACTATGATGGGATCTTTGAGCATCATCGGAGATCCCCAGCAGAGCCAGTTCCGGAGTCATAGGGACCGAAAGCTGAAGCCTAAGGTTAATAAGCTAAAACGTGCCAGACCAGAAGGCATAAATCTTAGGGCATGCCCAGAACATATATAAGTAGGTACCCAACTAAGTCTGGCAGCAATGATAGTGAGGGTCTTTATCCGAGTATATTTTATGTAATCTCACCGGGGTAAAATATACGCAGTGTAAAAACTTAGTGTTAATGAATTCATTTCTAGATCTACCAGTTTGGGACATTACTCAAGACAGTCCTCCCTGTCCAAGCAGGGGATGTTCCCAGTTCCATAGAACCCACAATTACTGAACTTCAGGGGAGTCAGTAGCCAGCAGGGTCCCATACAATGCAGAGAGTGGTTTCACAAGAAGATCTCTGCCACTTTACAGTAGAGAGGTTTGAGGCACTCTTTATGAATTCCAGGGATGATGTAGACGATTGAGGGGGGATATGATATCAATGTACAAATACTGTACTGGCAACCCTAGCATATGGAAAAACCTATTCAGAGAAAGGAAATACAATAAGACACGGGGCCACTCACTAAAACTAGAGGAAAGGCGGTTTAACCTTAAAATACGCTGGGGGTTCTTCACTGTCAGAGCAGTAAGGATGTGGAATTCTCTTCCACAAGCTGACGTATCAGCAGGGAGCATTGATAGTTTCAAAAAACTATTAGATGGGCACCTTAAAGACCACAACATACAGGGGTATACAATGTACGGTTAACAGCAAACACACACATCATAGGTTGAACTGGATGGACTGATGACTTTTTTCAACCTCACTAACTATGTAACTATGTATGTTTATCTGCATGCTATGTTCAGAGCAGTTCTGTAGATCCTTCCCTTGTGTGGTTAATCAAATTAATAGTAAGTGTTCTGTAGAAATGATGTCACATATAGGTATGAATGATCTTACTGGGTTTTCAATACATTTCTCAGTAGTATGATGTTCTCATCCTTCAAGCTAAGAGAAATCACATCAACATTGCCCAGCAACAATAAAACAATTTGGCGTGTCATATCTTCCAGAAACCCAAAATGTTATTGCTTTTGTAATATCTCTTTTGAGAATTCGACGAACATGACACAATAAGACAATCATTGTTCTAAAGGTGAATTGCAAATTATACTATCTTGTTTTGAGATGATACAAAAGTTACAATGCTTGAATATACGGTATATGGGACGGAAGTATGAGATAAATACCAGAATTTAATATGGTCTTTTTGTCTGCAAATTTAAAACTGGAGTACTCTCTTCCACCCATCCTGATCTATTAACTATAAAGTTGTTTTAGGTTTGGCTAGCTCTATATTTAAACATAAAAGCCAGTACATGGAAAATAATAATAACAATAATAGTTTTCTGTTGAAGTCCCATAACTGTTCTTGGGAATTAATGCATAGTTACCTTACCTTATAAAAGATCATGCTTATTTGTTATTTGGCTATAACCCCTGTCAGATTTTTCTTCGCCATCTGTGTCCCATTGCGAAGATTTTCCTTTACTTCCTGTCTAGTAGCCAAACAGGAAGTGAGAAGAAATCTCTGCAAATTAGGAGAATTCCTTGGGGACCCTCAGGTCACCAGAACTAGTGTCCCCATTGGAAGATTTTCCCTCTATTATTTTACTGGGGACAATCCAAAATTTGGGATTTTCTTTTACTTTCAGTAATAATGTGAAACAGGACAGATAGAGAGGGTTAATCTCCTTAACGGGGGGATGTGTTCTAATCCCTCCACACTCTAATCCCTCTACACTCTGTCCAAAATTTAAAAAAAAGTTTTGTTATAGTTTAAACCCAAAACTGTAATATACTGCAGCTTACCAATCATTAGATGTGGTGGCTTCATCAGTTTTCTCTTAGTCTTTTTTCCCCTCTGTTTTTACCTGTTGATCTAACCAGTAACACACATCCTGTATAAGAGTGTCCCCACTCTGGATGAATGAGAACTGGGGGCACGTTTGGACAGCAGCATTGTCAGTCAAGGGGTGGGGAAGTATTAGATGTACTATCAGATTTAAAAACACTAACAAATTGAAGCCAAACTTAATAGGCAGTTACAGCAAACATTTTTTTTCCCTTTGGGATAAAAGGTTTACACGAATAAATCATTGTAAGCGTCCTTGCTAGTGTTAAATGGTTTGTTTTATCTCTGTAACTGATACATCCTGCTGGAGAGTTTGTTCTTTTGAAAAAAAGATCACCAGATCAAAATAGGGAAGAAAGAAAATAGAGATAAAAGAAAGCCTAAAAAAAAAAAAAAAAAAAGGAATGCAGCCTTCTCATTTAAGAAATGGTAAACTGCAATATAATAAATGTTTGTGTAGCACTACCTCCGTAGGGGTTGCAAATGACAGGGTTCCCCACTGCTGCACAGCCAGGCACACAACTTCAGCTTGCATCCGAATGCATTGACCAGTCCTTGAGCATTATTATTGTGTTTTATTAGAAGGTAATAACTTGGATGGGGATAGGAATTATGGGATGCCCAACTTGACAGTAACAAAACCAGGGACAACTTCCTCCCTATGTACACTGCTCCACTTTGTTCTCCTTTTTTTCTTGTACAACTCCAATTGATTCCTTGGATTGTACAGCTCTGATTGATTAGCTAACAGTCTATGTTAGATCATAAACAGCCCCTTACTGGCTAGGAACTCTCAGTCCCTTCAGAATGTAGCACAATGTGGTGTGAACTGCATTCTGGAGTACCTCCACTCCCTTGTAGACACTGGTCCCAGCTCTACCACTGCAGGAAATGATAGCCCACCTGGCTTCCTCCTAGCCTCCGCCCTCTAGTCTCTAGAATGTTCTCCAACTTTCTAGAACCAGGGGGAGGCACCAGAGAGCTGTTTGTATAAGTCATGCTTCCCTGAATACTAATAAACCTGACCCAGTTACAGACTCACTGGTTAGCTATGAGTCAGCATGTGGTTTACCTACTCTCACTCTAGCTCTAGTAGCACACTAGATGGTGCTACATTTGCTTTTGAGTTTAATACTGCTTTAAAGCAACACAGCTTGGTCAAGCACCACCCCAGCCTTTGACTCGATAAGGAAGGAGCACCCATAGACTGATGAGGTCAATCCTGAGTTTTCCTCTCCCATTAGTCAGTTCTCTGTGTATTGTATAATGTAGTAAAGTTTTATTGGCTTGTTGTGCTGCCTATTCCTCTGCCAGTCTGTATATTACTGTGCAAGATATTACAAGAGGCTAGTAAAAATGCAGACTTTTGTACTATTTAAAATATGTCTACAGAAGTTTTTAATTAATACAAGCCTGAAATAAATTGGGGTATTTTAAATCAATCTAAATAGTCACAACTTTGTGTTTTTAGTTTTATTATAGTAACTTTAATCAACACTGCAAAATTGTTGGGGTCATACAGAGAGGCCCTGGACTGACATGCAGTGATAGTATGGGGGGAACACCACAGACAGCCAACAGTCCCACCACTTAAAGTGGTAGTATACTCTAAAAAACAAAACAAAAAAAAAACCCTGTAAGACAAAGGCATAATGAGCTAATATGCATCGCATACTAGCTCATTATGAAATACTTACCTTAAAACGAAGCCCCGAAACGGACTCCCGTACACCGCTGTGGGAGCGGACATGATCCCTTGGCGTCTCTTCCGGGTTCGGCGGCTCCGGCGCTGTGAGTGGCATGCGCGCAGGGTTTTAACTTTCCGGCAAGGAACTCTGAAGGTCCGCTGGACCTTCAGAGCGCATGCGCTGCTAGCGTCAGCGGCTGCATGCAGTGAAAATATCTCCTAAACCGTGCCGGTTTAGGAGGTATTAATTGTACCTACAGGTAAGCCTTATTATAGGCTTACCTGTAGGTAAAAGTCCCAAAAATCAGTATACTAACACTTTAACCACTTTACCGCTGAGTACCGTAGTACTACTGCGGCAAAGTGGCTCGTTATCATCTGACGACGTAGTACTACGTCGTCAGACACTCCCCTTGATGGCGGCGCTCGCGCGCCGCCGGAGGCTCGCTCCCGCTGTTTTCAGTCACAGCGGGAGTCGGGCCAGGGGAGGAGCGGCGGCCATCGCCTCTGCTCTTTCCCGATCGTCGGGGATCTAGTGTGGAGATCTGCTCGCTTGTGTAAGCAAAAAAAAATCGCAGATCGCCGCCATTACGCGTTAAAAAAAAAAAAACACCAAAAATGACAGAAATCTTTCCCTTAGTAAACGCAATAACTTTTGCGCAAACCAATCAAAATACGCTTATTGTGATTTTTTTTACCAAACATAGGTAGCAGAAAACAAATTGGCCAAAAATGTAAAAAAATTTTGATTTTTACATTTTTTTGGGGGGAATTTCATATAAAAAAAAATGTGAAAAATATTGTTGTTTTTTCAAAATTTAAGCTCTTTTTTTGTTTATAGCGCAAAAAGTAAAAATCGCACAGGTGATCAAATACCACCAAAAGAAAGCTCTGTTTGTGAGAAAAAAAAGAACGTCAATTTCGTTTGGGTATGGCGTCGCACGACTGCGCAATTGTCAGTTAAAGTCGCACAGAGCCAAATCGCAAAAAGTGGCCCAGACGTAAGACAGCAAAATGCTCTAGTGGTAAAGTGGTTAATGCTATCACTACAAGCCAGCAGATTATTTATGCAGAGCTTTATTATAGAAATTGTAACAAATGTTCAAAACTGAATTCCAGGCAAATGGCTAAATACACAGATTAAATATATATATGAATGTTATTCTACCTGCCACAGATTTGTATTTTTCGCCATGCATTCCTGAGATTTTACACTTGCCTGGCACCTTGCAGGCCACACTAAGAAATACCAGTTTATCTGCCATCTCTGTTCCACAGGACCCCACAAGGGTATATAGGACCCTTCATGACACACACCACATTTTACTCATTCCTGCTTGCTCTAAAATTTAATGTCCAGTCAGGGAAGATGCTTATCTGCTACAGAATATTTAAAACATTATTACAGGGTCCAAATAGTGAAGTATTCATATGTTATACATCTCTTCAACAGAGTTCAATAATCATACACTAAGTTATATGGCTACCAGCAATCTAAATTTGTGTCCTTTTCCTTAGGCAACACTCATGGAAATTTTCTTCTGAATAACTAGAGTATGGCCAAGTCAGTGTCCACGTGGCCTTTTATTAATCCCCTACTGGAGCTCTTCATGGTTCTGCTATGCCTATACATGCTGGTGGGGCCAGTTGATTGGTACCCAAGATGGAGTAAAGGAACACAGAGGCCAAGGAAAGTGGTGCTGTTATTACAGTTATTATTTGATTAATTAGAAGTGCAAGATAGCACATGGAAAACAGTGGCAATGTACTTACTCAACAGCCCCAAACAATATGACATCGGAACCTGGATACCACAGGCATCTCGGGTACAACATCTCTCAGCAATGTTGGCAGTGCTTTTAACACAGTCCCAGCACTTGAGATACACTTTGATAAGACTTACATGACTGGAGCAGCATGTGAGCAAAGAGGATGGCTAATAGACAGAGCAGTGGTGAAGGCTGAAGGCACACTTAGACTAATAGAAGGATCCTTGGCCCAACTCTCTAGAGACCCCAGATAGCGAAGCAAGAATGGTATCCCTACCCTGTCCCTCCTCAACAAGAACCTCTCCCTAGTGCTATCGGTAAAGAAAAAAGCTGTGATAGTACTGTCCAATAGTGAACAATCAACCGTTCAATAATAAACTCCTGTGCTATAAAATTGCTATAAACACTGGTGTATGAAAAATACATAAACACATATTAGGTAAATAAATAAAGTCCCAACAGCCCACACATAAAGTGCTCTAGTGCATCTTCATATTTCAATATGTACTCTACCATATAGCAAGAGTGCTTCTTTACCAAGTGAAATATATTCGCTCACCTCAGGACAAGACCCTCAAAAGGGCCAACACAGTATAATGGTAAGGAGGACTCCACAGAACTGAAGGAATGAAGGATGAAGGAAACAATCTCCAATAGTGCAGTATCATGGTTAAAATGCAAAGGAAAATAGCAGCCAAGCTTAACCACTTCATCCTGGAAGGTTTTACCCCCTTAATGACCATTGTCACTCCTTAGTGACAGTACTGTAGTAATGTCACAGTTCCCCCCCCCCAAAAGTGTCAAAAATGTCAGTTAGGGGTCCGATCTGTCCGCCGCAATGTCGTAGTCCCACTAAAAATCGCAGATCACCGCCATTACTAGTAAAAAAAAAAACAAAACAATAAAAATGACAGAAATCTTTGACGTAGTTAGTAGACGCGATAACTTTTGCACAAACCAATCAGAATACGCTTATTTATTTAACCACTTGCCGACCGCCGCACGACCATTTACTGCGGCGGTCAGCCCCTCACAGGCAAAGCGACGTAGTAGTACGTCGCTAGCCTGTGAGGGTCTAGGGAGCGAGCGCACGCCGCCGGAGGCGCGCTCCTGCTCCCGCGCGGTCACGGACCCCCCCATGCGTGTGACCGCCGGACCCGATGTCCGCCGGTCACTCGCGATCGTCGAATGTAAACAAGCCGCCTGTCATTCTCCCGTGTAGGAATAGTGATCATACGGTTCTACTATGTAGGACCGTTGATCACTGTTCCTACACCTCAAGCCACAGCCAATCACAGTTAGAATCACGCCCCTAGGGACACACATAACCCCTCCCTCTCAAAAAAGTTAACCCCTTCACTGCCAGTGTAATTTTACAGTAACAGTGCATATTTATAGCACTGCTTACTGTGGTAATGTCACTGGTAACCCCAAAAGTGTCAAAAATGTCAGTCAAGGGTCCGATCTGTCTGCCGCAATGTCGCAGTACCGCAAAAAAAATTGCAGATCGCCGCCATTACGCGTTAAAAAAAAAGCAACAAAAATGACAAAAATCTTTCCCTTTGTTAGTAAACGCGATAACTTTTGCGCAAACCAATCAAAATACACTTTTTGTGATTTTTTTTACCAAACATATGTAGCATAAAACAAATTGGCCGAAAATGTTAAAAAATTTTGATTTTTACATTTTTTTGGGGGGAATTTCATATAAAAAAATGTGAAAAATATTGTTATTTTTGCAAAATTGACGCTCTTTTTTTGTTTATAGCGCATGATCAAAAAATCGCACAGGTGATCAAATACCACCAAAAGAAAACTCTGTTTGTGGGAAAAAAAGGACGTGAAATTCGTTTAGGTATAGCATTGCACGACCGCGCAATTGTCCGTTAAAGTCACGCAGTGCCGAATCGCAAAATAGGCCCTGGTCAGGAAGGGGGTAAAATCTTCCGGGGCTTAAGTGGGTAATCAAAAAATATGTAGCAGAAAACAAATTGGCCTAAAATGTTAAAAAATTAGATTTTTTAATTTTGTTTTTTGGGAATGTTATATAGCAGAATGTGAAAAATATTGGTTTTTTTTTCAGAATTGTTTTTTTTTGTTTATAGCGCAAAAAATAAAAATCGCACAGGTGATTAAATACCACCAAAAGAAAGCTCTGTTTGTGGGAAAAAAGGACATCAATCTTATTTATGTACAGTGTCACAGGGCCGTGCAATTGTCCGTTAAAGTAACGCAGTGCCAAATCGCAAAATATGGCCTGGTCATTAAGGGGGGAAATCCTTCCGGTCCAGAAGTGGTTAATAGTATCTTAAATATCTTTATCTTTTATATTATTCATTTTCTGCCTAGCTACTTGTGTAGCTTAGAAAGTCTTATCTAAGCTAGACAAACAGCTTCTTTCTGTTCTTCACCGACAACACTATTTCCCTTTATCTGAATTTGCTAAGCTGTCTTTCACTTCCTGAAAAGGTTGTCGGTCTTTCTTATACAGGCATACCTAGACCTGCCCAGCCTCACCCCCATCCCTCCTATCATTCACAGAATATGATCTCCTGTCTTCATAGCCTCGTTTAGGCTTGGCAGCTTCTCCTGAGAGAGAGAGGGGGAGAGAGAGAGGAAGAAAAGGGGGGTCACATGACCGGCACAATATATGAAAGAAATAAGGTACAAAGGATCATTTTTGAAAGTTTGGAAGGATACAGATTGATTTCTATTGCTCATTACATGTGAGTAATGAGTTTTAAGCTCAGTTTCCACTAGTGCGACTTGTCATGCGACTTTGGCCAATCATGGCTCAGGGGCTAAGTCCACGCCCCACACAATATAAGGCTGCTGCTTACAAGGCAGCCATGTATAGTGTGTGACAATAGAGATTAGGCAGGTGGTTAGTGGATAGTGTGTTCATTCAGTTTAATGAAGTCAGTGTAGTGTACAGGCATACCCCACTATTAATATGTATTGATATGTTGTAGTTCTGGATCCCCTCTCGTTGCTCCCAAGATTGGTGTCCCTGTCACTTATGGTTCATGAGCAATGTCATGTCAAGCTGACCAAAATTTACCATTGATGCCAATGTTAAAGACCGGGAGCAGTGCTATGTCAAGCTGACCAAGATTTCCCATGATGCCAATGTTTTAAAGACCGGGAGCAGTGCCATGTTAGGCTGACCAGGATTTACCATAGTTGTCAATGTTAAAGACAGGAAGCAGTGCCATGTCAAGCCGACCAATATTTCCCATAGCTGCCAATGATCACTGAAAGCTGAAAAATGGTCTGAGCAGGAAGGGGGTGAAAGTGCCCTGTATTTAAGTGGCTAAGGGGAACCCTATGACAGAATAAAAAAAAAAAAAACGATGTGGGGTCTCCCCCAGAATCTATACCAGGTTCTTTGGGTCTGGTAAGGATTTTAAGGGGAACTCCATGCCAAAATTAAAAAAAAATATTGGCGCGGGGCCCCCCCAAAATCCATACCAGACTCTTATCTGAGCATGCAAGCCTGGCAGGCCAGGAAAGAGGGGGGGATGTGTGAGCGCCCCCCCTCTCCTGAACCATACCGGGCTGCTTGCCCTCAATATGGGGAGGGTGCTTTGGGGTGCCCCCCAAAGCACCTTGTCCCCATGTTAATGGGGACATGGGCCTCTTCCCGACAACCCTGTGCTGTGGTTTTAGGGGTCTGTGGGTGGGGGGGGGGTTAATCTGAATCTGAAAGCTCCCTTTAAAAAGGGGGCCCCCAGATCTCGCCCTCCCCCCATGTTAATGGGTATCGGGTACATCGTACCTGTACCCATTAGATAAAAAAGTGTAAAAAAGTAAAAACCACAGAAAACAGTTTTTGACGAGACCTTTATTAAAAAGAAAAAAAATAGTGTCCCTCTATTGTCAATCACGACGTCCACTGGACGTGAAAAAACTGAAAAATCTAAAAAATGCTTTGCCTCCTTAAGAGGCTACCCACCATATGCCTAATATTTGGCTTTGACAGTTCTTTTATAGGCAAAGGGGTGGGACCACCCGGCTACATCACCCGGTGGTGCCGCCACTTCTGACATCACATGGCGTCACGTGATGATAGAAGGGGCGGTGCCACTAGGTTACGTAGCCAGGTGGCCCTGCCCTTTGCTTATAAAAGAACTGTCAAAGCTGAAGAGCGGGCATACGGCAGGTAGCCTCTTAGGAGGCGAAGAGTTTTTTGTAATTTTTCTATTTTTCGGGTTGGCGGGCGTCGTGATTGATGATGGATTTAAATTAACCACTTGCCGACTGCCCACAGTATATTTACTGCGGCAGTCAGCCCCTCACAGGCAAAGTGACGTAGGTCTACGTTGCTAGCCTGTGAGGCTCTGGGGAGCGAGCGCTCGCCGCCGAATGCACGCTCCCGCTCCCGCTCGGTCACAGACCCCCCCGCGCGTGTGCCCGGCGGACCCGATGTCCGCCGGTCACTCGCGATCGTCCATGACAGCGGGAAAAAGGCAGGCGGCTGATGTAAACAAGCCGCCTGTCATTCTCCCCTGTGTAAGAATAGTGATCATACGTTTCTACTATGTAGGACCGTTGATCACTGTTCCAACACCTCAAGCCACAGCCAGTCACAGTTAGAAACACGCCCCTAGGGACACACACCACCCCTCCCTCTCAAAAAAAGTTAACCCCTTCACTGCCAGTGTAATTTTACAGTAACAGTGCATATGTATAGCACTGATTACTGTAGTAATGTCACTGGTAACCCCAAAAGTGTCAAAAATGTCAGTCAAGGGTCCGATCTGTCCGCTCCAATGTCGCAGTCCCGCAAAAAAAAATCGGAGATCGCCGCCATTACGCGTTAAAAAAAAAAAAAACAACAAAAATGACAAAAATCTTTCCCTTAGTTAGTAAACGCAATAACTTTTGCGCAAACCAATCAAAATACGCTTTTTGCGATTTTTTTTACCAAAAATATGTAGCAGAAAACAAATTGGCCTAAAATGTTAAAAAATTTTGATTTTTACATTTTTTTGGGGAATTTCATATAAAAAAATGTGAAAAATATTGTTATTTTTGCAAAATTTACGCTCTTTTTTTGTTTATAGCGCATGATCAAAAACCACCAAAAGAAAGCTCTGTTTGTGGGAAAAAAAGGACTTTAAATTAGTTTAGGTCAGCGTCGCACGACCGCGCAATTGTCCGTTAAAGTCACGCAGTGCCGAATCGCAAAATAGGCCCTGGTCAGGAAAGGGGTAAAATCTTCCGCGGCTTAAGTGGTTAAGGGAGACTATTTTTTTCTTTGTAATAAATGACTTTTTTTCCTTTAGAAATGTCAGTATTGCTGCAGCATGCTCCATACATCGTACAGATGCGCCACTTTACAGGCACATTAAGGGGACCCCCCCAGGCACGATATTAAAAGGAATTTTTAATTTTTATTGTTTCACTTTAAGTTATACAGTAGATATATGTGAAATTAGTTTACAAAATGACCTTTAACTATACCTAGCATGAAGTATGCCATAAATAGAATAATTGCTGTGGATATAACCATTTGTGGAGCAAGAATGTCATGGTGTACCTGCCAGAAAGAAATCTTAGCAACGATTTGTGATTTTTCAAAATAGAAATATGTCTGGTTCAGTGATATTCTCTGATTTCCTATTGTTTTCTACTGACTATCATAAGGATAGAAGAAGGCAATGCACCTTTTTAGACCTCTTGTGAAATTGCTAAATAGTGGATGTGTATGCTATGAGGAATGGAGGAGAGGGATTATGTTTTTTTAGGAGTCAGTCTATATACTGTAAAAGCAGACCTCTTTGTGGGGCCATGATTTAGTGAAAGTCCAGGGCTTTTTTCCAGCGGGAACACGGGGGACTGTTTGTAATGGCAAGGGGTTCAAGGTCTATTAATGCTAGCTGCTGGGGGGATCTATTGTTGCTGGAGGAGATCTACTTTTGCAGGGTGGGGAGGAGCATCTACTGTTGCTCAGGAGGTCTATTGTTGTTGGTGGGGGGGAGGGTCTACTGTTGCTGGGATGGATCTAGTGATGCTGGCTGCAGGGAAATCTGTTGTTGCTGCTGGGGGTCTATTGTTGCTAAGGGAGGGGGTATTTTGTTGTGAGTGATACATTTTTGCTGGGGGAGGGTCTATTGTTGCTGGCTGCTGAGGAGTCTATTGGTGCTGGCTGCAGGGAGAGCTGTTATTGCTGCTAGAGATCTTTTGTTGCTGGGGGAGGGGGTATTTCCTTCCGGGTGGTTCATTGTTGCTGAGGGGATCTATTGTTGCTAGCGCATGTGATCTAGTTTACTGTTTTTCTCGTTATTATTAACACATTCCATACAAATGACTTAGTCCCGGTTCACATTAGGGCGACCTGTGAGGCGACCTGGTCGCCTCACAGGTCGCCGCAGGTCGCCTCCCATAGGGAAGCTGCGGACCCATTCTAATAGGAGCGACACAAGGCGCTCCGACCTAGAAAAAGGGTCCGGAGCTTCTTTGGGGCGACCAGGAGGCGACCGCCATAGACTTCAATGTTATGAAGTCCGTGGCGGCCGCTCCGAGGTCGCGGCGCGCTGCTCGCACCGCAATCTCGGAGGTCGCCCCTGGAAGTAGCGTCGCGGTAGTGTGAATGGGGGCTTAGTACCACAATTGTTACATGGTTCTGTATTCTCTAAAAGGAGATGTACTTGGGAGGTGGGTAGGGGGCGGAACCAAGGAATTGTGCAGGAGGTGGGAAGGGGGGGGCGGAGACAAGTGGTGACTCAGAAAGGGGAGTTCCTGCACCTATTGTCTGAGAAAAAAAACCCTGAGTGAAACTCAGAAATGTTTTCAATATTTATGAGAGTGTTAAAAAGGGTAAGAACCTCATGTTACCTGCTGTATTTTTACCCTGTTGGAGATATTCTTCACCAGTTGTCACAAGTAGAGATGGGCTCAGGCGTGTTTGGGATCCTAGTCCTAACCCACCTGCCCAATCCCGCCAGGAAGCCAACATTGCACACCGCTAATCACAGGCATTGAGACATTTCCTGGCCTGCACACTGCTTGTGATTAGCGGCGTGCAGTGTCGGTTCCTGGTGGGATCATGCAGGTAGGTTGGGACTAGGATCTTGAACACGCTTGAGCCCATCTCTAGTCACAAGCGCAGAAATTGTAGGAGGAGTCCAAAAGATGAAAGCTGTCAGGTGAGAGGAAGTCATCGAACGTTAACAACATATTCTGGGAGACTTTCTTTCATTTCCAGGTATGTCTCTAAAACAGGTAGTAAAGGTGAAATCGAATGAGAATACAGACAACATTAACCACTTGCCGACTGCCGCACGACTATTTACGTCGGCAGTCAGCCCCTCACAGGCAGAGTGACGTAGATCTACGTTGCTAGCCTGTGAGGGTCTAGGGAGCGAGCGCGCGCCCCCGGAGGCGCGCTCCCGCGTGGTCACGGACCCCCCCGCACGTGTGACCGGCGGACCAGATGTCCGCCGGTCACTCGGCGATCGTCGGTGCAGAGGGAGAAAGGCAGGCGGCTGATGTAAACAAGCCGCCTGTCATTCTCCCCTGTGTAGAAACAGTGATCATACGGTTCTACTATGTAGGACTGTTGATCACTGTTCCTACACCTCAAGCCACAGCCAATCACAGTTAGAATCACACTCCTAGGGACACACACCACCCCTCCCTCTCAAAAAAAGTTAACCCCTTTACTGCCAGTGTAATTTTACAGTAACAGTGCATATGTATAGCACTGATTACTGTAGAAATGTCACTGGTAACCCCAAAAGTGTCAAAAATGTCAGTCAAGGGTCCGATCTGTCCGCCGCAATGTCGCAGTACCGCAAAAAAAATCGCAGATCGCCGCCATTACGCGTTAAAAAAAAAATTAACAAAAATGACAAAAATCTTTCCCTTTGTTAGTAAACTTTTGCGCAAACCAATCAAAATATGCTTTTTGCGATTTTTTTTTTTTTTTACCAAACATATGTAGCATAAAACAAATTGGCCGAAAATGTTAAAAAATTTTGATTTTTAAATTTTTTTGGGGAATTTCATATAAAAAAATGTGAAAAATATTGCTATTTTTGCAGAATTTACGCTCCTTTTTTGTTTATAGCGCATGATCAAAAAATTGCACAGGTGATCAAATACCACCAAAAGAAAGCTCTGTTTGTGGGAAAAAAAGGACGTCAAATTAGTTTAGGTACAGCGTCACATGACCGCGCAATTGTCCGTTAAAGTCACGCAGTGCCGAATCGCAAAATAGGCCCTGGTCAGGAAGGGGGTAAAATCTTCCGGGGCTTAAGTGGTTAAAACCTGACAAAATGTATCTGAATTATACTTCTCCTACTCCTTGTACCTGTAATTATCATTTATAAAAACTCTAATAAAATAACCAAAACCTGACAGAGGGTATAACTTTAAGCTGGCCAGATAAATAAAGGTCTTTTTAAATAAAAGGAATATTCGCTTGCCTGTATATTAAATTTCTTGGACTACAGTACAGAACATATCCTCGATTCTCAAAAACCCTGGGATTTGGGCTGCTACCTTCAGGTGATTGGACACTGGCAAAGCTTTGCTGGACATACCCCCTGGGTGTACCCCTATAACCTATCCCACTCCTGGAGACCTAATTTTTCAAACAAGCAAAGCAGAATAACACAGGAGAAGAGAGGAGGGTTTCTTGTGTCCTGTACAGTATTCCAATATATGGAATTTTCAGGTAGGTCAAAATTCCGCTTATCTTAATTTTAAAGTACAGGACACAAACTGGATATTCATACACCCTGGGACGCCCGCAAGCAATGAATTAGAAGGGTGGGCAAAAACAAGAAAACTGAACTGTGCCAACAGGCCCAGCAATAACAGGGGTTAAAGGACCCAACTCAGAGTCCTGCTGCAAGAACCCAGAAGCTTGAACGTCTATTTGATAGAACTTGGAGATGGTATGAACTAATGTCCAGGTGGCTGCCTTGCAAAGCTGGGCAACAAAGACTTGAAGCTAAATTGCCTAGGAAACACCCACCGATCTGGTAGAGTGAAAATGCTAGGTTGCTGGTAGCGTCTTGTGCTTTAGAGTATAATTTCTTAGATGAATTTTCTTATCCACCTGGCAATAGTGGATTTTGAAGCAGGATATCCTTTGTGATACCCTGAGGACAAGATAAAGAGAGAAACTGTCTTTCTTAGGCTCCATACGTATTGGATGTTCAGCCCCAGTGCAGGGGGCTCTGGCATTTAGCTGCAGGCAGAGGGCAAAGGTGCCCTATCCAGCACTACCAGCAGCCTGTCCAACTCTGTGAGAGAGAGCTGCTGTAGCTGGACAGTGCACCTAATAGTACAACTGTTTAGGGCAGGGACGAATGTCCAGGACGCAAAAGGTAAGCCTCTCAAAGAGTTTGACAGGCTGCTGGCAGCATGCCAGGATGAAGAACCTGCATCCGCTTCCTGCAGCTAAATGCCAGAGCCCCTTCCACTGGGGCTAAATGTCCAATAGGCATGAGGCCCTAAAGGGTTTGAAAAGTAAGGAGTTTTTTTATCTCAATGCATTAAGATAAAAAAAACCTTCTGTGTTCAGCAGCCCGCCTTAGCCTCCCCCAATGCTTACCTGAGCCCCCTCTCGATCCAGCGATGTCCACGACTGTCTCAGCCATCCGGGACTCCCCTCCTCATTGGCTAAGACACAGCAGCTGCGCCACTTGCTCCCGCTGCTGTCAATCAAAGTCAGTTAGCCAATGAGGAGAAAGAAGGGGTGGAGCCGAACCGTGTCTGAATAGATACATGAAGCTTTGCCTTGGCTCGGGTGCCCCCATAGCAAGCTGCTTGCTGTGAGGGTACTCAAAGGGAGGGAGGGGCCAGGAGAGCCGAAGAGGGACCCTAGAAGAGGAGAATCTGGGCTGCTCTGTGCAAAACCACTGCACAGAGGAGGTAAGTATAATATGTTTGTTATTTTTATTGAAAAGAAAAACAAGACTTTACAATCACTTTAAGGGAGCGTTTCTTTTGGATAAACTCTAATAGTTCTGACATCATCCACACAATAAAAAGCAACCTCTTTGGGGTGGTTAGGAGCAAGGCACAATTAGGGAAGGACTATTTCTTCATTAAGGTGGAAGTCAGAGGTACTTACATGCTTGTGCATCCCCTTCACTGGCTGTGTTGCTTACGACGGCCAGACGGCCCAGGTCCTATGGATGATGACTTTTAATCTTGATAAACTTTATTTCAACTTCTTGTGAGTGGTTAGTTTGCATGCTTTACTACTAAATGATCTTATCTGCTGAAAAAATAAAGAAAAAGAAAAAAGTGGGGTTTTGTAGGCCGAGATGAGATGGTCAGAATATGGTACAACACAGCAGATGTATTAAAAACGTATACAGTGTTTATTGATTTTTTTCTCATAAAAAGGCATGTGCAAACATGCTCTGAGGACATACATACAAAAAACATATAATAACTTAAAACAAGAACACAAATTTGAGAAAACCAAGTGGTGGGTCTCAACAAGAGAGATGGAAATGGTCCCTGTGCAGCTAACGCGTTTCGCTTGGTTTTGCTTCTTCAGGGCTTTAAGAGACTAAAGAACCAAATAGTGTTCCCTCGTGTGCAAAATCATAGGGCAAACGGTAGTTCCATAGATAGACTCAAAAAGTATAAAAAGCGAAGATTTTATATAGAGGTATAAGGATGATGAAACGGTGGATATGTGTTAAATATATGCAACCCAAGTATTGGGGTGCATGTGCATATATATATATATATATATATATATATATGAACAGCACACACCGTATAAATATACGTTTCTAATACCCCTACCCCAATACTATAACAAAAATAACGTTACTTCCTCATATCCACTTCCATAAGATAATATATTTCATCCTCATTCAAAATCTTATATGGATAGCCAGGCAGGTAATAATTTTGATGGTATTTCCGGACAGGTGCTCATTCCCCTGAACACAGTGGGAGATGAAGAGGAAACCAGAGGATGCCATAGGGAGCAAAGCACGCTTCTCACCAAGGACAATCCTCCATGCCCAGGCCGACCGCTCTGCTGCCTTATCTGCTGCACTTAGTACCACTCTTTTGTGTCTCTCATACCCAACCAAATGCCTGACAAATCTGAATATTCCTTTGAACATTTGCAGATAGTTGAAGGGAAGAGAAGTCCTTCAGAAGAAGGTCATCTAGATACCCTGTTCCCTTAACGTGTATGTTACCCTAAATATTTATTTTGTCTTTCAAAGTGTATGTTCACATATGTGTATTTTATAAATCATAAAATGTATCATTTTCATGTACTCATCCATCTGAAGTACCTGGTTGATCCTGCCAGTCATCTTTTTTGCTTGTTCTGGCTGTTCAGAGGTACAAGGCACTGTGCAGACACACACCATGCCTATATTGGATAGTTTGTTCAGCCACCACATCCCCTGATATTTACAGCCTAGCCTTCTGGCACACACCCCTCCAAATTACAGCCTACCTGATATGCCCCTGCGCAAGCACAGGCTGTATCTTGCCCCAGGCTAAAAAAACTATGGAATACAGACAAACTGTGTGTCTGCACAGTGTCCTGTAACCCCGCCCCTCCTCTATCAAGAAGAAGAGATGCATGGTCAAATGACAGAACTTTTTAACCTTGTAAAAAGAGTAAGAATGCTCATTTCTGAAACTAAGCAAAATCAGTTATGGTGTCTGCATACTTATAACTGTAATAGAAAGTGTATGTTCACAACTACTTTAATGCCCTGAGTTACTAAAAAGTACCCTTTTGAATATTCTAGGTGCGGAGGATAGGTCAAATGGTAATGGTCTACTTGTCTACTACTGTGAAGTAAAGGAGCTCCGGTTCCCCTGATGACAGTTTGACGGCAAAACATGTTGGGTGGAGCTTGATTTGTGACATTAGCCCACTCATACTGTGGCCAGTGGCGAGGCATCAGTACATGCTGCGACATGCTGTATTTCCTTTTACCTCTGTTAGTACTTGTTTATTATTTTGAATAAAGTGTTTGGCAGTTTTACACTATTTGTGGCCTTTGTTCTCCTCCATGAGTGTGGATGCGGCCTGATCTGTCATGCTGATCCTTGGAATCACTGAAACCGAAAGTTGGTGTCCTGCTATTGCCATTGATGAATGTCTGGAGGTGTGTTAATTACAGTGGGGATCGAAAGTTTGGGCACCCCAGGTAAAAAATTGTATTAATCTGCATAAAGAAGCCAAGGAAAGATGGAAACATCCCCAAAAGGCATCACATTACAGATTAGACATTCTTATAATATGTCAACAAAAGTTAGATTTTATTTCCATCACTGACACTTTTAAAATTACAGAAAACAAAAAAATGGCTTCTTTATGCACATCAATACAAATTTTTACCTGGGGTGCCCAAACTTTCGATCCCCACTGTACATGCCTGGCTGATCTCTGTGGTGGGATCTTTCATATTTGGTAAGGGGCCAACCTTATTTGTGGTAAAGGGCATGAGTGTTTTTGTTGTCTCTTCAAGATACATTCACACAGTCAGTGCCTGGTTTGAAAGACAAAAGCAGTAAGGAGTAGGGATGATCGAACGGTTCGGGTCGACCATCGGTTCGACCCGAACATTGGCTGTTCAAGGTTCGGCCGAATTCCGAACTTTTTGCTGAAAAAGTTCGGAATTCGGCAACCAGAACCGACCAAAATGCAATGGGACAGGAAATGGGCTTTAAAAGCCCGTGATTGGACCAGAACCATCAGTAGAAACCAATTGAGGGGGCAGGAGAATGCTAGGAATGTGATTGGAGTGACTAGGGGGTCCAGAGGCCAATCATTAGTGAATACGCCCCCCGGTATATAAGATAGCCCCCGCCAAATTCCTAGCATTGTAATACAGGGACGTGGAAGAGAGTGGAAGCAGTTCTGTTACTTCTGCTTCAAAGTGTCATTTAGCAATTATTAGTGTGAGGAAAGGGATATCTAGTGTAGTTAGGGTACTATTTTCCACTATAGTTAGATTTAATAATCTAGTTTCTGTAGGGAAAGTGTTAAGTGTAAGGGGACCGTAGTGTAGTGTAGGGTTAACTGACTCTGACTGCTATGGCAGGGTGACAAAACCCTTCCATGTCAGGGTGACCGCTATAGAGAAAAGATCGTTTCTCTTAGGTGACTTATAGAACAGCGATATGGCTTCGCCCCTGTCACCCTGCTTTTTGCTGCAGGCGTTTATAGGGCTTTTTTGAGGACATGTTTGGAGTCAGGCATGACATCTGAACTTCTGTGTAGGGGTATATATACACACACACATGTATGTATATATACACATACACATATATAGGTGTGAAAATAGCAGAAACCTATGCTTGCGCTAATGAAATAATTAACCCCCTTTTTAGACCCCCCCAGACACTAAATCCAAAGAAATCTCATTTTTTTTTCAATAATTTTTTCAATAATTGGCTCTCTATGAAAAATGACAATTTTTAAGAACTTTTTTTGTGTGATTAATAGTCCCTGGGGCATGACCCAGAACCCTAGGCACTTTTTAGGGGCATTTATTGGGTTTTAGGGCTTCAAAATGGTGTTTTTTGATTACCAAAGTTCGGGTCCCATTGATTTCAATGGGGTTCTATTATCCGGGCCGAACTTTCGGGAAGTTCGGGTGTTCTGGTCGAACCGAACTTTTGAAAAGTTCGATCATCCCTAGTAAGGAGGATGAGTTTGGAAATCAATTTTGTATCCCTTTTGAAACCACCAATTGAACCCACAGGTCTCGGACAACTGTGACCCAGAAAATGGCAAACTGTAACAGACTTCCCCCCACTTTTAGAAGTGAGGGCATCCCTTCATTGTACAGAGGGGTCTGGGGTCCACTTAGAAGGTTCTGTGTTGTGTGTCTTGCGCCAATAAAAATAACTGAGTTTTGGCTTTGAAGATAAAATGATGAGATGAGGAGATCTACTAGCATTCTTGTTTTTGAGGAGGTAGAAGCCCCAAAGGAAGGAAGTTTAGAAACCTTCCATTGTGCAGGAATACTTTTCAACCTGTGACCCAACATTTGCAAGCAGCTTCAGTTGTCCAGATTTTTAGCCATAAGATTCTGTGCATATGGATAGAATTGATGGCCTTTCTGGAGATCTGTCATGCCTTGTTATAGTTCATCAAAACAAAAGAGTAAGGCAGGGGGGCCATATCTGCAAGCGCTTGCCAAGGTTCAGTCATGGAAGACAGGATCCTGTTAGTTGTTCATTGCCCTAGTTCACTCAGCTACAGTCTGCCAAACAGAAATGACAACATTAGCCAGTTGCAGATGTGGGCCTGCAGGTGTAAAAAGAGCCTTTAAAAATGTCTCAAATCTTTTGTCAGCAGAGGCACAGTAAAATGTTTGTTTAGGACTGAGGTGGCAGTGTCTTCTACTGTAGTAGACCATTTTTTAGTGAACTTGGAGTTCAATATTGATTGGAAAAGTTTTTCAGGGTTTACCCAATTGTCATGAATTGCCCATTCTATTTATTCCTAAATATGTAATGTCTTTTGATTTAGCAAGTCTCTTAGTAGTCAAAGGGGTGGTGGTGAAATAAAGGAGAATCAATTGTGAAAATGCTGAGGCTTTTGCTTTTGCACACAGCAAAAGTGAGCATATCTACATTAGCATGCATGTTGCATGAAACCATAACATCAGGTGTATGAGAGGCAGGGATGAAAAATCTTCTATTGCTTCTTGGTTATCTTCATCCTCCTTAGAGTCTGCATCCTCTAGAGGAGGCTTTTCCCTTTCACTCTGGCATAGGTATTCAGGGTGGAGAAGGAGCTTGGCGCTTTTATGCTCTGGATAGTGTATTTATATCTGGAAAGTGTGTTTTTAGCTTTTGTGCTCTTGGATAGTGTGCTCTGTATTAAAGATGTTAACTGTCTAAGAAAGACATAGTGGCAGAAAAATCTGCCTTGGTCAGGTAGGCTACTTGTTGCGTGTCTGAGATAGAGCTAGAATTAGATACAGATATTAGTATTACATTAGTGTCCTGCTCCATTGTAAGGGAAGCAAAGTCTCTCTGAGTAGTTTGAATGTATTGTAGGCCTTCAACAGAACGAATATTTGCCTAAATCTTTGCCACGGTTCCCTTACGCTTGATTTCTGCCATTGCTACCTGTGATGTTATGTCAGACCTAGTCATCCACCTAAAAATAGGTTTGAAACATTTACCATTGTACAACCTAATAATTTTAAAACACAATTCCCAGTTTCCTTATAGTTTCAATATAAGATGAATACTTTTTTTTTTTTTTTAAGTGAGGCTACAGTATCGGAATAGTACAGGGCAAACCTGTCTTACATGTCCATGCATTGGTCCCTAATCAGGGTCCAGGCCTCAGCCATCATGGTGGGCATACATTGGTTGTGGGTCATGTAGGGGTGGACCATGAACCTGGACCTATGTAGCACCCCAGGTCTAACTACATGCTTTTCACTAACTGTTGAGGTGAGCACCCAGGCAGGATCCAGTGCCCAAAGAAACATTATAGGCCTTTCCCACTGTGTGGGATCCATGTACAGCTCCCAAAGTTTTACATAGGTTGCACTGAGCTGGATGCACTGCTTCTATTGTTGAATATGAAGTCCGTGAGGAGTTGATTGAAGAATCCAAAGAAAAATAATAAACTTATGAAGCAAATGATTTCACCATAAGGGAGAATAGGTCCAATGCCTTAGGACACTAGCAAAAAATTCTCATGGAGTAGAGTAGGTAGGCCAGTGTCCAATTACTCAAAGATACCAGTTTATATTGCAGGGTCTATGAATATCCAGCCTGCATCCTCTACTGTATAATTAAGATATTTTTTTTTCTTCCAACAGATTCGGACAAACACACATGCTTTATTACCCGAATATGCCCTAGCCTTATCACAAAGTAACAAAGCTATTTGTCATTTCAAAGTCACATTTTTTTTTAGCAAACATTAAAGTCACAGGGGTTGTTTCAAATCTGTTCCCACCTCTTTAATTTTTACTGGAAGCTGTTTCTCTAGGCATATTGGAAATCTATAAAATATGTAACCTTAGTTTTTTCATAGAAAATATGTATTTATAAAAATAAAACATTGAATACTCTATCTGCATATGTCATAGTTCACTACATGTTTGTGTGGTAAGATCATTATGGCTAGAAATAATGCTTGCCAAAAAAAAAACGTAATAATGGAAAGTATTTAATGATGACATTTAATGCACGGGCAAGCTAACAACTGTACTCTTACATGCCTTCTATGAATACTTTTACTAAAAGAGCTTGTGTAGATTACAGTGATTCATGTTTTACATGGTAAAAAATAAAGAAAAAAATTACAAATATATATACACACACACAGTATCTCTCACAAGTGAGTACACCCTTCACATTTTTGTAAATATTTTATTATATATACAAATTATATATATATATTATATATTATATATTTTCATGTGACAACACTGAAGAAATTACATTTTGCTACAATGTAAAGTAGTGAGTGTACAGCTTGAAAAACAGTGTAATTTGATGTCCCCTCAAAATAACTCAACACACAGCCATTAATGTTTAAACCTCTGGCAACAAAAGTGAGTACACCCCTAAGTAAAAATGCCCAAATTGGGCCCAACCAGCCATTTTCCCTCCCTGGTGTCATGTGACTCCTTAGTGTTACAAGGTCTCAGGTGTGAATGGGGAGTAGGTGTGTTAAATATGGTGTTATCGCTCTCACTCTCATACTGGTCACTGGAAGTTCACCATGGCACCTCATGACAAAGAACTCTCTGAGGATATGAAAAAAAGAATCTTTGCTTTACATAAAGATGGCCTAGGCTATAAGAAGATTGTTAAGAACCTGAACTGAGCTGCAGCACGGTGGCCAAGACCGTTCAGTGTTATAACAGGACAGGTTCCACTCAGAACAGGCCTCGCCATGGTCGACAAAGAAGTTGAGTGCACGTGCTCAGCGTCATATCCAGAGGTTAGCTTTGGGAAATAGACATATGAGTGTTGCCAGCATTGCTGCAGAGGTTGAAGGGGTGGGGGGTCAGCCTGTCAGTGCTCAGACCATACGCCGCACACTGCATCAAATTGGTCTGCATGGCTTTCGTCCTAGAAGGAAGCCTCTTCTAAAGATGATGCACAAGAAAGCCTGCAAACAGTTTGCTGAAGACAAGCAGACTAAGGACAAAGATTACTGGAACCATGTCCTGTGATCTGATGAGACCAAGATAAACTTATTTGGTTCAGATGGTGTCAAGGGTGTGTGGTGGCAACCGGGTGAGGAGTACAAGGACAAGTGTGTCTTGCCTACAGTCAAGCATAGTGGTGGGAGTGTCATGGTCTGGTGCTGCATGAGTGCTACTGGCACTGGGGAGCTACAGTTCATTGAGGGAACCATGGATGCCAACATGTACTGCGACATAGTGAAGCAGAGCATGGTCCCCTCCCTTCAGAGACTAGGCCACAGGGCAGTATTCCAACATAATGACCCCAAACACACCTCCATGATGACCACTGCCTTGCTAAAAAAGCTGACGGTAAGCATGTCTCCAGACCTAAACCTGATTGAGCACCTGTGGGGCATCCTCAAACGGAAGGTGGAGGAGCGCAAGGTATCCAACATCCAACAGATCTGTGATGTCGTCATGGAGGAGTTGAAGAGGACTCCACTGGCAACCTGTGAAACTCTAGTGAACTCCATGCCCCACAGGGTTAAAGCAGTGCTGGAAAATAATGGTGGCCACACAAAATATTGACACTTTGGGCCCATTTTTGACATTTTAACTTAGGGGGTACTCACTTTTGTTGCCAGTGGTTTAAACATTAATGGCTGTGTGCTGAGTTATTTTGAGGGAACAGCAAATTTACACTGTTATACAAGCTTTACACTCAATAATTTCATTGTAGCAAAGTGTCATTTCTTCAGTGTTGTCACATGAAAAGATATATTATAATATTTACAAAAATGTGAGGGGTGTAATCACTTTTGTGAGATACTGTATATATCATTTTTTAAATTTATTTTTATTAAGATTTGCTTATAACAAAGTTACAAAAAAAAAAATACAAAGAACATAAGGCGCTGAGACATATACACGATTACTACAATATCGGCAAAAGTACATTGTGAATACTGATATAGAAAGCATAACAAAAGTAACAAGTGGAAACACTCCACGGGGTAAAAACCAATCAAGCCCAACTAGTCTATATGGTTTGTAGGGAAGTAAAGGTGTAATATTTTGTCCTAGAAAGGTGTTATTAGAGGGCAAGCACTCCAGATATGCGTCATGGTGCACAGCGCCTGTAAACATCTTTAGCAGGTGTTTGAAATCGATAGGTCTATTTTCTGTAGAGTAGTCGGCATTGATGCTATCTGGTGAGGATCTTGTAATTGCGCTCCTGTGCTCTAGAAAATATGAAGTTCTGTAGGCAAAGGTCAGTATCTTATCCCAATGAAATCCTCAGTGGGAATATTAAGTTGCTGTTCTCATTTGATCATAGAAAAAAAAAATACAATTACTGCTGTTTAATGGTTAATTGCTTAAAGGGATTGTAAAGGTAGAAGGTTTTTTTTTTTTTTTTTTTTTAATCTTAATGCATTCTATGCATTAAGATAAAAAACCTTATGTGTGCAGCAGCCCTCCTCAGTCCCCCTAATACTTACCTGAGCCCATCTTTCCAGCAATGTTGCAGAAATTTCTCAGCTGCCTGGAATTCCCCTCCTCATTGGCTGAGACAGCAGCGTGGCGCAATTGGCTCCCGCTGCTGTCAATCAAAGTCAGTCGGTGTCAGGGTGCCAGGAAACCAGACCACACAAAGATGCAAGTAAAATAAAGCAGTTTATATGGGCAACAACAATAAACGCACAGTAAGAGTGAGGAGCAAAATCAGGAACAGCCAGGGTTAAGTCTAGAAGGGGGTAGTCATCCAAGCCGGGATCAAGTCTAGAAGCGGGTAATATTCCAAGCCGGGATTGAGTCCAGTATCGGGTAGTCTGCTGATGCCAGATCGTCTGCCGAGAGCGAGGGGTCGAGAGCCAGGAAAGTCGTCAGCCAAGCTAGGTCATGCACGGAGGAACACGGAGGACAGAAGACTGTTAGCAGTGATGCATTTTGGAGCACAAACACAAGGGCAAGGACTGCAAGCCATCAGGTGATATATATAGTCAGGTGTGCAACATCATCACTGAGCGATGCCCAGGCAGCAGGCAAGTGATGATACAAACAGAGTTTATAAGAGACAGCAGTCTGCACATGTCCACGGTGGCTACCAACAGGAAGGCAAGGTAAGACCTTGACACTACCCTCCCCTCAACGGCCCCTGCTCAACAGAGAAAAAAATGTTTTATGAGGAAAGCGAGCGTGGAAGGCACAGAGAAGGCTGGGAGCATGAACATCAGTGGGGGGAAACCCAGGAGTGCTCCTCAGGACCATAACCCTTCCAGTGCACCAGGTATTGAACCTGACCTCGAAACAAATGAGAATCCAAGATAATGCTAACACCATACTCCTCATGGTTGCCCACAGGAATGGAACAAGGGTGAGGAAGTGAAGAAGTATAGAGATTGCAAACCAGTGGCTTCAAGTGACACATGAAAGACATCGGAGATATGCATGCCAGGAGGAAGATCAAGGGCATATGCCACCGATTTCACCTTACAGAGGATGCGAAAAGGCCCAACAAAACGGGGTTCCAGTTTAAGAGTGGGCACCCTGAGGTTGAGATTACTGGTCCACAACCACACCTTCACCCTCACCTGGTACGAAGGAGCAGATAAATGTCTCCTGTCTGCCTGGAGCTTCTGACGCTGTGCAGAGACCCATAAAGAATCTGCACCCAAGAGGAACGGAGGGCATGAAGATGATCCTCCACAGCCGGGATGTCCTGCGGCGAGAATGACTCAGGCAACACAATGGGTTGGAACCCATAATTGGCCACGAATGGAGACATTCCGGAAGACGAGTTGATGGCAGAGTTCCTGGCAAACTCTGCCCAGGGTAGCAGATCAACCCAATTATCCTGATGGTCAGAGATATAGCAAGCGGAGAAATTGCTCCAGGACTTTGTTGGAATTCTCAGCAGCGCCATTGGACTGCAGATGGAACGCTCAGTGGGACCATTGAACTGCAGGGGGTAGGCCGAGGAGGAGGAGAGTCGAATACCTAACTGGGAGCAAAATGCGTGCCAGAACCTGGAGACAAACTCGCTCCCATGGTCAGAGACAATCTCCTTAGGCAACCCGTGTAAGCGGAAATCCTCCCTGGCATACACCAAGGCAAGCTCCTGAGTGGTAGGCAGCCGTTTAAATCGAACACAGTGGCATATTTTGGAGAACCAGTCGACAACCCTGAGGATAACCATATAACCTCAAGACTCAGGAAGTTCCACAATAAAATCCATGGCCAAGTGAGACCAAGGACGCTCCCCATTGGGAATTCGATGCAGTAGGCCCAAAGGAAAGTGCCGCAGAGATTTGTTCTGGGCACAGACCGAACAAGCAGCCACATACGCAGCAACATCAGTGCAGAGAGATGGCCACCAGAACTGACGGGAAATAGCCCAGGACAACTGTCTCTTACCAGGATGACCGGCAGTCTTGGAATTGTGGTACGTGAACCTTCAAGCAAGTGTCTCCACTCCTTGAGAGTCAGGATAATGGCCAAGAGCTCTCCAATCTCGTAATTGCATTCAGCTGGAGACAGCTTCTTGGAGTAGAACCCACAAGGAAGTAAGGGTCCATCGGGTGTCCGATGCTGAGACAGGAGGGCGCTTACTCCCGTCTCAGACGCATCCACCTCTAGGACAAAGGGCAAACCAGGATTGGGATGAGACAGAATGGAAGCCGAAGCGAAAGCAGACCTGATGGCCTCGAAAGCTTGGATGGCAGCAGGTGTCCAATTGTGGGGATTGCTTCATAGTCAGATCTGAGATAGGTTTGGCCAAAGAGGAAAAGTTCCTGATAGATTTCCGATAGTAATTGGCAAACCCAAGGAAACGCTGAATGGAAAGGAGACCACAAGGGTTTGACCATTGTAGAACAGCCGAAACCTTCTGAGGGTTCATGGAGAACCCTTCAGCAGAAATGATGTAGCCCAAGAAGGCAACCTGAGACAGGTGGAATTCACATTTCTCAAGCTTACACAAAAGCCCATTCTCACGCAACCGTTGCAGCACTCGTCTGACATCCAGGTAGTGTGATTCAGTGGAGTCCGAGTAAATCAAGATGTTGTCCAAATAGTCTACCACACATTGCTGCAACATATCATGACAGACATTGTTGATGAACTCCTGGAGGACAGCGGGCGCATTGCACAAGCCAAAGGGCATCACAAGAAATTTGTAATGATCAAGCTTGGTAAAAACAGTTGCTCCCTTGAGGCGGTTGAACAATTCAGCAACCAACGGAATCGGGTATGCATTCTTGACCCTGATGCGATTGAGGCCCCTATAATCAATGCAAGGTCTCAACTCACCCCACTTCTTCTTTAGGAAGAAAAAAACAGCACCCGCTGGAGAAGTGGGTGTAACGCTCCGGCGTTTGTTTAGTGAAATGGATATGCAGCTGCAGAATTTCCACTCAGTAGTCGTGCAGAGATGTGTTGAATCACCATATCCAACTCTCCAGACTCATCATTGTGGCCCAGCCTGCCTCAGCATGCAAATATACAGGCACTCAGTTAAGATGTTCCTGGAGTGATAGGTTGTATATGATAGTATATATATAGTAATGATTGATTATTGGCCTGCAGGTGGTGCTGTGCTGCGGACTGGTGCAGTGCGGGAGCAGAGGCTGAGCAGCGCGGGAGCAGAGGCGGACGTGTGAGAGGAGAGCGTGTGTGAGCGAGTGAGTGTGTGTGTGATCACCCCCCCTCCTAAGAAGAGCGGCGGCGGCGGCGGCGAGCGGTGCGAGAACCCCCCCTCCCCCCCTCCTAAGAAGAGCGGCGGCGGCGAGCGGTGCAAACCCCCCCCCCTCCTGAGCGGCGGCGAGCGGCGCGAGAACCCCCCCCCCTCTCCTGAGAAGAGCGGTGCGAGAACCCCCCCTCCCCCAGAGGTGAGAGCGTGGTGTGCGGGCAGCGAGAGGTGAGGTAACCCCCCCCCTGCAAGGGCGGGCAGACAGAGAGAGGGCAGGGGGCAGAGGAGACGCAAAATACCTGACCTGGACATTGGAAGGGAGAGGAGCTGAGGAGACTGATCGGCAGGTGACAGAGGAGGGAGGCAGGAGCCTAAGCAAGTGTCAGGCTTAAAGGGACACACACAGGACTGGTGACTGAGGTTGAACACTGAGGCTCAGTGAGTACCTGGTGAGTATCCTTGCGACTGGGAGTGTCCTTGCGACTGGGAGTGTCCTTGCGACTGGTGAGTATCTAGCGACTGGTGAGCATCTTACCACTGGTGAGTATCTAGCGACTGGTGAGTGTCCTTGCGACTGGTGAGTGTCCTTGCGACTGGTGAGTGCCCTTGCGACTGGTGAGTGTCCTTGCGACTGGTGAGTGTCCTTGCGACTGGTGAGCATCTTGCGACTGGTGAGTGTCCTTGCGACTGGTGAGTGTCCTTGCGACTGGTGAGTGTCTTTGCGACTGGTGAGTGTCTTTGCGACTGGTGAGCTTCCTTGCGACTGGTGAGCGTCCTTGCGACTGGTAAGCGTCCTTGCGTCTGGTGAGCGTCCTTACGTCTGGTGAGCGTCCTTGCGACTGGTGAGCGTCCGTGCGACTGGTGAGCGTCCGTGCGACTGTGAGTGTCCTTGCGACTGTGAGTGTGGTGCGACTGACTGGGCTGTGCAACTGAGTGTTGGGCAACTGAGAGTGTTGTGCGACTGACCGGCTGTGCGATTGTGAGTGTGGTGCAACTAAATCAGGCTGTGAGACTGTGAGTGTGTGCGACAGGAGTGTTGTGCGACTGACCGGGTGGTGCGACTGGGAGTGTCGTGAGACTGACCGGGCTGTGAGATCGTGAGTGTTGTGCAACTGAGTGTCAAGTGAGTGTAGCGGAACACCAGAGGGTGAGAAGGTAGCGTTAGGAAGCTAGGAAATAGCCACATAGGATAGACTTAAATTACTGAATCCCCATTAGATTAGATTAGTAGGTACAATGCCCGGCGGGTGTGGAGATGCGACTCGGTGTACATCTTGTAATATGTATGCGTTCCTCGGACATGTGATCGAGGGCGAATACAAATGCGCAAAATGTGAGCACGTTGCTTCCCTGGAAGCTCAGGTCCTGAATCTAGGGAAGCAGCTGGCAACACTGAGACGAATGTCCATACCGGAGGAGAGCCAGGATTGTACCAGTCAGGTGCAGGCAGGGGTCTGCACAGAGGTGGGCGGAGTATCGGAGGTGCAGGCATCAGAGCAGTTTAGAGGGGTGACAGTTAGGAGGGGTAGAAGGGAACAAGTCAAGGAGGCTGATCCTGGGCTGGAGCACCCCAATAGATACGCCCCGTTGTGTGATGTTGGGGAAACCAGTCAGGGACCAGCATTGCTGGAGCAGAGCGACGCCCCTAGCTGCCAGGGGAAGAACTCCTCCAGTGAGGCTGGGAGAAAGGGAAAGGAAAGACAGGTGCTGGTGGTAGGGGACTCAATTATTAGAAGGGCAGATAGTGTAATCTGTGACAAAGACCGTGTGCGCCGAACAGTCTGTTGTTTGCCGGGCGCTCGGGTTCGGCACATTGCGGATCGGATGGACAGATTATTGGGTGGGGCTGGGGAAGACCCAGCTGTCATGGTACACGTGGGTACCAATGACATAGGTAGAGGAAGACGGAGAGTCCTAAATGATTTCAGGGACTTAGGCGCTAAGTTGAGGACTAAGACCTCCAAGGTAGTATTTTCCGAAATACTACCTGTACCTCGAGCCACACCAGAGAGGCAGCGGGAGATTAGGGAAGTTAACGAGTGGCTGAGGAGCTGGTGTAGTAAGGAGGGTTTTGGGTTCCTGGAGAACTGGGCCGTCTTCTCAGTCGGTCACCGGCTCTTTGGTAGGGACGGATTGCACCTAAATGGGGTGGGTGCAGCCGTACTGGGTGCGAGGATGGCCAAAAAGTTAGAGGGGCTTTTAAACTAGGGAATGGGGGGTACAGATGTAGAATTAGCCAGTGGAAAGAAAGTTTCAGAGGGCAGAAATGGGGGCATTAGCGGTAGGGTGTTCGGAGCTCCTATACCCAGGGTGGGTACGGGGAAAAATCAAGAGAGCAGCCTAAAAACATCAAAATTACGAGGCTTATATACCAATGCCAGAAGCCTGGCCAACAAGATGGGAGAGCTGGAGCTGCTGATGTTTGAGGAGGACTTAGATTTTGTGGGGATAACTGAGACTTGGTTTGACAGCTCCCATGACTGGATGGCGACCATTCAGGGGTATTCCCTTTATCGCAGAGATAGAGAAGGTAAAAAAGGGGGAGGGGTATGTCTGTATATTAAGAACAGCATACAGGTAAATATGAGGGATGATATTAATAATGGAGCTATGGATGAGGCAGAATCCCTATGGGTAGAGCTTCAAAGGGATGGCACGGCGGGGAAGTTAATATTGGGCGTATGCTATAGACCCCCCAACCAGAGGGAGGAGGGTGAGGCGGCCCTCCTTTTACAGATAGGATTGGCAGCAAGGATGGGAAATGTCATTATAATGGGGGACTTTAATTATCCAGATATAGACTGGGCAGAAGGAACCGCGCACTCAGCCAAGGCTAGGCAGTTCCTAAATGTTTTGCAGGACAATTTTATGGGTCAGATGGTGAATGCACCGACAAGAAACAATGCGGTACTTGACCTACTGATTACCAACGATACAGACCTGATCACGGATATAGAAATACGGGACAACTTAGAAAACAGTGACCATAGGTCAATAAGTTTCAGTATTAATTACAGTAATAGGAAGCTGAGGGGTAATATAAGGACACTGAATTTCAAAAGAGCCAATTTCCCAAAGCTGCGCTCGCTGCTAGAAAATATCAATTGGGATAGAACCCTGGAAACAAAGAACACGGAGGAAAAATGGGAGTGCTTCAAGAGCATACTAAACAGGGGGATTGGCCAGTGCATTCCAAAGGGAAATAAATTTAAAAGAGCAAAAATAAACCCTGGATGGCTAAACTCCAACATAAAAATGTATATTAGTGCTAAAGAAAAGGCCTTCAAAAAATACAAGACTGAGGGGTCATTGGCAGCATTTAAGCATTACAAAGAGTGTAATAAGAAATGTAAAGACGAAATCAGGGCGGCTAAAATAGAACACGAGAGACATATAGCGGAGGAGAGTAAAAAGAACCCTAAGAAGTTCTTTAAGTATATAAACAGTAAGAAAGCGAGGCCAGAACACATTGGCCCCGTAAAAGATGATAAGGGAAATATGGCCACTGAGGACAGAGAAAAGGCGGAAGTGTTAAATAATTTCTTCTCTTCAGTCTTCACAAAAGAATCGGGGGGCTACACGAACCCAGCTTGTAAGGCCAATAATACACCTCAGAAAGTGCCGCCATGGTTAACAGAAGATAGACTTAGAGCTAAACTAGAGAAACTTAACATAAATAAATCCCCGGGACCGGATGGCTTGCACCCGAGGGTTCTTAATGAGCTCAGCCAGGTGATTGCCAGACCATTATTCTTGATCTTTAAGGATAGTTTACAGACGGGTATGGTGCCAGCTGATTGGAAAAAAGCCAACGTGGTACCAATATTTAAGAAGGGGCCGAGATATATCCCGGGTAACTATAGGCCGGTCAGCCTAACATCAGTAGTCTGCAAAATTTTGGAGGGGATGTTAAGGGACCACATACAAGACTTTAGTAATGAAACTGGTATTATAAGTAGTAATCAGCATGGATTCATGAAAAATCGTTCTTGCCAATCCAATCTATTAACCTTCTACGATGAAGTGAGCAGCCACCTAGATAAAGGTAAGCCTGTGGATGTGGTGTATCTGGACTTTGCAAAGGCCTTTGACACCGTTCCCCACAAACGATTACTGTACAAACTAAGGAAGGTAGGTATGGACCATAAGGTGAGTACCTGGATAGAGAACTGGCTCCAGGGGAGAGTACAGAGGGTGGTGATTAATGGGGAGTACTCGGATTGGGCGGGTGTGGAAAGTGGGGTCCCCCAGGGTTCTGTCCTGGGACCAATCCTGTTTAATTTATTCATAAATGATCTAGAGGAGGGGATATCTAGTACAATCTCAGTATTTGCAGATGATACTAAATTAGGCATGCCAATATCTTCTATGCAGGATGTGGAAACCTTGCAAGCAGACCTGAACAAAATAACGGGGTGGGCAACTACATGGCAGATGAGGTTTAATGTTGAAAATGTAAAGTAATGCACCTGGGTGCCAGAAACCAGAAAGCAAGCTACTCACTAGGGGGGGAACCTCTGGGTGAGTCTAGGATGGAAAAGGACTTGGGGGTACTGGTAGACAACAAGCTTGGCAGTGGCATGCAATGCCAAGCCGCCGCAAGCAAAGCCAACAGAATACTGGGATGTATAAAAAAGGGGATTCACTCCAGAAATAAAGAGATTATTCTCCCACTCTACAAGACTCTGGTCCGGCCACATCTGGAGTATGCTGTCCAGTTCTGGGCACCGGTCCTCAGGAAGGATGTGCTGGAACTGGAGAAAGTCCAGAGAAGGGCAACAAAAATAATTAGGGGAATGGAGGACATCAGCTATGAGGAAAGACTACAAGCACTGAACCTTTTCTCTCTGGAGAAAAGACGATTGAGGGGGGATATGATATCAATGTACAAATACTGTACTGGTGACCCGAGCATAAGGAACAAACTATTCAGAGAAAGGAGGTACAATAAGACACGTGGCCACTCACTAAAACTAGAGGAAAGGCGGTTTAACCTTAAAGTGCGTAAGGGGTTCTTCACTGTAAGAGCAGTAAGGATGTGGAATTCTCTTCCACAAGCAGTCGTATCAGCAGGGAGCATCGATAGTTTCAAAAAACTAGTAGATGGACACCTTAAAGACCACAACATACAGTGGTATACAATGTACGATTAAAAGCAAACACACACACGCATTCATAGGTTGAACTGGATGCATAGGTTGAACTGGATGGACTGATGTCTTTTTTCAACCTTACTAACTATGTAACTATGTAACTATGTAAGTATAGAGGTGATGTGCTGAAAGGACAGGCGTGAGTAGTGATAGCAATGATAGGCACTCAATAGTAATGTTCAGGAGTGTTAGCAGATGGTGATAGATAGTATGCAGATAGGTTAGCAATCATGTACAATTAACAGGTGGTAGGGGACAGCAGATGAAGTGTACAGGAATTGCTAACTCAGTGCAAGGATATAGATGGTAGTAGACTCAAGAGCTAGCAATCTATGTAATAGTGCAGATGATAGAAATAGTAATGCATAGATAGCAACAGTCTTTAGTATACAAGAGTAGATAGTGCAAGTTGATAGGAAGGAATCCCCTGCGGGGTACTTATCACTAGTTGGTTTTAGAGAGATGAGGGGTCCGGTAATGAGGAGAAGGATCGGTAGCGAGATACAGGATCCGTAGCGAGATACAGGAAATAGCTGGAGGCTTCGGCAGCATCAGACAAGGCTGTGTAACAAGCGGTTTGTACGAACACCTTATGAGTGAAAACCGGCGATTGAAATAGCCGCTCAGAGCGGCGCCCAGTGATGACGTCACGAGATTTAAAGGGACAGGTAGCTATATGCGGAAGAATTGGGCTGGAAGGGTACCGAAGGTACCAGAATCTTACAGTACCCCCCCCTAAGGCCGGCTCCGGAAGGCCTATAGCACTGGTCTCTCCGGGTATTTGGAGTGGAACCTTCGTATAAGCCTGGGAGCGTGAACGTCAGAAGTATCCAACCAGGTGTCGTCTTGGGGTCCATAGTTTTTCCATCTTATGAGATATTGGAGTTTCCCTCAGTGGATACGAGAATCCAAAATCTCCTTAATCTCAAATTCTTCTCCGCCTTCAACTTGTACTGGAGGTGGAGGCGAGATGGTAGGTCTTATTCCTTGGTTGGGAACATGTGGTTTCAGTAGCGACACGTGAAAGATGGGGTGTATTTTAAGATCTGCCGGTAAGGTGAGTTGAACTGCAGCTCTCCCAATGAGCTTCTCAATTGGGAAAGGTCCTAGAAACAAAGGCCCAAGCTTTTTACTGGGGATCTTTAACCTTAAGTTTTTCGTAGATAGCCAAACAAGATCCCCAATAGCATATTGAGGAGAAGGTCTTCTACGGAGGTCGTAGTACCTTTTTTGTTGGCTATGGGCATGTGAGATGGTGGTGTTAAGTAAACCCAGAGAGTCTTTTATTTGGGTAAGATAGTCAGAGGCTACTGGGTTACTTGATGGCAGGATGCGTGGTGGAAGAAGTGTGGGATGAAACCCATAGTTTAGGTAGAATGGACTTTGCTTAGTAGTACTGTGGGTTGCGTTATTGTAAGTAAATTCTGCCAGAGGGAGGAGGTCCACCCAATCATCCTGTAGGTATGAGGTGTAGCAACGCAAATATTGTTCAATGCACTGGTTGACTCTTTCAGTTTGTCCATTGGTCTGAGGGTGGTAGGGAGAAGTAAGTTTTCGCTCAATTCGTAGTATATGACATAGAGCTTGCCAAAACTTGGAGATGAACTGTGAACCTCGGTCAGATAAAAGAGTCTTTGGAATTCCATGTAGCTTGAACACATGTTTCACTAGTAATTCCGCTGTTTCCTTAGATGAAGGTAGTCTGCGAATAGAAATGAAATGTGCCATCTTTGTCAGATGGTCCACTGACACTAGAATGGTAGTAAATCCTTTGGAAGGTGGTAATTCTACTATAAAGTCTAAGGACACAACTTCCCATGGAACTTTGGGTATTGGTAGACTGCAAAGTAGACCAGATGGTTTTGTAGTGTCAATTTTGGACCCTGCACAGATGTCACATGAGGAAACAAATTTTTGTACAGACGTCTTCATATCAGGCCACCAAAATTGCCTGGTGAGCAAATTGAATGTCTTAGTCATACCCATATGTCCTGCCATAGGTACGTCATGTGATAATTCCAAGATCTTGGTACGCATACCAGGAGGTATGTAGAGTTTGTCGTTAAAGTAGAGGAAGCCTTCTGCATCAGCACTTAGTTGTGGTGGTGGTGAATCCAGTCCTATACTGTGCAGAATCTCTTCCTTCAAGGAACGAACAACACCAATAATACGGTCATGGGGTATTATAGGAAGTGAAGGGATTTCGGCGCAGTTATCTTCGGTTAGCCGTGATAGCGCATCCGCTTTTTTGTTTTTGTCTGCAGGCGTGTAGGTCACTAGGAAGTTGAATCTTAGGAAGAATAATGACCAACGTACCTGCCGGTGGGAAAGAGTCTTGTTGGTCTGAAGGTATTGGAGATTCTTATGATCTGTATATATGAGTATTGGCAACGAGTACCTTCAAGTAAATGTTGCCAATTTTCTAGTGCCAATTTTATGGCAAGCAACTCTTTTTCACCCACTGGGTAATTCACCTCTGGGCTACTTAGTGATTTAGAGAAAAAAGCAACTGGGTGGAGTGGTGAAGTATTCGTTGGTCGTTGGGAAAGAACTGCTCCTACAGCCATATTTGACGCATCTACCTCCAGGATGTATTGAAGGGATGGGTCTGGATGGCGTAGTATGGGAGCAGAAGTGAAGCTTGATTTTAACAAGCGGAAAGCTTTATTTGCTTCTTCAGACCATTTGAATGGTTTCTTTACACTTGTAAGTTGTGTGAGTGGTCTCACAATAGAAGAGAAGTTCTTGATGAACTTCCTATAGAAGTTTGAAAATCCAAGGAATCGTTGTAATGCCTTACGAGTTGTTGGTACAGGCCAATCCAGTATACATGATATCTTGCTCATATCCATCTTGATACCGTTCTTAGATATGATGTATCCTAGGAATAGTACTTCTTCCTTGTGAAATAGGCATTTTTTTAATTTTACGTATAAGTTGTGTGCGAGTGCTCTGGATAGCACAAGTCTTACATGTCTTACATGTTCGGACAAGGACTGAGAATAAATGAGTATATCATCCAGATATACCACAACACAAACATCAAGTAAGTCTCTGAAGATGTCATTTATGAATCGTTGAAATGCTGCGGGAGCATTACACAACCCAAAAGGCATCAATAGATATTTGAATAATCCATATCTGGTTCTGAATGCCGTCTTCCACTCATCCCCATTACGGATTCGGATAAGGTTGTATGCCCCTTTTAGGTCCAATTTTGAAAAGTAGGTAGCTCCGCGCACTTGTTCAATAAGTTCGGGAATGAGAGGTAAAGGATAGCGATCCTTTATCGTAATGGTATTTAATTGCCTATAGTCAATAATAGGCCTGAGACTTAAATCCTTATTGCGGACAAAGAAAAGTCCTGCAGCTGTGGAAGAAGTAGAGGGTCTAATAAACCCTTTCGATAAATTCTCATCCAAGTATTCCTTGAGATGAGAAAGTTCATCCTGAGAAAGAGGATAAACACGACCGAAAGGTAGTTTACTATTAGGGAGTAGATCAATAGAACAATCGTAGTCCCTATGGGGAGGCAATACATGAGCATTTTTCTCAAGGAAGACTTCTGATAGATCCTGATAACATGGTGGTGGTGAAATTTCATCTGACACCATGGACAGGATTTTTTTATATGATTGAAGGTTACACATGTTCTCGCAGTAGTGAGAGGGGAAGGTTAAAGTCCGTGTTTTCCAATCAATGATTGGTTGATGTTTGTGTAACCAGGGAAGTCCCAAAATAATGGGAAAATGGGGTGAAGGTAATACATCAAAAGTGGTAGTCTCAGCATGAGACTCGTTAGCAGTAGCAAGGAGTGCTTGTGTCTGATTGGTAATTGGACCAGAAGATAATGGAATACCGTTAATAAAACTAACAGAGACAGGTTTAGATTTTGAAATAATAGGTATTTTATTTAAAGCAACAAAACTAGTGTCAATGTAGTTCCCACAAGATCCTGTGTCGATCATAGCCTTGGTGGTGATCCTATTATGGTCCCACTGTAAGGTCAAATGAATAAAGAGATAGGGATTAGAAAAAGAAGTCGTTAATCCCCCCAGCAAGACATGTGAACACTCACCCTCTTTTTTGCGGACAAGGGGACAGCCGCTTATCAAATGATCCGGGGAGGCGCAGTACATGCAGAGATTTTCAGATGTTCTCCTGGCTCGTTCAGTAGACGATAATGGTGGGCCTATGGTTCCTACCTCCATAGGAGTAGGGTCAACGGGCGAAACCCGAGAAGGATTGGATAATGGTATTCCCATTTTCTCAGCCTTTCTTTCTCGCAGTCGCCTGTCAATATTGATGCTGAGTTGTATTAAGGCATCCAAAGTGCCAGGTAAATCCGCTCGGGCGAGCTCGTCTTTAACGGCTTCTGATAACCCGAGTCTGAACTGGGTTCGCAAAGATGCATCATTCCACCCTGAATCAAGGGTCCATCTTTTGAACTCTGCTACAAAGTCTTCAACAGGTCTCCTTCCTTGTTTTAAAGCTGTCAGCAGTACTCTGCCTATTTGGGTCTTCATATAGGCTAGCGAGTTTTGCTAAAAATAAAGGATAGGAGTTAAGAAGAGGGTCATTTTTCTCAAAGAGAGAGTCTGCCCAAGCCCGTGGATCACCCGACAAATATGAGATAGTGGTGCAGACTTTAATTTGGTCTGTAGTGTAAGTACGAGGTTTTAGATTAAAAAGCAATTGACATGCGTTTTTAAATTCACTAAATTTTTTTCGATCACCTGTAAACACTAGAGGAGGGTTTATTTTGGGCTCACGAGGTTGAGCAGCAGTAAGCTGTGAAATACGAGCTACCTGCTGTCTCAAAGTCTGATTTTCATTTTTCACTTCGGTAAGGGAAAGGATTAGTGCATCTACCTTTTGTGTTAGTTGTAACACATGAGTGGCTAATTCTCCTGAATCCATTTTTTTTTTTCTGGTGTTCGTACAATCTGTAACGCTCCGGCGTTTGTTTAGTGAAATGGATATGCAGCTGCAGAATTTCCACTCAGTAGTCGTGCAGAGATGTGTTGAATCACCATATCCAACTCTCCAGACTCATCATTGTGGCCCAGCCTGCCTCAGCATGCAAATATACAGGCACTCAGTTAAGATGTTCCTGGAGTGATAGGTTGTATATGATAGTATAGAGGTGATGTGCTGAAAGGACAGGCGTGAGTAGTGATAGCAATGATAGGCACTCAATAGTAATGTTCAGGAGTGTTAGCAGATGGTGATAGATAGTATGCAGATAGGTTAGCAATCATGTACAATTAACAGGTGGTAGGGGACAGCAGATGAAGTGTACATGAATTGCTAACTCAGTGCAAGGATATAGATGGTAGTAGACTCAAGAGCTAGCAATCTATGTAATAGTGCAGATGATAGAAATAGTAATGCATAGATGGCAACAGTCTTTAGTATACAAGAGTAGATAGTGCAAGTTGATAGGAAGGAATCCCCTGCGGGGTACTTATCACTAGTTGGTTTTAGAGAGATGAGGGGTCCGGTAATGAGGAGAAGGATCGGTAGCGAGATACAGGATCCGTAGCGAGATACAGGAAATAGCTGGAGGCTTCGGCAGCATCAGACAAGGCTGTGTAACAAGCAGTTTGTACGAACACCTTGTGAGTGAAAACCGGCGATTGAAATAGCCGCTCAGAGCGGCGCCCAGTGATGACATCATGAGATTTAAAGGGACAGGTAGCTATATGCGGAAGAATTGGGCTGGAAGGGTACCGAAGGTACCAGAATCTTACAGTGGGCATGCAAATGTGCCCCCGGGCTTGTGCATCTGCCACGTACTCCCCCATGGCCTTATTCTCCGCAACTGAGAGAGGATAAACCCTGCCACGAGAGTGAATGGCACCAGGTTTCAAATCGATGGCACAATCTTACAGACGATGAGGAGGAAGTGTACCAGCGTGCACCTTGTCAAATACATCTTGATACTCATGATATTCAGTAGGCAACACTGATCCCGAGGAGGTACAAAGTACCAACAGGCCCATGGATACAAACAGCGCCACACTGTGCAGACCAAGAGAGGATCTCGACCGAGTGCCAATCAAAGGTCGGATTGTTTTTCTGATGCCAAGGGTATTCCAAAACAACAGGGTAGTGTGGGGACGATATAACCTGGAAACAGGTTGACTCCCTGTGAAAAGCCCCTATCGCCATGTCAACTGGAACAGTCTCATGGATAACCTGTGCCGGTTGCAGGGGTCTGGCATCAATTGCCTCAAAGACTAGTGGAGAAACACGTGGCTGCAAGGGTATGGAATTCGCAGCAGCAAACGTCAATAAAGTAACCGCCAGCATCGGAGTCTACCAACGCCTGAGTAACCACCGAACCTGCTGCTTAGGAGAGGACAACTGTGATTAGCAGTTTATCCTTATGAGGAACCAGGGACGAGGAAATTCCACCTAAGATCTTCCCCCGACAGGACCTTAGGTGCAAGCTTTTTCCAGACAGGTAGGACAGGGCCTCAATACAGGCACCGGCCCTCCCTCCTCCTAAAGGCCCGCTCAGCCTCAGAAAGGTGAGTGAACCGCAGCTGCATGAGTTCACAGCCAGACGCACCATCCCCAGGAGGCATGTGAGGTGAGGGAGGAATGGGTGGGGAGGAGCCAATCTGGTAGGAGGCCTCCACAGGCACTCCTTAAATGATAGTCTCTTCCCGAGCCTGGTATTGATCAAAATCAGGAAAGGTATGAGAGCCTCGTCAGGAAAATCCTTGGCTGCAATCTCGTCCTTCAATGCATGAGAGAGACCATGAGAGAAGACAGTCACCAGAGCCTCATTATTCCAGCCCACCTCCACTGCCAGGGTGCAAAATTTGATGGCATACTCGGCAACAGTTCGTATACACTGTTGAATGGACAGGAGCAGCTTAGCAGCAGAGGCAGTGCGAGCAGGCACATCGAATACCCTATGAAAGGAGGCAACAAAATGTAGGTAATCGAGTATCACAGGATTATCGTTCTTCCATAAGGGATTCGCCCATGCCAAGGCCTTGTCCGAGAGCAATGTGATTAGGAAGCCTACCTTGGACCTGTCAGAGGGAAATGCCTGAGGAACCATCTCAAAATAAATGCCCACTTGGTTTGGGAAGCCACAACACTGACTCTGTTCACCCACATAGTGCTGCAGTAGGGGGGCTGAACCAGTTATATCTCTGGTAACAGCGACTCCAGCTGCAGGAGCAGGAGCGGCAACAGGAGAAGTAGCAGGAGGGACCACCGGCCTAGCAGCACCTGGAGCAAGGTGTGTGGTGTGTTCAAGCAATGTCTGCAACGCCTGAGCGAAGTGACCCAAAAGGTGATCTTGTTGATTATGCCTGGTGACCAGCATGGGGAACGCAGGAGCACATACATCCTCAGGATTCATGGCCCTTGTGTACTGTCAGGGTGCCAGGAAACCAGACCACACAAAGATGCAAGTAAAATAAGGCAGTTTATTAGAGCAACAACAATAAATACACAGCATGAGTGAGGAGCTAAATCAGGAACAGCCGGGGTCAAATCCAGAAGTGGGTAGTCATCCAAGCTGGGATCGAGTCTAGAAGCGGGTAGTCATCCAAGCTGGGGTCAAGTCCAGTAGTGGGTAGTCTGCCATTGTCGGATCGTCTGCTGATGCTGGGTTGTCTGCTGATGCGGGGTTGTCTGCTGATGCGGGGTCGAGAGCCAGGAAAGTTGTCAGCCAAGCTAGGTCATGCATGGAGGAACACGGACAACAGAAGACTGCTAGCAGTGATGTACCTTGGAGCACAAACACAAGGGCAAGGACTGCAAGCCATCAGATGATATATATTAAACAAGCAAAAAATTGGGGGAGCAAACCCTGAACATGTATATCTAAAGCCGGTGCAGCTATGAACCAAGCGACATGTATATTAAAAAAGAATAGCGCACACATGCAAAAGAAATGACTATCAAATATGGAGACAATCCATAAATAAAAATGGGGATTTAGTCCCACCATATGGCCATATCGTGCTCAAGCCCACCACTACGTCAAAGTACCCCATTATCAGTGGATCCTACACTATCCATAAAAAAGGGGTGAATCCAGCCTCTCTAACCCTTGGAGACAACACTCCTTGCTGGGAGAGATGTTCTAATGCACTACAAGGGACTCCTCCTATATCTACTTGCCAGTGGACACTGATAGAGTACAGGTGTGTGTGGGGGGTGGGGTGCTCAACCTCAGAAGTCTGGTCAGACCGAATACATAATAAACAAGCAAAAAATTGGGGGAGCAAACCCTGAACATCTATATCTAAAGCCAGTGCAGCTATGAACACTATCCATAAAAAAGGGGTGAATCCAGCCTCTCTAACCCTTGGAGACAACACTCCTTGCTGGGAGAGATGTGCTAATGCACTACAAGGGACTCCTCCTATAACTACTTGACAGTGGCAGGTGATATATATAGTCAGGTGTGCAACATCATCACTGAGCGACGCCCAGGCAGCAGGCAAGTGATGATGCAAATAGAGTTTATAAGAAACAGCAGTCTGCACATGTCCAAGATGGCTGCCAACAGGAAGGCAAGGTAAGACTTTGACAGTCAGCTAATCAGGAGAAAAAGGGGGTGGGGTCAAGTTGTGGCTCCGTGTCTGAATGGACACAGGGAGCTGTAACTCGGCTAGGGTGCCCCCATAGCAAGCTTCTTGCTGTGGGGGCACTCAACAGGAGGGAGGGGCCAGGAATACATAAGAGGGACCCGAGAAGAGGAGGATCCAGCCCACTCTGTGCAAAACCAACTACACAGAGCAGGTAAGTATAACATGTTTGTGATTTTATTATTTTTTTTTTTTAAAACGAGACTATACAATCATTTTAGTTTTAACACACACACACACACACACACACAAAATAAAATAAATATATACAGTATCACACAAAAGTGAGTACACCGCGGTTTAGACATTAATGGCTGTGTGTTGAGGTATTTTGAGGGGACAGCAAATTTACACTGTTATACAAGCTGTACACTCACTACTTTACAGTGTAGCAAAGTGTAATTTCTTCAGTGTTGTCACATGAAAAGATATAATAAAATGTTTACAAAAATGTGAGGGATGTACTCACTTTTGTGAGATCCTGTATTTATACTGTGTGTGATGTGTGTGATGTGTGTGTGTGTGTGTATATATATATATATATATATTGGGATAAACTGAAATTATACCAAGTTTGTAAAGTAATTAAGGTTTGTTTCACATCTTTGTCTTTTTTTTGAGTGTTGGCAGAAGGATATGCAAACAAAAGGGATGAAGTCGATTCACATGATTTCACATCAGCTGCTGCCTAGGCCTGTAAAAGTTTGCCTCTGAGGCCTCATTTACACTGTGAAGCTCAAAAACTTTTTTTCCCCTACGGGAGTTTTCAGCATCAAAAATGCAGTAGAAAGCTACATTTTTGTATATGCGTTAACACACGTTAATGTGCGTTCATGCACATTCATATATGGTAATGCGCATTCCCGCATCTGCCATTAATCATTCTTTTGGCCAGAATTCTGGTTATTCATTCATGCAGTGTTTTTTATGCTCAAAAGCTCCTCTCCTTAACTCACAAGTGATGTTTTTTCTGCCTGTAAACTCCCCTGCAACTAAGCTCCAGAAAACACCTATAGTGTGTAAGGACACACAGAGAGAGATTTACTAAAACTAGTGCACACAGAATCTGGTGCAGCTGTGCATAGTAATCAGCTTCTAGGTTTTATTGTCAAAGCTTAAATTAAGGGCCTCAAACTGGTGTCCCTCCAGCTGTTCCAGAACTACAATTCCCATGAGGCATCGCAAGGCTGACAGGTAGAAGCATGACTCCCATAGGCAAAGGTCTGATGGCACTTGTAGTTCCGTAACAGCTGGAGGGCTGTCAGTTTGAGACTCCTGGCTTCAGCCTAAGTTCACACTGAGGCCAGTTTAAAATCGTGCGAGTTCAAACCAGCATTTTCAGTCCGACTTCTATGGCCATTTCACAGACACACAGGTTCCTGCACAGATGTCTGTTGAAATCACCCCACGAAGTTGCCAAAAGTAGTCCAGGAACTACTTTTGGGAATCGGTGCGCTGCCGCAAAGTCAGCGTCGCAAGATTGGGATGGTGCCATTGTCGGCAATTGACTCCGATTTGACATGACATGTCAAATCGCATGTCAAAACGGACCAATGTGAAGGTGGTCTAAATGAACAAGCTGAAGTTAGAAGCTGATTAGTTACTATGCACAGCTGCGCCAAATTCTGTGTGCATCAGTTTAGGTAAATCTCCCTCATAGGGTTTACAGGCAGAGGAGTTTACAGGCAGAGAAAATAAAAGCTCAAAACAGCTCAAACTCCTGTTGGAGCAGCTTCTTTGAGCTGTAGTTTGCATAAGGCCTTAATGATGGTCTTATCCAAGCTGGTAATATTCTATTATCTTGCTACTGCTGTTCTGTACAGATAAATAATAATTAGTTGAACAATAGATTTGTTTTTTAGCATCATGAACTGAAATAGCCATATCGTTAGCTTACCATACATAGAGATGCCTAACTATAATAAAATCTTAGAGCATAAGGAGTCAGAATCTTGATTAGAAACCATGTTCCAAATTTATCTATCTATTTATAATTCATCCAATTCTTAAAGTATAACTATAGGCAAAACTTTTTTTTTCCATTTTGGATAGAGTGAGGTAGGGTTAGAATTCCTGTCAGATTATTTTTTTTTGCCATCTGTGTCCCATTGCAGAGATTTACCTTCACTTCCTGCCCCATAGCCATACAGGAAGTGAGAGGAAATCCCTGCAAATTAAGGGAGTTCCCTAGGGACCCCCAGGTCACCAGAACTAGTGTCCCCATTGGAAGATTTACCCTCTATTACTTTTTTTGGGACAACCCAAAATTTGTGTTTTTCTTTTTACTTTCACTTTAAATGATAATGGTAAACAGGACAAATAGAGAGGTTAAATCTCCCTAACAGAGGCATAGATAGCAAACTCGCAAGTCTTATAATCTCCACGCCATCCAAAACTAAAAAAAAAAGGTTTTGCCTTTAGCTATACTTTAAAGTGTTTGTTACCCCAGCACTTCATATTCCTGATATCAACCATGTACTTGTATGAGAAAGTATCCTGTTCTCTTTGTATTGCTTCCTTTGTGTGAAATCCCTGGTGTTCCTGCCAGTCCTTCTGCTTTCCTATTAAAAACTGACCAAACTAAGCAGAGGGACACACAATGGTCAGTTCTCTGGCTATGCTGGGATCTCAGCCTGCTCTCCTCCAATGATCAGACTTGTCCTGACACGCCCCCGGGGCACAGCCATTCGCTGGCAAGCTCGATGTGCTGCTGATTCTCCTCCCTCAGCTCTTATATAGCTAAGAACAGAGGGATCATTTATTGATCATTTATAAAAAAAAGGTCCAAAAGGTATTTATAATGTTTTTTCTATCTATACAAAAATGTTTTGCCTCTCATTTCTATTTTAAACTAAATGAGTTGTTTTGCAAAGTGATTGCTTTCTGATCAGGTCCACTTGTCAGTTTTTCAGGCGCACCTGATCAGATGATCCATGCACCCCTATGGAGTGGCAGATGTTAGCAGTGACATGTCCGCTGACACCCGCTGCTATCTGATCCGATCTTGTCTGTGAAATCCAGATGGATGGAAACTCTATTTTCCATCTGTCTGGAGGATCGGATTGGATAGGATTTGATGAAAATGGACAGGCGGTTTGTTTTCATCCGATCTCCCATAGAGGAGAGCGGGACTCTGACAGGCCAGTGAGCGGAGACGGACCTGTCATCCGCCTGCTAAGCAGGGAATCGGCGGATTGATCCCTCCGCTGAGTAAAACGGAGTCCGTTGGGCGGAAAGCCCGTGTGAAAGGACTCTTAGATTGTACAATAGTGCAAAAGGTGTCCATAGATTTGAGTTGGCAGTATCCAGATCAGGCCATTTTTATACAGAAAAGAAGATGAAGTAATGTCTACACACATTGCTGGTCAAGGTCTCAGGGAGAATAGGAATTGAAAAGGTTAGAAAACCTTATTAAATATTAGAGAATATATATCTTACCCCACAGGGGCATAACTAAGGAATTTCCAGGAATTCCAAGCTGGAATATAGAAAAAATCCAAGATGTCTCAGATTTAATGAAAGAGAGAGAGAACCATCCAGAATAAGGAATAAGTCTATAAAACAAAGATATTTGCCATCTAGTTAATTATTTATAAGTGTCTAAAGTGGTTTACAAATGATATTATTATATTATAAATATACAGTATGTTGTTACATAAGATCTACTACCACCATCTACCACTTCGACAACCTTCCTCCTATAAAAGGAGGGGCCGGCTTCCACTTTTTTCTTCCTCACCAGGTAGAAGCGGATATCTCTGCGTGCATCAGAAAACCATGCCTCCACATACAATGTCATTAAAATAAAATGCTCAACATTTGCATTTTAAAGATGTCATGCCACCATAATGACAGAGACACTTCCAGAGGGCAGGTCCAAAAGCAGTTGTCGCCCAATGGACGGCCAATGGGCAGAGACTAGTGGTATCCTTGGCAATCGTGGGTTAAGGAACCCTGCCCACTATATAAGTCAATAACCAAAAGATGAAATTAAGAGGGAACCCCACAATGTTGATACAGTCTTCCTGGTCACATTTACAAGCCTTATTATACTTTTGGGCACATATCAGAATTCAATTTAAAAACATAATCTACAGGCCTTGTTGAGATGCATCAAAATAGTATGATAACAGAATGCAAAGAAAGTTTTCATGATTATATACAAACTATAAACAATATATGATGTTGTGTACATGATTATAGTTTCTCAGAAAAAAGTTCAAAACTTCTGAATTCATTGATACCTGACCAAATAGTTGCCTTAAAGGTATTGTAAACTTCCAAATGTTTTCTGTGTTTTACCTAGGTATTAGATTCAATCCCTGTACAACCCCTGGTGTGGTTACAATCCCTATGTTGTGTGCTTGCCTTACCTGGTAATGATAGGCTCACATGTTGTAGCTGCATTTTGTATTGTCATGACTAACTAATTATCCTATGTCCATGTATTAATTAGCCTAGCTTGTTCCTCAAGTCACACAGCGTCCAGTGCATTTCTTGCCATTTCCCGCATTACAAATATTGGAGTGCTAATATGATAAAACACCTCTGGCCAAGTGATAGATAGATCTTGTCCCCACTCTTTTCTTCTCCTCCTTATATCTACATGTCTACAGGCCTGGAATAATCAGTTTGTAAACAGATAGAAAACTGGCTAAAAGGCCGTAGTCAGAGAGTAGTGGTTAATGATTCATACTGTGAATGGTCTAGGGTTGTTAGTGGTGTACCCCAAGGTTTAGTGTTGGGACCTTTACTTTTTAATATATTTATATATGATATATGGTCTGGTATTAAAAGTATCATTTCAGTCTTTGCAGATGACACCAAGCTATGCAGTGGAATAACATCCTTACAGGATGTCTCCAACTTACAAGCCGACCTCAATGCGCTGTTTAATTGGGCAACTATGTGGCAATGAAGTTTCTTGTATTAGGAGAGTTATGGACTGCAGAGAGAGAGAGAGATGTAATTTTGCCCCTGTACAAATCAATAGTAAAATCTCATCTGGAATATGCAGTTCAGTTTTGGGCACCAGTTCACAAAAAGGCAATCGGGGAACTGGATAAAGTGCAGAGAAGGGCAACCAAACTGATAAGAGGCATGGAGGAGCTCAGCTATGAATAAAGATTAGAGTAACTGAATGTATTCTCTCTAGAGAAGAGGAGATTAAGAGGGGATATGATCACCATGTATAAATACATAAGTAGTCCATATAGTGAACATAAGATAACTGGATACTAATATTTATAGGTAAAGTTGATCCAGGGAATATAAGATTTCCTCTTGAGGGATCAGGAAGGATTTTTTTCCCCTGCTGGAGCAATTTGGATCGTGGTTTCCGGAGGTTTTTGTCTTTCTCTGGATCAATTGTAGGTATAGGAATGTGTATATAGGATTGTACAATTTTTTTCCCATTTTATTGGTTAAACTAGATGGACATTTTTCAACAAGACTAACTATGTAATATTATGTAATGTGCTGAGTGAAACAGGGAATCAACCTTTTCCTTTTGCATTACTACAAGTAAGACAAGAAAAGGGAAAAGCGCCTCTAAGTGCAGTATTGATCACACATTTATTAAAGAATCCAAATTGACCACTCACATGTAAATAAAAAGTACAGGCTCATCCACATGGTGGACATGTGCTGGATAATACGCCAAACTATTTCCAGAAAAGAACGCTACGAGGAGAGAGGAAGCAAGCTACTCTCATCCGAATTCACGGCAGATGCACAGAAAATGCATGAAGGTAAAAAACCTTGTGCCTTTAAAACCACTTTAATAAAGGAATAAAGTTTGGAATGTTTATAAGGATTGAGACTGACATGAACTATGATCAAGGGTGTGTAAGACAGACTAGAATTAACAAAGGAATTGTTTTGATTCCCTGAAGGTAGAACTGATTAAACAAACTGACTTTTTCTACAGGTTGTATATGTAGGATTTCACATCATATTTTACATTGTGAATAAATTGGTTGTGATAAAATGAGTGTGGGGTTGGAATGTTTTGTGTTACACTTGAGTGAAGTATATTATTACTATTTCTCTGCTATTTTCAGTTGTTCACGTTAGGGTCATTTCAGAAGGGCACTCTCTATGTCTGGAAGAAAAATAGTTCAATCACCTCCCTGCCACTGTATTCTGGCGTGGCCATAAGAAGACATTAATGACGAAACGCATCCGGGGCTTGACCACGTGACCTCTGTGCTACGAATGCTGTCTAGTGCGGTATCACCCCTTGCATCTGCGCACTCCTAATGTTGACAAGAGGAGAAGATTTCGCTTGGGCCCCTGCCTGTGATTTATGGTACAAGGCTTATTTATAGCCACCTGTTGGTGAGTGCAATTCCAAGGGGAGTGTACATTCAAGTGGTATGGTGGAAGTGGCACCTAGGTGGAACTTTGGTATTATCAACATATGATTCATCACTTTGGACTGTCACTCACTTGACCTTTGAAGTAGTTTATCACTACCCGCAAGAACTTAGCGCTACTAATGTGATGGAAGTCTGTGTATACTACATAAAGAAATAAAGAATGTTCAGATATCCCCTGCCTCACTCCCCTTTTTTTTTTTAAACAAACTGAGAAGATTTTTTAAAGCTGTCCATAGTACATTCAGCACTATGGACAGCACAACACATACTAAAATGAACAGGAAATCAGTATGTGATACTTCTTATTTTCACATACCGGTACATTTGATGCAAAAAATGTGAATGATAAATCAGGTACAAACAAAGAAGCAGTCCCACCCAAAAAAGTGTGAATGCATAATAGTGATATGCTTTTGCACCTTTTAGTAAAATATGGACTCGCTCTTGTAAGTCTTCTGTATAACCCCTCTCATAATCAGTGCATATACTGTATATTGCTGCAGAAGTGTGATTTTTTTTTTAGCAGAAATATGTTCTCACCCTCAAGGCTACATGTCTTCAATAAATGCTTGACAACTACATAATTTGTTTATTTATGTTAATTAAAGCATGGGCTTTGTTCCTTAGCCTGCAGTGCTCTAAGCATTTATGAGTGAAAGAGATTTGCTCCTCCTTGGTGGTCTGCCAATGCTTGATGAAGACAGCAGCAGTCGCAGACAGCTGACTTGCATCAATAGCTCTGCCCCCCCATACCAAAACACCTTGTCCCCATGTTGATTGGGACAAGGAACTCTTCCAGATGACCCTGGGCTTTGGTTGTCGTGGGTCTGTGGGCAGGGGACTTATCGTAATCTGGAAGCCCCCTGATCCTGCCCCCCCATGTGAATGGGTAGCGGGTACATCGTCAGAAGGGGCGGTGCCACTGGGTGACGTAACTGAGTGGCCTTGCCCCTTGCCTATGTAAGAACTGTGAAAGCGCAGAGTGGACAGACAGCGGGAGACCTCCCAAGAGGCGAGAGTGGTTTTAATTTTTTTTTTTTTCCGGTCCGGAGGGCATCGTGGTTGTCCCCTCCCCTTTCCTGACCTGGTGGGCTGCATGCTTGGATAAGGGTCTGGTATGGATTTGGGGGGGACCCCACACCCCCTTATTTTTATTTTGGTGTGGGGTTCCCCTTAAAATCCATATCAGACCTGAAGGACCTGGTGTGGACTGGAGGGGGACCCATGCTGTTTTCTTCTTTTTTTTTACCGGCACTTTTTTTTTTTATTCAGATGTCAGCGGGGCCAGCGGGGAAACCTATTGACAGCTAATGACTCATCAGTTGTTAAGGACGCCGCGACTGGCTTCCCGACCCCGGCCCTTAACAACCAGTTTACACTGTGTGTGCCCTGATTAAGCAAATCTTTGCCTAATCAGGCGCAGAATGCACTGTGCAGCAAATTTAGGTGTTTGGCAAATAGCCGAACTGGCAAATGTTTGGCCCAAACACATGTTCCTGCCAAACCGTTTGCCCATCTCTAATCTTGACCCGATGGCAAGTCCCGGCAGTATTGCAAAGGATATTTCCCCAAACATCAGCCACCTGCTGGCATTGTAATGCATCGCTGCCCTCTGGAAGCCACACTGTGTTTCTCTTAAGTTAATTAGATTAATCACACAAAAAGTATCAAGGCTACTCTGAAAGAAAAAGAAAAGAAATTCAGGCACACATGGTTCCAATGGACGATGGTCACTGGATCTCAGGAATATTAAACAATTTTGGCAGAAGATGACTAGTGTCCTAGAGTAGACCATTTTCAACTGTAAAAATAAAAAACAAGCACGTAACTGGCCTTTTCAGCAGTTTGTTAAGTTAGATCATGCTCTAGGGCTACTTTTATCAGGCACTTAAGGAAGGTCTGCAACCCATTTTCTTAATTTAGGGTGAACCTTTTCAAGCTTCAACGCTGTGTCAGGAAAATTTTACATATGAAAGGCCACTCTTTTCTTGGTTTCTCCAGACCACCACTCAGGGGTAACTTTGCAACATGAGGGCTATCAAGATGACAGAGCCCAAGGTTGGTTACGCATACCACCCAGCAGGCCAACTACTCCTTTCCCAGAGCCTATTCATCTCATGTGATTCAACTTGTGCAGAACAGATAGTACTTACCAGCATATTTCAGTTCAGGGCTACGTGCCTGGTATAATTTTCCTTAACTTGGGACCCTTTGCTCTTTCTTCTGATTTGTAGGGGGAACCTAAACACTAGAATCACACTGTGGCCTCCTGACCAGTTTAGCTGGAGTTTTCCACATCCCAAACCAGGAACTGAATATCCCAAACTCTCAGGGTCATCACAGTGGACAATAACATGGTGACCCACACCCTCGTTGTCTACGGTCATGATGAGCTTTTAGTGTGACAGAGTCAGACTACTCTACACCGCTACAGAGAACTCCAATTAGACAGATGGCAATACCACTTTTCCTCACGCAGGAACCTTTTAAATATGTCTCCATTCCCAGTATCAATGTCCCAACTAGAATGTAGCTGCATAAACAACAAATCTTTACTGAGGTATAAATCTTCAATGCAAATAGGAATGTGCATCCAGTAAACAATGCTCCAGTGGAGAATTCATTAAACAAGCTATGCTTCCATCAAGAGGCTGGTGCTTACACAGTTTTTGTCCTCAGAAAGGTACTTCATACTGGACAAATGTCTATACTCTAAGTCCCCTGCTGGGCTCGTTAGTCATATGCTGGGCTTCTCTCTAATGTTAGAACTGGAAAAAAGGGAAGAACTTCCTCTACAAGCAATTCAATACTATTGAAATGAGGAGAAGTGGGGACAGCTAGTGGTGGAAGTGATAACAGAAATTTAAGTGAATAATAATGGGAACCTAACACCTTATTATAGACAGGCTGCATTTACATGCACACTACCCTTGGTAATGCCTACATGTGATGCTGAGGCCCTATAATTGAATAAACTAAAATCCAATTACTAAGAGTGGGGGTCATGTACAGTAAGGCTTGGTGGGCAGGAGCTATTGCATGCTGGATGTCCTCCAACCCCGAGATGAGGTGGATCTATGCCCCATCTCCTTACTCCCCTTCTCTTCCAAACTCCTTGAATGATTGGTCTAAAACCAACTGAGTGACCATCTGACTGAGAACAATCTTCTTGAATGTTGAGGGATTTCGCCCTAAACATTCCACTGAAACTGCTCTCCTTAAACTCACAAACGACCTACTAACAGCAACCACCAATGGACACTATTCTGTACTACTCCTTCTGGACCTCTGTGCTGTCTTTGACACAGTAGACCACCCCTCCTCCTCAAAAAACTCCACTCCTTAGGCCTCTGTGACTGTACTCTTCACTGGTTCTCATCCTACCTATCCCAACGCACCTTCAGTGCTACTTACAACTCTACTACCTCCTCTCCTCTTCCTTTCTCTGTCGGGGTCCCCCAAGGTTCTGTCCTTGGACCACTCCTTTTCTCAATCTACACCTCCTCCCTGGGTCAGCTGATTGCCTCCTATGGTTTTCAATATCATCTCTATGCTGATGACACCCAAATATATCTCTCAACCCCTCAGCTCACTCCATCAGTCTCCTCACACATCACCAGCTTACTAACAGACATATCTGCCTGGATGTCACATCACTTCCTCAAACTCAACCTATCCAAAACCAGGCTCATGATATTTCCTCCCCCACGGTCCTCCTCCCCTAATTTCTCTGTCAACATCAACGGCACAACTATCAACCCGTCCACCCATGCCATGGTCCTAGGTATAATCCTGGACTCTGAACTATCCTTTCGGCCACACATCCAGTCACTGTCCAAAGCTTGTTGCCTCAACCTCCGCAACATCTCCAAGATACGTCCCTTCCTGACCAATGATACCTCAAAGCTTCTAATCCACTCCCTGGTCATCTCTCGTCTCGATTACTGCAACTCCCATCCACCTTGCAAACTGCTCTGTGTCTGCTACCCCTCTTTGCCAATCCCTCCATTGGCTGCCACTCAACCAACAAATGAAATTCAAGTTACTAACCATAACTTACAAAGCCATCCATAACTTTGCGCCCAGCTACATCACTAATCTTGTCTCAAAATACCAACCAACTCATTCTCTTCCTTCCTCCCAGGACCTCCTGCTCTCTAGCTCCCTTGTAACCACTTCCCATGCTCACCTCCAGGACTTCTCCCGAGCTTCTCCCATCCTCTGGAATGCTCCACCCCCATCTGTCCGACTATCTCCTACTTTGTCTACTTTCAGACGATCCCTTAAAACACATCTCTTCAGAGAAACCTATCTGGCATCCACCTAACAACTGTTCTTTTATTTTCTCCATCAGCCCATCCCCCACAGTTATTACCTCTTGACAACTCCCTCTTTGATTGTAAGCTCTAATGAGCAGGGCCCTCTGATTCCTCCTGTATTAAAGTATATTGTATTTTTACTGTCTACCCTCAAGTTGTAAAACACTGTGTAAACTGTCGGAGCTACAGTATATAAATCCTATATAATAATAATAATACTTTTCTGCAGCTTCTAAGACACATTGTAGGAAGCTCACTGTGTGCAGTAAGATTAGATTAAGCAATTTCAGTACAGGAGAGGAACATTTACTATGGTGTAAGAACATAAGTAAAGATAAAGGTCAGCCCCCTGTATACTTACCTGAGCTCCATCTCGATCCAGCGATGTGCACGAGAGTTGACCTTCTCCCGGGTCTCTCATCATTCCTATTGAATTCTGCTACTGTCAATCACAGCCAGTGAGCCAATGAGGAGAGAGCGGGGGAGGGGGGCAGGGCCGAGCTACGGCTTTGTGTGGCTTAAAAGAGCAGGGCTCTGGAGCGAGAACGCACCAGTGCCCCCAGAGTAAGTGGCCTGCTACTGGGGGCACTGGCTGATAAGGAGGAGCAAGGAGCAACCATGGGGGACCCAAAAAAAGGAGGATTGGGGCTGTTTTGTGCAAAACCACTGCACAGAGAAGATGAGTATAAAAGGTTCCTTATGAAAACAAAAACAAAAACGAACCCCCTAGCCTAAAAGGGGAAGTTCTGCTTTAAGGACTTGTTTCCCGCTCCTCTTTTGACACTTTTGAGGAGTGGGGGGGAGCAGGTACCCGATTTTGACAGGTACCTGCTCCCACTTCCGTTCCGAGCACTCAGGACCGGAAGTTCTTCTCCCTCCCTCCACCCTGCAGTCTTCTGGGACACTGTAAGGTCCCAGAAGACTGCATCCACCATTTAGGGTGTGCAGCATGACTCATGCATGCGCAGTGGGCACCTGGCTGTGAAGGCACAAGCTTTTACAGCTGGGTGCCCATAGTGAAGATGCCGGCGCCACCGAGGGAGGACGGAGGAGTAAGGTGACTGGGGTGAGCTCACTGCTGGACCGTGGGACAGGTGAGTGGCTGTTTTTTAAATTACAAAAATTATGGGGTGCTTCTGTTAGGGAAATCAGTCCTCTGTGATGGACGAGTGATGGCCTTCATTGGTATATATGGAAAACTACACTGACACCCGGGCCTTCTTCTGAAGAGTGGAAGCAACTCTAACTAGTAAGCATAAGAAAAGAAAGAAGGAGCATCTAAGGGCAGCACGAACAATCATTTATTGGCACATGAAGGGTGAAAACTTACCTGATAATCGTAAAAACGGGAACATAGCATCACTAGGGGCCCGTTCCTGACCCTGTGGCCTTGAAGTCTTCAGCCATCCAGCAGTGGGGTAGATGGAAGTGTGGGCCCACACGGTAATAGGTACTTCCATCTCACGCCTCGGTGGAACACACGCCTGGCTTGTGAACCACAAGGAGCGTAGTGACATCGGGGCGGTAAGGCGTTTTGGAGCATGTGCAGTAGCGCTCCTTCATCAGACCCCTAGTGACGCTGTTATGTGCCCGTTTTTACGATTATCATGTAAGTTTTCACCCTTCATGTGCCTAATAAATGATTGTTCGTGCTGCACTTAGAGGCGCCTTCTTTATTTTCTTATGCCTGTTTTTTTTGTAGCTGCTGACTTTTATTTTTTTGATAGGTGCCTGGAGCTCCTCCTTAAGTCATTCCCAGAACGTGCACATGTCAACTCTCCTCATATTCCTATCAGTGATCCTTTTCTACAAGTCCTAATTTCATACATCTAATGTAGACTGAAATGGCAGAATGCAATGCATGATATCTTAGCCTTCAAAGAATCAAACCTTACACGCATATAAATTACAGCAATTGTGATGTAATGTAATACAGGATTTGGTGACAGATATACAAATTCAAGTTGAATATTATGCCACTCCATTGTGCAAAACAGTAATTAGCGTCCAGTCAAATATGCAGTGTCAGATCTTTCATCAAATCTAGTATGCAGAGACATGCAGAGCTATATCTAGTGTAATGTATAGCAAACCAACAGGAAAAATAATATAGTCATAGATTGCGGCAATATAATTTGTCAAAACATACAGTATGCAGGGTGAGTTATCGAGTAGGTTGCTGAAAGAATCATGACTAGCGTAGAACAGATGTCACTATAAAACCTGGCTGAACGGCCAACCCACCACCCACTTGCACCCTTTCGCCTTTACCTTATCCCAATAATCGAGACGACACCGTAAGTGGAATAAAATTGGCCATAGCAGCCCTTTTATTAACCAATTTAAAATTAAATTAACATAAAGGAAAAAACTATTCCTTAAAACAGAAACGTCAAAAACAGTTAAAGCTTTTGTTGGTCTTTGAGGTCCCCCATTTTAATGTTCAGATAAATACTACACTGCGGGCCCACTTAAACATAATAGGCCTCCAGCCGCAAAACTCCAGCTCTGAGACAACACTCTACCCGCAGTGTACCCATGTTTCCTTCCAGTCAAACTGACCTCAACTGGAATGCACCAGAGGAAACCTACCACCAGTGGGTCCCGAACCATTATCTTGACTTAAAGGTTCTTGCACCTGCCAGCAAAGACCAACAAAAAGACGCCACAGCTGCCACGACATCCCAGGCAAACCTGTCAAAAAACAAAGAAAAAGAACAAACCCCCCACCAAGGAACCAACAAATAGAGGTTAAACAATAGGGAGGGAGGGAGGGAGGGAGGGAGGGACGCTTCTTCTGCTGAGTGAGGGGATTTTGGCGCCCCCCAGCAGATCCCACCTCTTCCTGCCTGCCAGCCCCACCTCCCCCTAAAGCTAGCTAAACAACTTAGGCTCCCCCCATGACCACTGCTAACTTGTTTCCTGACTTAACCCCTACACTCCCCTGTCCACTTAGTCATGCTGGCCCTATGCTATCGCTCCGCTCCTGCTCCGGGCCTCCCTGGAATCTAATACAAACCAGGCTGCTTCTAATTAGCAAAGGATTTGCAATAGGTTTTTTGTGTATTTTTGACCTCGTCTGCAGTTCTGGCCAGCAACAATTACAGCTTTGTAAACACTCGTATATTGGTGAAAATCTTACCACTTAAAACACATACACAAATAAAGTATATCTAAAGACATTTTGTTAGTTTTGGATAGTGTGGGGGAGTGTTGAAACTGGTCAAGTTTTTCTTGTTGTCTGTATCTCCACTAGGGAGATCTACTCAATTTGTACCAGTGACCATTCTCACCAACACAGATGGGAATTCCAAAATTCTAAAGTTGTCACTGAAATGGGGATTAAAAGAAAATAATTACAGTATTTTTGTGCACATTTCAGTCTTTAAGCTAAAAACATGCACAATATGCATTTAGCAATGCTATTTAAGGTAGATATTAAGGCAAAAATCATATTTTCTATTTTATTTTTTGGTACAGTAAGTAAGTAGCTCAGGGACAGGATTCAGGAGGGCATGAAATTAGAATGGTCAGACACACGCACATGAAGTTGACTCTCACAGTAACACTGACAGCAGCCTGCAAGCAGCACCAATGACACATCGCCAACACGACACGTCCCCTCCTGAGTCACAGTGACAGTCTCTCCCCATGCCAGGTGGTCCCTTCAGTCCACTCCAGTCCAAACAGCACTGACAGTTCCACTCCCGGCTTGCCTTACTGCAGCCGCTCGGTTCGGCTCCCTTGCACCATGACATCACACAACACACGCTCAGGCACTGCCCCTGCTAGACCCGCCCCCTGCTTGTACTGCCCGAACACACTGTAGCAGGCACTTGGATGGTCCCGGCTGTCTCCAGACAGGAACCATGCTAAGCATCACAGCCAAATAGGCGCGCGGCTAGTGGGATATTTTGATCACTATTGTATATTGATTTATTTTTAAAGCTGCGGCACCATTTGTTGATTGCTTCACTTTTGTACACAGTAGTTGGAAGCAGGACCTCATTTATTAGCGCAAGAGCCTGCCTGATTTTAGTTCATAACCTTTTCTTGTCACTGGCATTTACTGGCAGGAGAAAGTACCCGGTTTTACTGGCTGCCAGTAAAAATACTGATAGTTTGCAACACTAACACAATCTGATTTTAGTTGAGTTCAGCAGAAAGGCATTTAAAGGGACATGTTGGAAAACCAGCATCTGACCAGCAACCAATTAGCGCTGGCAGTCAATGGCTGTAAGCACTGATCAGTGTCTTCTGGTGGGGATGGGGGCGGGGGCACAATAGCTCTTCTAGGGAGATTGCCGCACTAACATTGCATAGTTGAAAGAGTGACCTCTCAGGTTTTTTTTTTTTTTTTTTTTCACCTCACTGGGTTGAACAATAAAAAATGTGACGTTTACTAGGCAAAAAGGGGATTGCCCCTTGCTCTAGAGAGAATATAAGGGTAACTTCCACTTTTGCGGAGCAAAAAAAAAAGCAAATAAAAAAATAATATAGCATATACAATTGCTACACAAGTCGTATTGTTATTAAATGTTATTAAAAATGATCTTTTCCTTTTCAATCTGCAATGCTGTAGTTTTCTGTAAAATGCAATATCACAAGCTGGAAGAGTTCTGTACAGTGTCACAAGTGTCATTTCCTGCTTGTGTAATTGGCTTCTTTAACCACTTCCCGCAAACCGACGTACCTGTACGTCGGCTTGAGGAAGTGGTTGTACCGGGGTGATGCCCGGAGCTAGAGGCATCACTCCGGTACCATTTTTTAGAGCCGGTGGTCGGCTTTCTGATGATAACAACCGGTGCGTCTCAGGAGCCGCTCGGCTGTTATCCCCGGGAGCAGGAGGGGATGTTTCCTCCCTGCCGCCTTCTGCCGCTCTGCCCGGGTCTCCTGTCCCACCAGGAGACCTGAGCGACCAGCCAGCATGTCCATCGGCTGGTCAGAGTCCCAAACAAAGCCGCATTTGGCTTCAATCAACCACAGGAGCTCTGTGATCATTCCAGAGAGAAGAACGGTCAGCTGTGTTTACAACGGTTGACCGTCCTTCTCTCTCAGCGGAGAGCAATCGCGGTTGTCAGGTGGCAATCGGAGCCATCTGCTTCGTGCATCAGAGTCCCCGCTGCCGAGTGGGGGCGAGAGCGCACCACCGTCGGCGCACGCTCGCCCCCTAGCTGCAAGCGCGTGACCGACGTAGGTCTATGTCAGTTCGCACAGGAGGACCAGCCTGCTGCAGTAAATCGGTGGCGGGCGGTCTGGAAGTAGTTAATGACCAGGCCATTTTTTGCGATTCGGCACTGCGTTACTTTAACGGAAAATAGCACGGTCATGCAACGCTGTACCCAAATACAATTGATGTCCTTTTTTTCCCACAAATAGAGCTTTCTTTTGGTGGAATTTGATCACCTCTGCGATTTTTATTTTTTGCGCTATAAACAAAACAATAGACAATTCTGAAAAAAAAAAACAATATTTTTCACTTTATGCTATATAACAATCCCAAAAATGTTTTTAAAAATCTAAAATCTTTAATATTTTAGGGAAATTTGTATTCTGCTACATAGTTTTGGTAAAAAAAAAATCGCAATAAGCCTATTTTGATTGGTTTGCGCAAAAGTTATCACGTCTACAAACTAGGGGAAAGATTTATATAATTTTTTTCTTTTTTTTTTTACTAGTAATGGCGGCGATCAGCGATTTTTAGCGCAGATCGGACTCCTAACTGACATTTTTGACGCTTTTGGGGGGACCAGTGATATTACTACAGTAATCAGTGCTAAAAATATGCACTGTTACTGTAATAATGACATTGGCAGGGAAGGGGTTAACCTAGTGGGTGATCCAGGGGTTAAATGTAAGTCTAGGAGAGTGGTTACTAACTGTATGGGGGATGGGCTTTTGAAATGATCATGGAGACCTGTGACCCTATATAGAAGGATCACAGGCGCTCTGTGATCATTTCAGAGAGAAAAAAACGGTCAGCTGTGTTTACAACAGCTGCCCGTCCTTCTCTCTCAACGGGAAGCAATCACGGTAGACTGGCGGCAATCGCGACCGCAGGCCCCGTGCATCGGTCTCCCCGCTTCCGAGTGGCGCACGCTCGACCCCTTGCACCAAGCGTGCGGCCAATGTAGTATTACCTCGGTTCGCGCAGGAGGGGCTACCTGCCGCAGTAAAACTGCAGTGGGTGGTCCGGAACTGGTTAAAGTCTAGTCTAGATGTTCCAAGGCTGCCTATATACTTGCAAGGATTGAGGACACCACTGATTCTGACCCAAAACACCGACTTCATTTGCAGAAATGCAGCCCCAAACTTGCACGAAACCTCCACCATGCTTCACTGTTGCCTGTAGACATTCATTATTGTACCACTTTCCCGCCCTTTGCAAACATACTTGCCTTTTGCTACAGCCAAATTCTGACTCATCATTTCATCATGCATAGTTGAGTCGCTTAGCCTTGTTTGCGTATCCTAAGCACAAAAACATAGGAACTGGGGTGCAGAAAAATGGCAGCAGGTGCTCTGGACTGATGAGTCATAATTTTAATAAAGTGGCTGTAGCAAGGCATTTTGTTGGTGAAGGGCTGGTGAGTGATACAATATTGAGTGTCTGCAGGCAAGAGTGACAGTGAAGCATGGTGGAGGTTTCGTGCAAGTTTGGGGCTGCATTTCTGCAAATGAAGTCAGTGTTTTGGGTCAGAATCCGTGGTGTCCTCAATTCTGAGGAGGAGTCCTGGAAGTGATGGTTTGGCTCTCAAAACCCTGATGGCAACATCATTGAGTCTATCTGGGATTACATGACGAGACAGAACAATTTGAGGCATCCTACATCCACAGAAGATCTGTGGTTAGTTCTCCAAGATGTTTGGAACAACCTGCCTGCCTAGTTCCTTCGAAAATTGTGTTCAAGTGTACCTAGAAGAATTAGGCCTCATGCACACGGGGCGTTCAAAAAAACGTACGTCCAAGCTAGTTATGACGCCGGGAAAAACCGGCGTTAAAAACGCGCGTTTAACAGTGTTTTTCAAATTATGTTAATGAGCGTTTAGCTGCGTTAAGCCGCGTCAGCGCTAAACAGCGTTTTTTTAAAAAAACAGTCCTCCTCCATTTTCCACACCCAAAATAACCACAATGCAATGTGTCGATGCCATTTTGGTAGGAGAGAGAGAGAGAGGAGAGAGCATTTTCAGATCAGCTGAGAGTGTTTCTTGTATTTTCAGAGTATTTTTTGCATTTCTGAGTCATGGATCCTGTTATGCAGAAGGTTGATGAGGCGATCCTGCTCATCATCTTGAGAAGGATGCGTAGAAGGAGACAGTTGGAGGAGGAGAATGAGAGGAGCAGACGGCAAAGGTTCTGGGTGCATCCTGTCATGTCGCAGCGTCTGTCCGTGGGGTACTTTACCACCATGTACACCCAACTCCGCATGTATCCGGACAAGTGGTACAACTTCTCACGTATGTCCGTTCCGCTTTTCGATGACCTGCTGGAGAAGCTCAGGCCAAGGCTATCCAGGATGGATACGAACATGCGAAGCAGTGTGTCACCGGAGGAAAGGCTGCTTGTGACACTTCGGTAAGTGAAATAATTTGTGGGTGTTTTGTATAGGGTTAGTACTTGGGTTAAGAGGGTTAGGTGGTGAGGTCCTAGTTAAAACATATTTTCAATGTATTTTTGAAAGATAGATATATTCTTTTATGTAATATGTAATCATTTTTTCTTTTTATTTTAGGTTTCTTGCTACTGGCCAATGCTTTGTCTCCTTACACCACTATTTTTTGCTAGGTGTCTCCACGGTGGCCAAAATTGTTAAGGAGACATGTGCGGCAATATGGGAGGAGTTGAAGGAGGTGGTCATGCCGGAGCCGACTGAAGAGATGTGGGAAGCAGTTGTCGACTAATTTTGGGAGCAAACTCAGTTCCCCAACTGTATCGGTGCCCTTGATGGAAAACACATCAGGGTGAAGAAGCCCCCCCATTCCGGCTCTGCATTCTTTAACTACAAGAAAATATTTTTCTGTGGTACTCCTGGCATTGTCTGATGCCCATCTTCAATTCCTTGCTGTTGATGTAGGAGCATATGGCAGCCAGGGTGATGCCCGCATCTTTCGAGAATCGGCCTTTGGACGTCGGCTACACGAAGGACGACTCAACATACCAACAAGCAGGTCGCTACCGTGTACTGAAGAACCAAGCTTGCCATTGGTCATGGTGGCCGACAAAGCATTTGGACTGGCAGAAAATCTGATGAGGCCATACAGTGGCTATGGACTGAGTCACACCAAACGTATATTCAATTATCGGCTGAGCCGTGCTCGTCGTGTTGTGGAGTGTGCGTTTGGTGTGTGCTCAGCAAAATGGAGGGTTTTGCTGTCATGTATGCAACTGGATGTTGACAATGCCACCAAGGTTGTCCTTGCCTGCTGTGTTTTGCACAATTCCCTAAGGAGAAGCGACAGGAGCAGCGTTGAACCAGAGCCACGTAACCCCATGCACCGCATGCAGTTTTTTGGACTTACGAACAACAGCACGAGTCATGACCATCAGAGATAAGTTTGCGGATTTCTTTGTCTCACCTGATGGGAAAGTGGCATGGCAGGATAATTTTGTCTAAAATCATTCATCTTGTAAACTTTGTGATATCTTCACATACAGCTTTTATTAAACATTTATGTCAGTTCTTTTGATGTCTATCATTCTTCCATTGTTCCAGTTCAATGTTGCATGTGGCAAGTGTGTGCCAGCCCTGGTCTGTGCATACACTTGCCACATGCAGAAGAAGGAGGGGGGTTTCCTACTGCCTGTGGCAAGTGTGTGCCAGCCCTGGTCTGTGCATACACTTGCCACATGCAGAAGAAGGAGGGGGGTTTCCTTCTGCATGTGGCAAGTGTGTGCCAGCCCTGGTCTGTGCATACACTTGCCACATGCAGAAGAAGGAGGGGGGTTTCCTTCTGCATGTGGCAAGTGTGTGCCAGCCCTGGTCTGTGCATACACTTGCCACATGCAGAAGAAGGAGGGGGGTTTCCTTCTGCATGTGGCAAGTGTGTGCCAGCCCTGGTCTGTGCATACACTTGCCACATGCAGAAGAAGGAGGGGGGTTTCCTTCTGCCTGTGGCAAGTGTGTGCCAGCCCTGGTCTGTGCATACACTTGCCACATGCAGAAGAAGGAGGGGGGTTTCCTTCTGCATGTGGCAAGTGTGTGCCAGCCCTGGTCTGTGCATACACTTGCCACATGCAGAAGAAGGAGGGGGGTTTCCTTCTGCATGTGGCAAGTGTGTGCCAGCCCTGGTCTGTGCATACACTTGCCACATGCAGAAGAAGGAGGGGGGTTTCCTTCTGCCTGTGGCAAGTGTGTGCCAGCCCTGGTCTGTGCATACACTTGCCACATGCAGAAGAAGGAGGGGGGTTTCCTTCTGCATGTGGCAAGTGTGTGCCAGCCCTGGTCTGTGCATACACTTGCCACATGCAGAAGAAGGAGGGGGGTTTCCTTCTGCATGTGGCAAGTGTGTGCCAGCCCTGGTCTGTGCATACACTTGCCACATGCAGAAGAAGGAGGGGGGTTTCCTTCTGCATGTGGCAAGTGTGTGCCAGCCCTGGTCTGTGCATACACTTGCCACATGCAGAAGAAGGAGGGGGGTTTCCTTCTGCCTGTGGCAAGTGTGTGCCAGCCCTGGTCTGTGCATACACTTGCCACATGCAGAAGAAGGAGGGGGGTTTCCTTCTGCCTGTGGCAAGTGTGTGCCAGCCCTGGTCTGTGCATACACTTGCCACATGCAGAAGAAGGAGGGGGGTTTCCTTCTGCATGTGGCAAGTGTGTGCCAGCCCTGGTCTGTGCATACACTTGCCACATGCAGAAGAAGGAGGGGGGTTTCCTTCTGCCTGTGGCAAGTGTGTGCCAGCCCTTTTAATGGCCTGTGCAGATGTACTTCTATTACAACATACAACTTAAAAAAAAAAAGAGGCAAAATATCATTTCAACAAAAGGCTTTTATTCAATAAACGCAAAAAAAAAAGAAAAAAATCACAAATGCTGGTAGGTGTATCCTGACTGATCGTCCTGGCTTGACCGCGGTGACTTCGCACGTGGATAGCTGATGTCAGATACGAGTGGGTGGCTTGGACATGTCGTTCCTGCGCAACCTCATGGTGGTAAGGGGGTCCAGGTAAGTTTGGTGGCGGGTAATGGGTAGGTGGTTGGGAGAAATCAATGGAGGATTAGGGTGGGAAATAGGAGGGCGGGGACAAGACAGGTGTTGGGTGGCGTTGCGGAGGGGACAAGGTAGGTAGGTGGCGTTGCGGAGGGGGGCGGTATTGAAAGTGGGGTGTTAGCGTTGCTGAGGTCCCAGAGGGCATTGGGGGATCAAGAAAAGTGTTGAATGGATCGTTTGATGGTGGCGGGCCACCACTTAGTTTCGCATGACTATATTGTGTCATAATGGCGAGCATGCGATCCATACAAAGCTTTTCTTCAGGTCCCCCAATGTCCTCCAGGATGTAGTATGCAGTACGGCAGAAGGCGGCGCGTGAGTTGCCAGGATCGAGGAACACATCCACACTGCGCCTCTCCTGCCGCACTTCCTGCAGCAACGCTAACACCCCGTCCTCGTTTTGAAGGACAATACCGCCACCCCTCTGACGCTGATTGCGGCCATGGCCACGCACAGCGCCACGGCCACGCACACGTACCTCGTTGCCACAAACATGTACCTCGCCACGGCCACGCCCCACACCACTATCGGGAATTTCTTCCACAGCAAATTCCTGGTCCCTGGATTCCTGTTAAGAAAGAAAAAGGTTCAGTTTGTCACATACATACAATGAAGAACAGAATGGCAGACAGACTAGACAGACACTAACCTGTATTGTGGATTCATCGCAGACATGAGATCCACTGGATTGGATGGTTATCGTCATGTCACTGTTTTCAGTGGCAGCACTGGGGGGTCTGTCCTCTGACGGTTCTTCAACCACCTCCTGACTAGCATCCTGAGTCAGGTCCGCAATATTAGATGTTGTCCTGAAAAATATGTAAAAAAAATGGCTGCAGAATAGCAATACATTCACAGAAAACAATGCTCTGAGCACCCCTATATGTAAGTCAAAAATACAGTATGTGCGACTTACTCTCTACTGCTGTCTATCATTGCTTGACGCAGGAATGCCAGGTGGTTGTGGTACACATGTCTTCTTTTGTGGGAGGCAGCTGCACCACTTGTGTTAGCTTTTTCCTCCTCTGTCAGATCCCTCCTGACCCAATCACGCAGGGACTTCCACCTCTTTTGGAATATTTTGCCTAAGAAGAAAAGTGAAGTAAGGTTAAAATATGCATTCTTTGTAATTATACAGCACACAAGTCATGCATTTCAGAAAAACTTACTTCTTTCCTTCTTTTCTGCGGTACTTAATCGGTCCCAGCCTGGTGTAAGTGCCTCTGAGATGTCCATCCATGTTTTTGATTTCTTAATCCTGTCACTGTAGAATGGATGGGAGACATCCCACAGCTCTGGATGGGCCTCAACGGCAGAGATCAGCTCTGTCTGACCTATATCAGCAGCCATTGTCCCTCTCTCCTGTATGTCCACACAGACACACCCACCCACACGGCTGAGCAAAGGACACTTGGGAAATGTAAAAATGCATTTCCTGTGTTTTTACTCCATTACAGTGACCAATCACATTTCTAAAAATTTCTACAGCTTAATAACGCCGGACGCTGGAAAACGCAGATAAAAACGTTAAATAGCGTTAAATAGTGTATATCGCTTTTAACGCTCTAACGCTGGGCCTCAGAACGCGCAGGCCGTGGGTTCTTGTTGCAGCTGAAAAACGCTTAGGCCACTTACAGCTTAAAAACGTCTTTGTGTGCATGAGGCCATAGAATAACATGGAGGGGCGTTTTTAGGCTGCAAGAAGAAAACGTCTGACGCTACTTACAGCGGCGTTAAAAACGCCCCGTGTGCATGAGGCCTTAAGAGCCCAAGAATATGATCACCCCAACACTGTATATACAGTATGATATGGGGTGATCATAAAGAAATACAGTGTGAAAATAATGGGAAAAAAGAAAACAAATGCAGCCACCACATTTAGGGGCTGGTAAATTGTGGGGGTTTTTTTTTTGTTTAGCTCGCTGTAAGTAACAATTGCCTTTTGTTTATGAAAACGAATTGGAGTTTTACCATAATTTTGTGAATCAGGTGATGACAGTGAAACTATGATCAGTTGGTTCCTATAGAAACTGCCTAGTTTCCTTTGCTCTTCTTTTCATTAATCAGACAGGTATTTTAAAACAAATTCAGTTAATAATTTAGACAGCTCTCAATTTTCCCTTATATTCAGCTCCCATCACAAGGGCCACCAGGAAAAGCAGAAAGATTGGATCTCCATAGCAGGGACACAGACAGCAATAAAAACATGACAGGGGCTTTAAACCTTCCATATTTTATTCAAAACTGAAAAAAAGGTTTTGGTTTTAGATACACTTTATAATTTAGATGATATAAGGAACAAGCAGAGGCATGAAAGCCAACCAGCAATGTAAGCGATAATTTAGAATAGCAGCAAAGTAGTAAATCCATGAAAAAGTCAAAACCCTTTTTAAGAGTCGGACACTTGATGAAATGTTATGTCTGAGCTGTAAAAGAATCAAATTATGTTACGAGAGAATCCCTCAATTTGAGCTACGTACTTTTTATTGCTTCCTTCAGTTTATTAGATGACTTGCAAATAATTTTAAATTCATGTGCTGCCCTCTGGTGGAAGAATGAGCATGTACCAAAAATGATTTTGCAATTAAAGGAGAAGTATGGGTAAAGCTCTTTTGGCCATACTTCTCCTGGAGGTCACAAGAGTGCTCTTAGTTCTGCACTTCTGTGACCCAGATTCAGTCAACAGTGGGCTCAAGTTCATGTCGGCTGACAACACAGAGCTGGTACAGGCTCTGCAGGGATCCTGACAACAATGTTGGGATCCACCCAGATTCCTGACTGGCAGCTGGCTTAGCCTCTCAGTGAACCACTAACAGCCTGAGCCAGCTGCTCCCACCCCCTCCACAGTCCAGTACTCCAGTGAGCGCTGGAGGGGCAGAGCAGAGCGGTGACTGAGCAGATCCGAGAACTGAGTTATCAGCAGTGTTTGATTGCTCAGTTCTTGGTGTACAGTCGGTGGGGGACAGATGCAACATTCACCTAGATAACTATGTTTTTTTTTTTTTAATCCTGCACTTCTCTTAACATATTTGAGTCATAGAACATTTTTACTGTCATCTATAAAGTACTGACCAGTTTGGAAAGTATGTTAGCTATTTTAACAAACTGAAATGGATATAGACATCCCATCTCTCTGAAGCTATGTGGCACAGCCAAGGTCACATATAGACATTACAAGAGCATCAGTGCTTGGCGTAAGGGGAGTATGTTGAGACATCGGTACCACACCAGAGGTAGAAGTGTATTGAATCCAGGTGGCCCAGATAACATAGAATCTCTCATGTCTATCCCTGCACCTCGCCACCCACTCCTCTACCTCTATTATGGTGTTGACCAGGCAGATCCAGTCAGCTCTTACAGGTATTCAAGCCAATTTCCAATACCTAGGAATCAATCCCCTGGCCGCATTCAGTAGATGCGGTAATACTGACTTGCAGTAATGGCTAAGATGAATAGCACATGGAACAGGAACCCCAGGTGAGATCCATACTGACATCTAATATAACTTTAATTTGTGCTCTAATGTCCCACCAGAAGGGACGGATCCTCGGACACTCCCACCAAATATGGAGGTAGGAGCCCCGGAAACCCACATTCCCTCCAGCCCACACAGAACCGAGATGAAATGAGGGACTGGGTTGGCCGACATACACAGTCTTTCAACCTGGGTCATAGAGGACGGAGCCTGCGGTAAGCTTTGAACAAAGTGGTGCACTTGTCTAAAATGCCAGTCGTCCATGGGAAAACGGCCGAACTGGTCAGCAAAACCAGAGTTTTGTAAAGTGCCAAGAACTGCCAGAACTGTAGTTTTCTCTCTTGAGTAAATACCCTTTGAATGTTAATTGGGTAATTGATATTCAATCTTAAACAAAAAGGCAGATGAATAGCTAAAAACATTTATAGCCATTCAGCTACCAAAAATATGTTCTTCAAATATGATACTGTATGTTCAGGCTGTTCGGCTTAGGATATTTGATCATTTAAATATTTCTTACTCTTCTAAAAAACATTTATTCAGTCCATATACATTACAAGAAAAAAATTATAGCACCAAACACAATGGTAAACTCTTAATTGTGCTTGCTTGATCAAACAAAAGTGCTCCAAATGTGTGACTCACAGTAGATATTGTGACCCTCTATCTAATGTGGGTCAATTTGTACTCAATTACCTGGCTCATAGGCTTTCTATCATATTCCACCTCTGTGTCAGCCCAGCACTCTTCTCCAGATGCCTCCTTATCCCTTATAATTCACATGGGTAAGTCGCAAACAAAAGATAACCATGTACCACACTTTAATAATAGTAAATAGATTTCCCTATTTAAAAACATTTAGATGTAAGCTCACATGAAATAGTGTCATAAAAACAGCACCCAGTGTTTCCAGCAAATAATAGACAGTAATGGCTGAACACTGCACCACTTCTGGGTCCAGTATACACTCCAAACTCTTTGCAAAGACAGCAACTCAGGGCCCAAGAGAAAATACTCAACTCTGTCCCGGGATCACAGTAGCACACCTATTCAAGTTACTGAGCAAATGGGTATTAACTTATGGTAAATTTGGCAGTGCATGGGTGGTTCCTGCGCATTTTGTGGTTGGACCACCCAGGAGGTGGGCGTGATCTCGGCAAGAACCACCTAGAAGATGGATGTGTCACGTATGGTCTATGTGTGGAGGAGCCAGTGTCCCAGGGACTAGGATAATATGCTGGTAAGTATGTAAAGCCCATTATTAGGGCCAATCACTGGCTCTAACTCTTGTCCACTGTCCAAAAGAAAACAAAAAGTTTTGGTTGGAGTTTGGCTATTTATCTGCCTACATTTGAAAACATTCACAGTAAAAATTTCCAGATGACCTAAATAAAAAATACTGGGATCACCAGATACAAGTACTCTAGAAATATTATAGAATCTGTCTTTATGTTAATCTTCTGCAATCTTCTATACAACCAGGTTGAAGGAAAGGAAGGGAAAGTACTGCAAGCAAGTCAGAGAAGGTGAGCATAGTATGCAAATCACTACATGGTGCTGGTAAATTAACAAAGTGAGCCATCTGATAGTAGAAGAAATTAAAAAACGGAAAGGGGTTCTCAAGCCTAAAGGTTTTTTTTTTTTTTACCTTATTGCATTCTCTGCATTAAGGTACAAAAACTTCTGTGTCATAGAATCCCTCCCCTCACTCCCCTGTACTTACCTGAGCCCAATTTTCAATCCAGCGCTGTGCATGAGAGCATGGCTCTCTCCACTCTGTCCCTTCTTACAGGGCAGATTCATAGCAGCAGGAGCCATTGCTGTCAATCAAATTCTATGACGAGGACGCAGAGGGTAGGGCCAAGTCGCAGGTATTTAGCAGTTTATACATTGCTCAAAAAAATTAAAGGAACACTTTCTAATTAGAGTCTAGCATCAAGTAAAAAAAAAACTCCTGGGATATTGATCTGGTCAGTTAACCACCCCCCATCCGCGCTACAGCCTATATACGGCTGCAGCGCGGACTCGAATTTTCGGGAGGCCGTTTTTAAACGGCCTCCCAGTGACACGCCCCCAGCGCGCTCCCGCGAGCGCGATGCGGGGAAAATCTGTGTCGGCCGTGTCCCTTGGACACGGCCGATCACAGATCGTGGTGAATGGCCAATCACAGCGGCCATTCACCACGTGATCTGGCCGTCCAATGAGCGATGATCTCATATGTAAACATATGAGATCATCTCTCATCGCCGGCGCTCCTTCCTCACACGGAGCCTGCAGTGTGAGGAAGGAGGGGGAGCCTCACAGCGCCGGGGACACAGGAGAATGTAATCAGGGCACCGATCACCAGTGCCCTGATTACACAAGGTAAAAACACACACACAGTGCCCCCCCATCAGTGCCCACAGTGCCCGCCATCAGTGCCCCCCATCAATGCCCACAATCAGTGCCCATCGTGCTGCTAGTCAGTGCCCATCAGTGCCTGCTCATCTAGGCACTGATGAGCACTGACTGGCAGCACTATGGGCACTGAGTGTGGGCACTGATGGTGCTGCCCATCAGTGCCGCTCATCAGTGCCACCCGTCAGTGTCCAGTGCCATCCGCCAGTGCCCATCAGTGCCGCCTATCAGTGCCCATCAGTGCCGCCTCTCAGTGCCGCCTCTCAGTGCCGCCTCTCAGTGCCGCCTATCAGTGCTCATCAGTGCGGCATATTAGTACCTCCTCATCAGTGCCCATAAGTGCCACCTCATCAGTGCCCATAAGTGCCACCTCATCAGTGCCCATCAGTGCAGCCTATCAGTGCCCATCAGTGCCGCCTCATCAGCGCACATCAGTGAAGGAGAAAATTTTATTTTCAAAATTTACTCGCAGAAAATAAGAAAAACTTTTTTTTTTTTTCAAAATTTTTTGTCTTTATTCTTTTTTTTTGTAAAAAATAAAAAACCCAGAGATGATTAAATACCACCAAAAGAAAGCTCTATTTGTGTGAAAAAAATGATAAAAATTTCAAATGGGTACAGTGTATCATGACTGCGCAATTGTCATTCAAAGTGTGACAGCGCTGAAAGCTGAAAATTGGCCTGGATGGGAAGGGTGTTTAAGTGCACAGAAGGCAAGTGGTTAAGTAGCAGAGGGGGTTGTTTATCAGTTTCAGTTGCTTTGGTGTTAATTAAATTAACAACAGGTGCACTAGATGTGGAACAATGAGACAACCTTCAAAACAGGAATGATTTTACAGGTGAAGGCCACTGACATTAATTTACCTACCTATCTTTAATTACTGTTTTTCACTAGTTTTGCATTTGGCTAGGGTCAGTGCCACAACTGGTAGCATGAGGCAATACCTGGACCCTATAGAGGTTGCACAGGAAGTCCAACTTCTCCAGAATGGCACATCAATAAGTGCCATTGCCAGAAGGTTTGTTGTGTCTCCCAGTCCCAGCACAGTCTCAAGAGCATGGAGGAGATTTCAGAAGACAGGCAGTTACTCCAGGAGAGCTGGACAGGGCCGTAGAAGGTCCCTAACCCATCAGCAGGACTGGTATCTACTCCTTTGTGCAAGGAGGCATAGGATGAGCACTGCCAGAGTCCTACAAAATGACGTCCAGCAGGCAAATGATGTGAATGTCTCTGACCAAACAATCAAAAACAGACTTCATGAGGGTGGCCTGAGGGCCTGACATCCTTTAGTGGGCCCTGTGCTCACTGCCCAGCCCTGTGGAGCTTGATTGACATTGAACACCAGAATTGGCAGGTCCACCACTAGCGCCCTGCGCTTTTCACAGATGAGAGCAGGTTCACCCTGAACACATGTGACATATGTGAAAGGGTCTGGAGAAGCCATCAAGAATGTTATGCTGCCTGTAACATCTTTCAGCATGACTGGTTTGGTTGTGGGTCAGTGATGGTCTGGGGAGGCATATCCATGGAGGGGCACATAGACCTCTACAGGCTACACTGCCATTAGGTATTGGCATTTTCAGACCTTACGCTGGTGCAGTGGGTCCTGGGTTCCTCCTGGTGAACGATGATGCCCGGCCTCATGTGGCGACTATTCAGCCAGTTCCTGGTGGATGAAGGAATTGATACCATTGAATGGCCTCCATGCTCACTTGACCTAAATCCAATAGAACATCTCTAGGACATTATGTTTCGGTCCATCCTACGCCACCAGGTTGCACCTCAGTCTGTTAAGGTGCTCTGCGATGCCCTGCTTCAGATCTGGGAAGAAATAACCCAGGACACCATCTGTCGTCTCATTAGAAGCATGCCCCGACTTTGTCAGGCATGCATACAGGCACATAGGGGCATTACAAACTACTGAGAACCATTTTGAGTTGCTGCAATGAAATTTCAGCAAAATAGACTCGCCTTCTGCATAATTTTTTGACTTTGATTTTTGGGGTGTCTTTGAATTCAGCCCTCTGTAGGTTGATTATTTTCATTTCTATCAAATGATGTGGTATCCTTTCCTTCCTAACACATTACCCAGCCCATATCAGTATAGATATCCAGCATGAGATTTTTCCCCATTGAGATCTAATTTGTTTTCAAAGTGTTCCTTTAATTTTTTTGAGCAGTGTAATTACTAACACAATTGCATTTCCGTGTTCTGTGTACTGTAGGAAACCAGATATAGTGAATGCAGGGTCCTGGGTTTAGTAACATTTTTTTTAAGTGTACTGGTTGGGCTTAATAACCTACAGTTAGGTGTAAGAGACCAACCATCCAATGAAATCAAAGCTGATATTTTCCTATCAGAGCACCCTGAGTTTGGCAAAATCAGGGCGCTCAAGAAAACATTAAGAAATAAGTACAGGCACTGGAGATTGTCTGCTTTTCTTTCCTGCTGAAGTTTTATATTTTTTGTGAAAAGGCTTCAATAAATACATTTAAATTTAGAACTTTGTATCTGTTCAAACATAATACTGAAGATGGTGGCAGAACTCAGGTCAGAAATTCTTTAAAATATGCAATAACGCAGGGAAGCCCATTTTCTATGATAGTATTGACTGGGGCTGTGCAGTGGCTCATTAATTGTGAAAGATAAATTTCTACTTTCCCTGAAGGGCACCAAACCTTTACATGACCTGGGCCTAATGATTTCTGGCTCTTTTCAATGACTCCTATAGGAGGCCATAACATCCCATGTGTGTCATATAAGTAGATTACAAGTGCATTAGCAAACCTCACTTGTACATATCACCTTTTACTGTAAGTAAACAGCTCAAGACCTTTCCAATGCTATTGCAGTGCTACAAATGAATTAGGACAATTAAGTCACAAACTGAATGTTTAGATTGTATCACATTTATAGACAGCCCTTCACATTGTTATTTCTACTTCCTGGGATAGCTAAATGAACATATTCATTTCCTTGTTCTTGTAATGTATGAGAGGAAGCCTCATGGCCCATACACACGGTCAGAAAATTGTACCAAAAATACCTTTTTCGAAGCGATCGTACAGTAATCTGATCATTAGTAGGCGGCTTCAGAGAGACGATCACGACAGTTGATGTGAAATTATCCGATGGGGCAAACACTAAAATCTTTCTTGTACGATATCAGATCGTACGGTTTTCATTTAATCAGTACAGTTGTCCTTTGAAAATACAATACAAATAAACTACAACACACATTCAGAATATTCTATTGTACGAGAATTTGTAAACTCTTAATTTTCGATATGAAACTAGCATGCAAAAAAAAAGGGACGATCATTGGTCGGATAATCTCATCGTGTGTACCAGGCATTAAACATACCCAACAAACAAAGGGTTGGGGGGGGGGGGGGGGCACACCCTAAACATGCATTTCTCAAGCTGGTGCTGCTATAAAAACCTATATTCATATATAACTTCAGAGGATAGCGCACACATGAAAAAGAAATGACTATCAAATATAAAGGTAATCAAAATGAGTAAAAATGGGGATTTAGTCCCACCATATGGCCATATCGTGCTCAAACCCACTACTACGTCAAAGCACCCCATTGTCAGTGGGTCCTACACTATCCATAAAATGAAGGATAAATCAAACCTCTCTATACCATTGGAGATACTTACTCCTTACATGGGAGAGATGTGCAACTGCACTCTAAACTCCTCCTATATCTGCTTGCTGGTGGGCACTGATAACGAAGTACAGGTGTGGGAGGGTGGGGTGCTCAAACCCGGGAGGGTGGGGTGCTCAACCCCAGGAGTCTGGTCAGGACTGAGTATATAACAAACAAAGGGTTGGGGGGCACACCCTGAACATGCATTTCTAAAGCTGGTGCTGCTATAAAAACCAATATACATATATAACTATAGAGGATAGTGCACACATGCAAAAGAAATGACTATCAAATATACTCATTTTGATTGCCTATACATTTGATAGTAATTTCTTTTGCATGTGTGCGCTATCCTCTGTAGTTATATATTAGACATACCCACTGCAGGCTGAAACACTGATGTACAAAAAAAACTGTCAGTACTCAGTATAAGATTTGAACATGGAGTTTGCATGTTCTCCCTGTACTTGCCTGGGCGGCCTCCAGGTTCTCTGGTTTCCTCCCACACTCCAAAGGCATGCTGGTAGGTTGTCTCCTGTCTAAACTGACCCTAGTACGTGTGTGCTTGTACATATGCATGCGACACTGGGACCTTAGATTTAGATTGTAAGCCCATTGAGGACAGGGACTGAATAGAATGTAAAGTATGTAATGCTCTGTGGAAACTGTCAGCGCTATACAAAATAAACTTTAATAAATAATAATGTGGTTTGTGATAGAGGAAATAGAGAAAGAGGAAGCTGCACAGCACAGGCTTCAGAATGTTGACTTGCAGTTACCTCATGAGATACTCTCTTGATTCTGGCTGCATTGTGGGAATTCGGATTAACGTAAATTTAATGATCATTTTGACTTTAGCACAGTTGCCTTATTTTTTGAAGGGCATTAGAAGCTTAATGATTGTTTTAACTTGTTGCATGGACAAGGATAAATATAATATTACACCACTGAATCTCAAAGGTAGACCTGAACCTATTGCTCCTGCCAAGACAGAACCAGGTAATATTTACCGTTAATGGAAGCTGGGTGCTTCTGATATTGTTTTCATAAGGTGGTGCCTAGCTGTAGAGAGTAATTAACGGCATGTAGCTAGTAAAAAGAATCAAATATGTTTGAGAGTTTGTTACAGTATATCTATGAGGTGATGGGTTACTATGGTACTATGATATTGCACAGAATGGCTTCGAACCTCCTATTATGGGGTCCCTCGCCAGCGCTCCTCCCCTTCGGCAATTGCCTCCATAGAAAACTGCCTTCTATGGGGACACTCATGCAGGCTCACGCCTAAGCCTCACTGTCTGGGTCTATAGACTGTCAGGGATTCACTACTATGCGCAGGCGCACTGGCACCGCAAACCAGCGAACGCCTATGCGCATGCACGCACAAAGAGGCGCCTTGAATAGCTAGAGGCTACCTTAGAATAGTTCGAGGCTACCTCCCGTTCGTGCGAACGCGCATGCGCGCACAATTATCATTGGCGCAAACGGCCTATTTAAACACAGCAGTCACTCCAGGTAATTGCTGTGTTATCTTCATCTCTTCCTGTGATCCTGCGTTCCTGTGTACCCGTTGTTCCTGATTATTTGACCCGGGCTTCCTCTTGACCTTGCTACTTGCTGCCCGCCCTGACCTTTGCAGTGGTGGAGCCAGAGGGTTAGCTGGGGTGGCAATTGACACCCCAGAAGAAGCCCTTGCCACCCCTGTTGCCACCCCAATCCTGGGCGGGTGGCCGGGTGCATGGCAGGGCAGCGGGAGAATCACAGGGGATCACCGTACGGCCGGGAGCTGCAGAGGGAGGCGGATGGAGAGCAGGGAAGACTGGACTCCTGCTACTTACACAGCCAGTGGTGTCGGCGGGGGGGGGCTGAACGGAGCTTCAGCCCCGAGTGTGCCCCCAAAAAGCCCCAGGTCTCGTGTGGATCGTTAACCTCCTTCCTTCCTTCCTTCGGCTCTCAGCTGCAGCGCTGCAGCCAGAAGAAGACGGAGGGGGGTGGAGGCGGAGCCAATGCTAGGTGGCAAGGAGAGGAATTTGAAATCCTCCTCCTCTCGTCATGACAGCAGAAGAGGTTCTCGGAGCGGAGGAGGATTTCAAATTCCTCTCCTTGCCGCCTAGCATTGGCTCCGCCTCCACCCCCCTCCGTCTTCTTCTGGCTGCAGCGCTGCTCTGAGAGCCGAAGGAAGAAGAATGTGAGTGCCCGAGGGGAGGGGGAGAGAAGAATGTGAGTGCCCGAGGGGGGGGGGAGAAGAATGTGAGTGCCCGAGGGGGGGGGAAGAATGTGAGTGCCCGAGGGGGGGGAGAAGAATGTGAGTGCCCGAGGGGGGGGGAGAAGAATGTGAGTGCCCGAGGGGGGGGAGAAGAATGTGAGTGCCCGAGGGGGGGGGAGAAGAATGTGAGAGCCCGAGGGGGGGGGAGAAGAATGTGAGTGCCCGAGGGGTGGGGGGGGGGTGGAAGAAGAATGTGAGTGCCCGAGGGGGGGGGGTGGAAGAAGAATGTGAGTGCCAGAGGGGGGGGAAGAAGAACGTGAGTGCCCGGGGGGGGAAGAAGAATGTGAGTGCCCGAGGGGGGGTAAGAAGAATGTGAGTGCCCGAGGGGGGGGGTGGAAGAAGAATGTGAGTGCCCAAGGGGGGGGAAGAAGAATGTGAGTGCCCGGGGGGAAGAAGAATGTGAGTGTCCGAGGGGGGGGGAAGAAGAATGTGAGTGCCCGAGGGGGGGGGGGGAGAAGAATGTGAGTGCCACTGCCCGAGGGGGGGGTGGAAGAAGAATGTGAGTGCCCGAGGGGGGGGGAGAAGAATGTGAGTGCCCGAGGAGGGGGGAAAGAAGAATGTGAGTGCCCGAGGGGGGGGGGGGAGGGAGGACAAACCCGTTGCCATTAGCCGAGGAGGAGGGGGAAGGACTCGTGGAGACGCGCCGCCGGTCACTGGGACTGAGAAGAAGCCGCCCATTGCCGCTCCAGGTAGGTAAGGGGACACGCACGCTGATCTCTGCATTGGGGGCATGTATGCTGATCTCTGCATTGAAGGGGGCATGTACGCTGATCTCTGCATTGGGGGCATGTATGCTGATCTCTGCATTGAAGGGGGCATGTACGCTGATCTCTGCATTGAAGGGGGCATATACGCTGATCTCTGCATTGAAGGGGGCATGTACACTGGTCACTGCATTGAAGGGGGCATGTACGCTGGTCATTGCATTGAAAGGGGGCACGCTGGTCTCTCTGCATTGAAAGGGGGCACGCTATACCTTAATTACTGAAGGCCCCTTTCACACTTTTGCGACCTCAAAGTCACGCAATTTTTTACAGCTTTTTTTGCCGCAAAGCAATGCCTATTACATTTTTCTGTTTGCGCCCCCCAAAAATTGTGAGCACCAGCCACCACTGTCCCCAATATACCTAGAATAATGTGCACATATTAATCTGCAAGTGTTCACAGATATGTATAGGTCAGAGTGTTTAACTGACAAAGAATGATGTGCCATAGAACTGCTGATGTTGATGTATTTTTCTTCTCTGTATCTAATAAATGCTAGCTTGCAGCTTAGTCCATCCCCACCATCAGGGGCCCTGGTGAAAACCAGCTAGCACTTAGACTCCGCACCTCAGGGGAACCTGTGTCCTTTTCAGAGTACTTACCTTAGTGTCCATCCGGCATCCAGCTCTGCCACCTCTGGCTCTCATCAGGTGAGAGTTCTCTCTATTTGTCAGGCTTCACCTGCTTCCCTGACACAGACAGTGGGACACTGCACCACCCCCTGCTCCCTTGTCACTGGCTTTGATTGACAGCAGCAAGAGCCAATGGTTCCTGCTGCTGTGGGGCCACCCCTTCACAATTAGAAAGCACTCCCTAGGAGCACACTTTGATCACCCCTGATGTTAACCCCTTCCCTGCCAGTGTCATTAGTACAGTGACAGTGCATTTTTAAAAGCACCGATCACTGTATTGGTGTCACTGGTTCCCAAAAAGTGCCACTTAGTGTTAGATTTGTCCACCGCAATCACACTAAAAAAACGCTGATTGCCGCCATTACTCTAGTAAAAAAAATTGAAACGCCATATAAATATCCCATAGATTGCAGACACTAACTTTTGCGCAAACCAATCAATATACGCTTATTGGGATTTTTGTTTTCTAAAAATATGTAGCAGATAACATATTGGCCTAAGTTGATGAAAAAAAATAGATTTTTTATTTTTTACATTTTTTGTTGGATATGTTTTATAGCAGAAAGAAAAAAATTGATTTTTTTAAATTGTCGGTCTTTATTTTGTTTATAGCGCAAAAAATAAAAACCACAGCGGTGATCAAATACCGCCAATAGAAATCTCTATTTCTGGGAAAAAAAGGACAAAAATCTTATTTGGGTACAGCGTCGCACCTCCGTGCAATTGTCAGTTAAAGTAACACAGTGCCATATCGCAAAAAATGGCCTGGTCATGAAGGGGGGTAAACCTTCTGGGGATTAAGTGGTTAAATTGCATTACTAGGTAATACAAGTAAGTGCTTGTTTATATCTTTTTTTTCTATATTCCTAATTAAATCTAGTAACTGTAAAGCTAACATTGGTTAGCAGGTGGACGTTTTTAATTTCGGGTTAGCTATTCCTTGAGAATCTATTCACAGCCTGGCAGGCTTTTCTAGCTTTTGAGAAGTGATAATTTGTACATTCTGGAGCAGCTTTCCTTTTTCTTTATGCGTAAGATACAGCTAGTCGAAAAATTTAACAACAGTACACCATGAATTATCTTTAGTGTAACTTTATAAGAGCTTAAGATACTAATCATTCAGATGAGTGGTTTAATTGAAATACTAATCATTCAGATGAGTGATTTAATTGAAATTAATAGTTCCATGTTACTTCTTCATATTTTTGGCCAGTTTGAAGGTGCACATAGATGCCAGTCTCATGAAGAATGGGATTCTGCTTGCCCTTGTGGCCCTTATGGCCATGTGAGGTACATACTTTGTAAAGGGGTCATTTCCCTTTATCTGCAGTAAAAGAAAGAATTGGTTTAGCATAAATATTCCACCATCTTGCTGCTTATATAATGTAAATATAACATAAATATAGTCCATTGTTTTCATTTGCCATGTTATTTATGTATAGCAAGATAATGATCTGTATAAAAGTGGCATTAATATAAAATGAGTTACGTCTAGACATTGTTACCAAAATCCTCTGCATTAATGATGACCAATGTAAAATGATACTTGACCTGGGACCGACTTTGACACCATCAAAAAGGTAACTGCTGATCAACAAACTGACATGTTGTTTTCAGTAGAAATCGTTGTTGCTATGACTGTTATGACCTTATAAATTCTCTTTCGAGTAAATTATGGCATAGAACATAGAGTTCACAATTACTACAATAATTTTGTATGTCAATTATGGTACTTAGCTCTCAGGTTAACATAACCTAATAGTTTAAATCGAGTGAAATGTACTTCTGTTATTTAGTCGCCTCAGAAGCAGTGTTTTGATACTTCCTCAAAATAGGATGATTGCAATGCTAAAAACTGACTATTTAACCATATACATGTGAAATTCCTGGACATCATAGTATACATCGGGGATAACAAACTGCAGAAAACCCACTGGTTAATGCAGCTTTTTAAACCAGCCTTTCTCAATCTTTTTATAATAGAGGAACCCTTGAAATAATTGAAATAATGTTCTGGTCTTAGGGAACCCCTGCTTGAAATTACTTCATCTGTAGCTCATTGTACATTAGTCTGATGGACAAGGAGAAGAATGCTCCCTACCTTTTTGGTCAGTGGGAATAATTTCCCTCTTTACAGATATCTCAACAGATCACTGGTTCCAGTGGCAACTTATCATTTTAGGTAATTTCTCCTTGCTCAATGGACCCCTAGCAACATCTGGAAGAACCCGAGGGTTCCAAGGAACCCTGGTTGAGAAAGGCTGATCTTAACAGTATACATCATAGTATACATCGGGGATAACAAACTGCAGAAAACCCACTGGTTAATGTAGCTTTTTAAACCAGCCTTTCTCAACCTTTTTATAATAGAGGAACCCTTGAAATAATGTTCTGGTCTTAGGGAACCCCTGCTTGAAATTACTTCATCTGTAGCTCACTGTACATTAGTCTGATGGACAAGGAGAAAAATGCTCCCTACCTTTTTGGTCAGTGGGAATAATTTACCTCTTTACAGATATCTCAACAGATCACTGGTTCCAGTGGCAACTTATCATTTTAGGTAATTTCTCCTTGCTCAATTGACCCCTAGCAACATCTGAAAGAACCCGAGGGTTCCATGGAACCCTGGTTGAGAAAGGCTGATCTTAACAGTTCCAGCTTCCACTCCCAAACACCAGTCGAGCCATCACACACAGCCAGGTCACTAGGTAGCACATCGTATGCTCGGACCCAGAAGACTGAAACAAAAATCTCAGAGTAGTAGTACAATCCTTCCATAAAGAAGGTTACAGTAACCAAACAATTAAAATATGCATTAGAACCCAAAGAATAAATCTCCCACAATACAGAGAAGGAACAAAAATCTGTGTAGTCCTAGTAACCACATACAATCCAGCCCTAGACTGGATAATAAAGATAATCAAAGAACTGCAACCCATCAGTGGATAAAATGCTAATAGAAATCTTCCAACAATCCCATGTAATGACCTTCAGGCAACTACCCCACTTCAGAAAGTAAAAATTAGCAGGGAACTTTATTCTGACTACAGGGATGCAAACGAGGGAACAAAACTTTGTAACAATGAATTCTGCAAAGTTTGCAGCCACCGCAAAAGTGTCATACAAAACAAACCCTTAATAGTACAGGATTACACAACTGCATCTTCAGTAATGTGGTACTGTATCCTTTTCAATTTGACAAGTGCAGGCATTTAAATTACATTGATAAGACAAGACAGAAATCACAGAAAATAATGTATCTACAAAGACACACAATGAAAGAACATAAGGAAGATGATCACTGCACAACTACGGAGCATCATTTCTCACAATCGAACCACTGCATGCATGCCATGAATGTTTGGAATCATAAAGGAAACTTGAAGAATAATCAGGAAAGAAAATTAAAAAGGTATATGCAAGGCTAAATTAAAATCACAAAAGTGCATCAAAAACATACATGCAAATGCTTCTAAGTAAAATATTCAGACTATACTGTGACACTATAAACAAAAGTAAAATATTAAATAATCATAAGTGAAAAAATAAAAAAATTCAAACAAAATCCCATAAATTAAAGTTCATCCAAGTTTATATGGAAAGCAGATCTTCCACAAACCAATACAGTTACAAAACACATAGTCACCACTCAATGTGTTCAGTCCAATAGGACATCATCAGGGGACTTCTAGTGCTGACTGCTCTACTCCGCCCAGCAAAATGGGTGTGGACTTTTCAGCCATGTTCTCATAGAGCAAAACATAATAGATGCTCTCATTCATCTGAGTGCTCCAACATTCATAACATCTGGGTATCATAGTAGCTCCATCTTCTTGAAGCCCTAAGGTAAATTATAATACTCTAAATGGATCAACCAGCTGCCATTTTACTGGAAACTCAGAGCTTAAACTATATATACCTAAGACACTTTTTTTATCAATCTCCCTGGATAATTACAAATATCAAGATATGGTGGAATATTTTTTTTTAAATAATACCATATCTCTAACACAATACATTGATGAAAAGTCTTAAAATAAAAAAAAACAAACAACCTAGAAGTCCATATTCATATGAACTACATAAAAGGTCATAAAATTACATAAAAGTACAGCAGAAATAAAAAACGAAATCTACAAAAAAAAAAACATAAATAAATACATAGAAAACATATAGAAAAAAAATATATATATAAAAAATATTCAGGAACATAATATATGGAGGATGCAAACAAGAGCTGGCCACTCTCCTACATATATGGTGGGAATGCTCAATCTTTTTGGACAGAGGTCCATGCCATTATCTTTAGAGTCACCACAGATAGCTTGGAATAGTCACTGTTACAATACTTGCTGCATTACACCACGCACCTGCCAAAGAGATACCACAAATCCTTAGCAATGCACATGATTAATGCTGCCAAATCTTGTATTCCTAAAATACGGCTTTCATCTAGTCCTCCCACACTCAAGCAATGGTTCATGCGAATTGATAACATAGCGGAAATGGAAGAATTGATACATATAGCCAAAGACTCCATTGACAAATATAACTCAATATGGTCGTGTTGGATTAATTTCCGGTCCACAATCACCTATAAAACAGTCCTCCCACGTGCATAACAACAACACAAGGAACATAGTTATCCTCTTCCCAGGACCTACCCGGTTCTCTTGTACAGAACAACCTTCCTGAACCAACTCCTCCCACAAACCTCTCTACAACTACCTAAGTAGCATATCCAAGGGAGACCTATATATTATTCACAGGGGATGTTCCATTGGTGTAAGTTGATATCCCCCTGCCCAAGACGCAAGATGTTCCTAATAGGGGGTGTCTGGACAGAGGGTCCAACATTGTAGGTAAATGAGCTCAATTGCCCCCTGTTGACAACCTCATAAATGTTTATGTTAAAATGAATACCTCCAGTGTGTTTTACGTCGTAACCTTACCTTTGTACCTAATGTTGTTCATTTCTGTTGTATCTTTTTCAAGCTGATGTACACTGTTTTGTTTTACTTTGTGAAAAACCAATAAAGATTTTTTTGGAAAAAAAAACAAACATATGGAGAAAGAGAGTCTAAACACTAAATAGATAATATTGTGCTCATTTGGAATGGAGACATTGGATCTTTAGGGAGTTTTATGGATTTTTTGAATGATAATAATCGCAAAACATCAAATTATCATACATTTATGGTAAAGAGTTAAAGGAGTTGTAAAGTTTGGAAGGTTTTTTTTTATCTTAATGCATTCTATGTCCTGGGACTCTCCCTCCTGATTAGCGGAAATACAGCAGCAGTGCCATTGGCTCCCACGGCTGTCAATCAAAGTCAGTGAGCCAATCAGGAGAGAGAGGGGGCAGGGCTGAATGGCAGCTCCATGTCTGAATGGACACACAGAGCTGCAGCTCGGCTCGGGTACCCCCACAGCATGCTGCTTGCTGTGGGGGCACTCGAGAGGAGGGAGGGGCCAGGAGCAGGAATGAGGGACCCAAGAAGAGGAGGATCCGGGCTGCTCTGTGCAAAACCAATTGCACAGATTAGGTAAGTATAACATGTTTGTTTTTGTTTTTTTACAAAACAAGACTTTGCAATCACTTTAAGTTATTTAGACTTGACCCTTTTTGTAAGAAACAACACAGTACAGGCAAAGTCATGTTTTTAAAAGCACAGATAGAAACAGCCATTTACCTCTTACCAGCTGTCAGCATCTGACGTTGTTCCTATGGACAATTTGTACAGATGAGGAGAAATTGCAGCAATAATGATAATTATTTTGTGCAAGCCCAAGTCCTGAAAGATAGGTTTTTACAGAAAGGTTACCAGGAAAAAGAACTGGATGGTATTATTTAGGAAGTAGGCAAATTGGATAAATTGGTCTTATTAGGAGATAGGGAGGGAGTCATGAGATTTGAGTCATTTTGTGGATGTTTTCATTGTCCTGGTACTCCAGGGCCTCCATAAATGTGATAGATAGTCAGGAAATTATCTATGTAATTTATGTTCCTTGAAAGCCCAAAGGCGCCCCTTGTGTTGCTATGGATATTTTTTTGGGTGATTTTATAGCACAGTTAGATTTTTAAGACCATCTACTGTTTTAAGAAGCTAAGGCTCCACTTACTGATATGTAAATAAACCATTTGAACTGGTTTATGAGCTAAGCAAAGGAAGTTCATTACAGTATATGATGTAGAGTAAGTTTGGGGGATGGGGACTTTTCAGTTTAGTAAAAGTAATAATGCACTACAGAGGTCTAAGCTTCCATGGCTTTTACCGCAAGAACCTTTACTAGACACCAAGAAAAACAATTGGGGGCTCTTGGCCTGGATTTGCGCTATAGCTCAACTGAAGCAGACTTGTTTTCAGTGGTGTGTTTTCTTGCTTGTGCTGAGGAAAATGCTGCGTACACTAAAGGCTGCAGAGGTTTCTGGTGTTCAGGAGGAGACATGCACACTGCCTACCTGGGCCAGAGATAGTCAGTGGATTTCTGTTGGAAAGGAGCTTTTTAGGTATGCTTCTCCTTTGAACAGAGCTTGGAGTGATGGAGTCTCTGATCTTTCCTCAGATTTTAGTCTGAGGAAAGATCACAGTAGTTTGGGTTCAGTAACAGAGAAATGCAGTTGCTGTGTTTGGGTGTACTTCCTGTATGCACTACAGACTGAATCTGAAAAGAGGAAAACGGCAGTGTTAGAGATAGACTTACTAAAGGAGCAGCTTGCAGTGGCAACCAAGTGTTTGGAAGACACTGCAAGCAAGGCATAGGATTTAGAATGTAGGACACTCAAAGTCAAACCTGCAGTGGCTTCGAAGTGTGTTCAAACCATAGCAGGCAGAGCTGAAGATCTGAATGAGGGATGTTCTGGTCAGGTCTGCAGCGGTGGAAGCTCTGCAGAAGAGACAGTCAACAACGGCTGGGAAATGAATGAGAAGTGACTTCACCCATAAAGTTACTATGGGGTTTCTGTTGTCAGCTGCCTTTTCTGCACCCGCCTTCACAGAAAAGCTGCTGCTGAAAACTCAGCATGGGACCGGACCGGACAAGCTTCAGAAAAGGTATTTATAGCAATTTCTTCTTTACAGGGCTAGATAGGTTAGTCTTAGTTTGTGGATGCCTATAGATTTAGAGATTTTAGTGTTAGGGTGGTCTTCTACGTGGGGGTTGCTAGAGAGGAAATAAATGGGATTCCTACACCAGCTTTGCTTAAGAGGTGGAAGCAATTGGTTGGGAATGGTAGATTCAGTCACATTAGGTGTTTTTGCTGTCATAGAATGGGGCATTTTGCTAGAGAGTGCCATGCTGTGAAGGCTGGACAACAGCGGGCCAGTGTTCCTAAGGCAGCATGGAAATCTGGAAATCTATGCCTTCCACTGAAAGTGTTTCAAGGCAACAGTGGGCACCCTACAGTAGTTTTGCAGTTAGAAAATGGGCAGATAGAGATATGTGAGCAGTGATCTATGTTGTTCGCACAGTTGGAAGGAACATATCATCTGCTTTGTCTGTTACTCCTTACTTACTCTGACATGCTTTGTCTCTTACTCCTTTAGGGTACTAAGTATTTAGAGGTGGAGCAGGCAGAGCAGATGATCAGGGCAAATAGGATGAAGCAGACCAAAAGATTGGATGAGAAAATGAGGAAGATACGAATGATTTCCTGATGGTGACTGAATTGGGGTGGACTTTCATCTGAACCTTTCCTTATGACCAGGAGAAGGGACTTTCATCATCTGGAGTTTTCTTTCCACAGACTGCCAAGGACATTGCTAACCCTGCTGAAAAGAATGTTGCAGCTTTCCAGGGACAAAGGTCTGATCGCCCAGAAGAATACGGGGGCCGAAAGGGAATTTTTTACTCCCATTTATTTTGCCCTTTCCTGGACAAAGGTTGTAAAGCTGTTGAGAAAAGTTAACAATTTTCAAATATAAAATCAGGAGGTGGAATGTGTTGCTATGGATATTTTTTGGATGATTTTATAGCATAGTTAGATTTTTAAAACCATGTGCTGTTTTAAGAAGCTAATGCTCCTGTTATTCAATGGGAATTAGGCAGTCGGACTGGTTTATGAGCTAAGCAGAGGAAGTTCTATACAGGACATGATGTAGAGGAAGTTAGGGGGAAGGGAGGAATTTTCTGTTTAGTAAAAGTATTAATACACTGCAGAGGTCTAAGCTTCCATGGCTTTTACCGCAAGAACCTTTAACAGACACCAAACAAAACACCCCTATGTGCATTTAGGCTGTGAAGAAAATCCCACACATGTGGCATCCCCTTACTTGGGAGGCTTAGCTGAATGTTTTTTTTTTTTTTTTTGTGTAATTCTACATGTCCCTATTCTGTGTGTGAAAAATACTTTTGTTAAAATGACAACTTTGTGAAAACAATTATTTATATTCTCCATTTATTAAAAAATTACAACTTGAAAAAACTCACCAGCTCACTTGCTAAATATCTTGGATGGTCTACTTTCCAAAACGGGGTCATTTGGTGGGTTATTTGTACTGTCCTGGCATTTTAGGGCCTGAAGAAATGTGATAGGTAGCCAGTACATCAGGACTGGTCAATTTTCAAATAAATATACCATAGTTTGTAGATTCTTTAACTTTCACACAGTCTAAATAATTCATACTTACTTGGGTTATTTTTTACCAAAGAAATGTACAAGAATACATTTGTACTACATTTATGAAGAAATTATTTATTTGCAAAAGTTTATAACAGAAACTAAAAGAAAAGAAAAACTTTGCTCTGGGTACAGTGTTGCATGACTGAGTATTTGTCATTCTAATTGTGATAGCGCTGAAAACCTAAAAATGGTCTGGGGTAGGCAGAAAGGGGGTCAAAGTGTTCAGTATTAAGGTGGTCAAGCTTTGAGTCTCCAGGGCAAGGCTTCAACAAGATGGCACTAGTATAAATTAGGAATATTGGAACATTTGATGAATAACAGCAAATATTTTGCTCTACGAGAACATGGCTGAAAAGTCCATGTCCATTTGCTGGGCGGAGCAGAAAGGGCTACAAAAACATGGCAGCGGTCCCCTGAAGATGTCATAATGGACGAAATGCATAGGAGCGGAGCTTTAGCCTGCTGTTGGCTGATTTCAGAATTACAGGAGAGTGCAAAAAAGTGTACTCCTATGACCCTCAGGAGAAGTTTGACCAAAAAAGCTTTGGCCAAACTTCTCTTTTACTACTCTATATTACATGAGATTAATTTCCATAAACTATACAGTCTACTGTATGTAGAGGCAACAAAAAGTTCATTTAAACTCTTCAGAAATTTAAAGTCTGAATAAAGCTAGCTAAGATTTTTAACACATATCAGCTTTCAGGCTAGTAAATTAATCTTTTTATTTATTCAAAAAGTAAACTCAGCTTACACAATTGCATTTCAGTTGCATCACTAGAAGAGTTCAGAAGTACAACAAAATTGCCACTCAGTTGCATCACTTTTGTCAAATCAGATAGGATGCAGTCATAAGTACATGCCATTACATTTCATTCAGTTCCTATTATCATTACTAAAGCCATGTATCAGTCACATGTTTCAACAATGATAACAGGAACTAACTTGGCAGCGTTTTCAATCAGGTGCTAAATGAAACAATCACAGGAAGCTATTTTGCTTTACATAGGAGATTATATCAATAGACAACTGTAATTGTGCACATCCCAGAATGAGCTGCAATTATATTTATATAGACTTTGTTTATTTACTTTTTTTTTTTTTTTTTTTTTTTTTAGTAAAGTCTAGCTAGTCATAGTAAAATGCCCACCATTTGTATTAGATTCCACCAGGCAAATATTTCCTTATTTATTTTTCCACAATGCTAATTATGATTTATGACCGACCACTCAAGTATAATAAACACTTCATCAGAATTAAAGAAGAACTCCAGGAATTGCAGCAGTTTTAAAAATCTGCTGGCTTATAATGTGTTTAATCCAAGAAGATGTATGCCACCTCATGGACTTATCTCTTTTATTTACTATTTACATTTCTTCCAAACAGGAGGTTGTAAAAAATGCAAGGCAGTGTGTTAATAATACATTACAGCATGGAGAAGCACATTGGCGGAGCATGTGCCTGCTAACACATTCGCTATGGTTGGAACAAGCCGTTATTGTTATTTTAGCTCTACTACTAGCCATGTTGTGTGACATCCAACAAAACAGACACCTAAAGCTATGTACATGGAACAATCCATCCTCAAAGTTCACAAGAGAAGCACTGTAAATATATATCAAGACAGAATTTTTTCTCCGCACTTATTTTCCCAGTGACAAGACTTTTAATCAAAGAGGAAAAAACATTTTTGAGGATGAATTATTCCACAGTTGCTACTCCTACAGAGGTCAATGAGGGACTTTTTTTTTAAGTTTATTCACTGCTTGTAAAGAGGCATGTGGAGTTGCCTGTATTTTTTCTACATCCTGGAGTACAGTACAGGACACAGCCTGAAAATTCATAGAACCTGGGATATAGGTTTTTACCTTCAGGTGAATAGACACTGGCAATCTTTGGAGTACATGTCCCCTGGGCACCTCCCCTAATAATCTACCCCACTTCGCGAGTCCACACTTTTGTAGAAAGCAAAGCAAAATAACCCAGGAATAGAAGGCAGGATGGCATGTGTCCTGTACTGTACTCCAAGATATAGAACAGGACACAGGCTGAGTATTCATAGACCCGACCCCAAGCAATAATAAGAAGGGTGGGGAACGAATAGGATTTGATTCTAAATCTACAGAAGATTGGACATCCATCTGATAAAACTTTGAAAAGCTATGAACAGGGGACCATGTAAAGGCCTTACAAAGTTGGGCTGCAAAAGCTTGGTTCTGGAATGCCCAGCAGATACCCACCGACTTGTTGGAGCAGGCACGTTAAAGTGCAGAAGTTTTTTTCTTTAGTGTGGAGGCTCTAGCGATGAGTTGTCTTATCCATCGAGTAATGGTGGACTTGAAATTAGGTTTTCCATTGTGAGGTCCTGAGCATAGGATGAAAAGGGAGTCCATCTTTCCAATAGAAGCTGTTGCTTTGAAGTAAATTGTGATGACTTTGACTACATCCGGACAATGAAAAGCAATTTCTTTTGTGTGCTTTGGAGGACACAAAGATGGAAGGGTTATGTCTTCATTGAGGTGGAAGACTGATATCACCTTAGTAAGAAAATATGGTCTTGGGAGTAAGACTACATTGTTTTTGTGAAGAATGAGGAACGGCTGCTTATAAGAGAGAGCCACCATTTCATTGACATGTCAGACAGACATGATAGTAAACAAAAAGGCCACTTTGCAGGAGAGGCCATCCAAGGAGGATATCCCAGGTGGGTTCAAAGGTTGTTTTCTTCAGGGCTGAGGTCCCAAGGAAGCACCTAATCCAAGATAAACCTTGGATAAAGGTTTTGAAAGGGGAGAGTGAAGCCAAAGGTTTTTGAAAAAGAATAGTCAAGGCTTAAGGTCAGAATGCAAGGTACCAAGTACACCAGGTAAACAAGGTTTTCCAGTTATGATAATAACGTTTTCTGGAAGTGGCTTTTCTTGCTTTTAGCAAGGTAGGAATGACAGACTTAGTCTCTGTCACTTAAGACAAATAAAACCAAAGAATTTCTAAGCTCAACTTACTAACCAGTCTGCAACCAACCAAACTGATCTGTCTAACGGTATGCGCTAAAAAACAGGGGTATAGTTGCACACATTTGCAAATACAAGCTGAAGGCTATGGTAAGGCACCCTGTTACCTGCAGTCCCTACCTTTAAGAGTCTCCACAGTGGGAGAACATGCATTCTGATGGATAGATGGAGGGCAGGTGACTGGAGGGTGCCCAGGAACACAATGAATACCCGGCACAGGTCAATGTCAATTTGGTTGGTCAATTTAGTTGGTCGCAGGCTGGTCAGCTTGGGAATTCTTTGGTTTTATTTGACATGCATTTCCCCTTCCAGTGCTTCTTGCTGTAAAGAGTAAGACCAATTATACTTGGGGCAGTGACCATTTTTTGCTCTGTCACTTAAGACCTGGGCTTCAATAGCTATGCTGTTAAAGCTACTGACTGAGAAGCAGGGTGAAACAGAGGGTCTTGAGACAACAGGTCTGACCTGGTAGGGAGAGGCCAGGGATTATATCCTAGTAGCCAGAGTATGTCTGTATCAGGTTCCCCATGACCAGTTTGGGAAAATCATGGATTTCTTCTCCTGCTCTATCTTGTGTTGCATGGGAGGTAGAATTTGCAACTAATGCATTCAACGTCAGTGCTGGAGGATCTTTGATCCTGGCGATAAACAGAGGTAACTTGTTATTGAATCTGCAGGCCAGAATATTGGCATCTGGGGCCCCCCATCAAATGGCCCCAAAGGCGGCTAACATGGAGCTTAGAACCCTCAAGGAGAATCTCTCCGAAGGACATTTCTTTGACTTTAATTTCTGAGGGTGAGAAAGCAGTTTCTTCTCTGGAGGGAAAATCTTTGCTTGGCATGTGTCCAAGATCAGACTCAAGTATTCCATATAAAGAGAAGGCTGGAGACCATTTTCTTGGAAGCTGTTTACCCTACCAGAAGTCTGGAGCATCGACATTTTCCTGTAGATATTTGCAGATAGCTGAAAGGGATATGAGTCATTCAGGATAAGTTCATCTAGATAACCTGTGACCTGGATGCCCTTATTTCTTAGAAGGCCAAAAAGATATATTTTTTTCCTGATGTCTGCCGGGACCCACAGATCATTCCTATGTAAATAAGACAGATCACCATTCTTCTAGTAGGGGAGACAGAGATCCTGGGTTTTTGCTAAGCTCTGTCTTTCCACAGCCAAAGCACCCCCCCCCCACAGTTAGAAAGCACTCTCTAGGAGCACATATAACCCTTTGATTGCCCCTGATATTGACCCCTTCTCTGCCAGTGTCATTAGTACAGTGGCAGTGCATTTTTTTAGCACTCATCACTTTATTGGTGTCACTGGTCCCCAAAAAGTGTCACTGAGAGGTTGATTTACTAAAACTGGAGAGTGCGAAATTTGGTGAAGCTCTACATAGAAACCAATCAGCTTCCAGGTTTTTTTAGTGAAAGCCTAATTGAACAAGCTGAAGTTAGAAGCTGATTGGTTGTGATGCACAGCTGCACCAGATTTTGCACTCTCCAGTATTAGTAAATCAACCCTTTAGTGTCAGATTTGTCCGCCGCAACATTGCAGTCCTGGTAAAAATTGCTGATTGCTGCCATTACTAGTAAAAAAAATAACATTTCGATAAAAATGTATAGTGTGTTACTCTCGTGCTATCAATTTATGTATAATAAAATTGATAATATGGTGTCTCGCACTGCTGTCAATCAAAGTCAGTTAGCCAATGAGGAGAGTGAGGGGGGCGGTTCAGCTCCGTGTCTGAATGGACGCATAGAGTAGCGGCTCCACATGGGTGCCCCCATAGCAAGCTGCTTGAGGGGGATATTAAGGGGGGAGCATGCTTCTTCCAATGCAAGGTGATAGCATTTCTTGCATAGAAAAGAAGGAGGCTGACAAGGGTTTTTTTTTTCTGCCCTGGCATGAAGTAGATTGTCAACAAGGCCTAATAAACACATTTCAATAGCTTGAGGGACAGACGTTGATGTAAAAGTATTGATGATGGTTAACATGTCCGACCAAAATCTTGTACTATCAGGACATGACCAGAAAATGTGGGAGTAGTCACTGTGGGAGTAACCACACCTCCAACACTCCAAGGAATGGGATAGATTCATTATGTGGAGCCTAGAGGGGGTAAAATAGGCTCTATGCACTATCTTAAACGAAATTAATAAGCAGAGAAACTTTTTACAGAGCTTTAAACAAAAGATCCTACATGTCATCCCAGTCATTGTTGTCTAAATGTTGTGTATCTCTCAGCCACTTATTTCTCAGTGATTCTAATGAAGGCTGGGCAACTGTTACCAGATGGGCAAAAATGTGAGATGTGGGTTTTTCGGGGCAATTAGTTCTGAGCACCTGTTCAAGCTCTGACTCCACTAACCTAAAAGAGGTCTGTGGGAATTGACTATTGAAGGCATTGGAAAGTTACCTATATCTAAAATCGTGTGTAAAGGGTACATTATAGTGCTCAGATAGACGGGCTAAGGGTTGAAAGGAGCCCTGATCCAATATCTAAGAGATACATTTGATTTTGTATTTAGTCCACACAACTGGATCTGGTAGCACAGAAGTGAGGTAGTGAGGGGTTCCTCCAGAGAGGTGCATTAGGTGACACTGCGGTGTCAGGGTATTTTTTACTAGTCAATCCGGCCCTCCAGGCTCTTATAGTTGGGGACATAGATGGAGTTAAAGGGTACAGAGCCTTGGGGTCACAAAATATAAGGGCTTGCAGAGCCTCTAGAGATCCAAAATAACTGCCTCTAGCATTGTAGATGAGTTTGTACAATCCAGGGAGAGCCTCCAGGCAGCAGTAACCAACTGGGTGGCCATGAAATATTTATGAGAGTCTGGGAGAGCTAATCCTGCCTGTGAGGAGGGTCTCATAAGTGTGGATTATTTGTATCTTGGAGGGTCAGGGCCCCATAGAAAGGTAGAAAAAATTTGAATCAGACGAGTAAAAAAAGATTTGGGGATCCAATAAGGGGAAAAGTAAAGAGGTAAGTAAACTTGGGTAGCACTTTCATTTTAAGCAGATTGACCCGGCCCAGTAGGGAGAGTGGCAGGGATTCCCACGCCTTTAACTGACATCTAATGTCAGATATAACAGGGTCCAGGTTTAAGGAAATATACTCAGAGGCCTGCTGAGACACCCATAAGTATTTAAACCTAAGTATTTAAAGCGATCTATCCACTGTAGTGGGAGATCTGGAGAGGCAGAAGCCTGGACCTCGACATCAATGGGCAAAGGTAAGGACTTGGTTGAGTTAATTTTAAGCCCTGTGTGCTTGGTTTTTAAAATAAATATTTTTCCATAGGTGCTGGTTTGAACTTAATGTTATATACTCTACAGGGAACCCTTTTGATATATGGAGTGGACATCATGGAGGAAACTAGTGGGAGTACAGTATAGAGTAGAGTATCATTTTCATCCATTATATGACTATAAGTTAATAGCTAGAATCATTTGTGTGGACTTCTGTACAACATACTATGACAACAAGCAAATGTCTATAAACTTTTTTTAGTGTGTAATTTAAATTGAGTTTAAAGAAATAAGCATTTCATATATTTTATAGAATAAGCCATTCTAAAGGAAAAAAAAATAACAAGCATGTTATACATACCTGCTCTGTGCAATGGTTTTGCACAGAGCAGCCCTGATCCTCTTCTTTTTGGGTCCCACTGGATGTCAGCCAGCTGGCCGAAGACCAAAACAAAGCCGAATTTGGCTCTGTTAGAAGTAAAAACCGGGAAGTGATTTCATGACATCACTTCCAGGTACTGGAGCCTTAAAGGCGCCAGATTAAAAAAAAAAAAACTACAGCATTCAAAACAGCCAAACAGCCAAAACCATTTTGAATGCTTTTGAGTGCAGAGGAGGGATTTGGGGTCTTTTAAATACCAGATCCCTCCATAAAGAGCACCTGTCACTCCCTATTACTGTCACAAGGGATGTTTACATTCCTTGTGACAGCCATACATGTGATCGAAAAAGGTTTTCTTTAAATGAATAGTGTAAAAATAAAAAAATAAAATAATTAAGAAAAACATTTTTTAAAACACCCCGTCCCTCCGTGCTCATGTGCAGAAGCGAACGCATACGCAAGTCACGCCTGCATATGAAAATGGTGTTTAAACCAAACATGTGAGGTATTGCCACAATCGTTAGAGTGAGAACAATAATTCTAGCACAAGACCTCTTCTGTAACTTTAAAAAGGTAACCGTTAAAATGTTTTAAAGCATCGCCTATGGAGATTTTTAAGCCCCGCACTTTGTCGCCATTTCACGAGTGTAAATAATTTTAAAGCGTCATCTGACGATGCGTGACGACATAAAGGGTGGGGGTCTCCGGGTGACGTCACTGTGAGGCCACACCCCCACAACAAGGAGCTGCAAAGAGCGGAGCCGGCATAATCACTGGAGACATCGTTGGAGGAGGACCGGAGGAAGAAGACCAGAGGGAGAAAACCGGAGGGAGAAGACCCGAGGAAGAAGACCAGAGGGAGAAGACCGTAGGAAGATTTTTAATAAAGGACTTCTCAAAACTGTCTCTTGTCATTATTTACATACACTGTCTTTTTTGAGGTGAAAGGGTAGGGGTACAATGTACCCCATACTCATTCACATAGGGAGGGGGTCCAGGATCTGGGGGGACCCCTTGTTACAGGGGGCATCCAGATTCCGATAAGCCCCCTGCCCGCAGACCCCCCACAACCACCACCCAGGGTTGTCAGGAAGAGGCCCTTGTCCTAATCAACATGGGGACAAGGTGCTTTGCGGTGGGGGGGGGTGCAGAGCCCCCCCTGCTCCAAAGCACCCACCCCCCCATGTGAGGGCGTGTGGCCTGGTATGGTCTAAGAGGGGGTGGGGTTACTCGCTCGTCCCCTCCCCTTTCCTTACCTGCCACGCTGCATGCTTGGATAAGGGTCTTGTTATGGATTTTGTGGGGGGACCCCACACTGTTTTTTTTGGCATGGGGCTCCACTCAAAATCCATACCAGACCTGAAGGGCCTGGTTTGGAACTTGGGGGGGGACCCCCAATTTTTTTTTTCCCACTTTGGCATGGAGTTCCCCCTCAAGATCCTCAGAGCGCAAGTCGCACCACAAGCTGGATCATCCTGATCCGACTTGTGATGCGACTTCTATTCAAATCAATGGGCTCCCATAGGGAACCATTGATTTTCACATTAAAAAAAAAAACGTATAACGTGGTTTAACCCTGTATAAGCAACGTTAAGCAGCTTTTAGCAGCATCAGATGTTTTTACAGCTCTGACGCTGGTTCTCATCGTAAAGGCCCTGGGTTTTTTTTGCAGCTATCCCACTTGGAGCTCCTAAAAGCCTGTGTGTGCATGAGGCCATAGAATAACATGGCGGGCATTTTTAAGCTGCAAAAAAAAACGTCTGACGCTCCTAAAAGCAGCTGCAAAAATGCCCTGTGTGGATGAGGTCTAACTTGTAAGCAACATAAGTCAGAGAAAGGCTTAGGCTCCAAGGGGTTAATGCTGCTAAATTAATGAAGAAATTAAGAAGTAAGATGCATAAACTAAAACTAAAGGGTGTTATAAAGGCTTCAAGAAAGCAGCTCAATGCTTGCTGAAAACTGTGCTAAGACTGCGAAAGCTTGCTAGATATATATTGCTCCTAGAGAAGCTAAAGCTTGCGTGTACTTCCCATAATGTAAATTAATCATTAATGGAACATATTTCTGAAATACATTTCCCTTAAATGGTTATATATTGTTTTAACTTTTCTTATGTTTGCTTTGCAAAACTGTACAGCTTTATCAGGCTGCCAGCCAAAAAAATAGTGACGTCAGAAAAACCAAAACATTTCTCAGAAAAATATATTCATGTGCAAGAGTTATTACCATCAATATATTAAGCATGTATTCACATAACTTTAATAAACAAAGGTTACTTTTTGATTATCGTTAGACAACTTTTTTCTCCTTCATTAAAACTGACAAAAAAAAGAAGAATAATCTGCCTATTGTAATAATTGATATGTTTATTTGTTCTGATTCACAAATTAGGAAATCTATCTTCCTATTTTTTCTGCCATCAGATTCTACATTGCATATAAATACAATGTAAGGGTGCTCTAGGTTTGCAGATTTCTCACTTGGAATAATTGGCAGTAAGTTATCTGCTGTTCCTCATCTCAGTGGTTAACTATTGGGGACTTCCATAACTCTCTCCACCAATTCAGGCAAAAGGATAATGTGGCAAAAGGGTGGTAAAAGGCTTGGGAAATTCTACAGGGAATACCAGACACTTAAAGTGGTTGTAAACCCTGCTTTGCTTTTTTTTTAACTACAGGTAAGCTTATACAGGCTTACCTGTAGGTAAAATGAATATCTCCAAAACCTGCACAGTTTAGGAGATATTCACTCTGCATGCAGCCACTGATATCAGCGGCGCATGCACTCTGAAGGTCCAGCATAACGTGCTGGAACTTCAGAGCTTCTTGCTGAAACCCAGGGCTTCCGCACACATGAGCAGGAGTGACGTCATTGCGGCTTCGGCCACTCACAGCGATCTCAAAGAAGGGACAGGAGAAGATGTCAGCCCTCTCATCGGTGACCAGGCGCCTTTGTCTTGCAGGTTTTTTTTTTCAGCAGTTTACAACCCCCTTTAAGCCTGGTACACACAATGAGATTATCAGATGAATGACCCTCCTTTTTTTTTTTTTGCATGCCTGGTACACATGATGAGATTTTTAAACAAATGATCTTCCATTTTTTTTTTTTTTTTTTTTACGCATGCTAGCCCCCATATCGAAAATGAAGAGGTTACTAACGTTACGAAACTTCTCGTACCACAGAAAAAAAATTCAGGAGTGATGTAATGTATTGTATTGTATTTGTAATGTATTTTCAGACAAAAACTGTACTGATTAAATGAAAATTGTATGATCTGGTATTGTACGAGAAATTTTTTTGTGTTTATCCCTTTGGATAATTTCAGAAGAAAGCTGTATACTAACAGTATTTTTTGTACGATTTTCTGATCGTGTGTATGATTGTTACTGATCATTATGCTGGCCATGAGTCTGAAAAAGCTGAATTGTTTGTAAAAATTTGGCAGTTTAATTTTCTACTTGTTCATCTAAAGTTGGTTATGGAACTTATCTAATGTGCCAAAAAACCCCAATGCTGACAAAATAGGGCCACCAATGGCCTCAAAAATTTTAAGTATTTAAAGTGGCACTTTAGTCAGAAAATTAAGTCCTGCTTTATCACCTGCAGGCTGGTCCCTTTTGCAGGTATGTAAAACATACAAAAAAAATAGTGTCTATACTTTTTAAAATCCAATGCAGAATTTGTGGAGGCCAAGTTGCTGACAGCCTTAAAGCAGAAATAAACCCTCCTATCCTTTACAGCCAAATAAGCTACTTCTATTTGATGTACAACTGCCATGGTGCTGCACATGGGATCAGTTATGATACCAGCCTTTTGATGGTTTGACAGTTTGGTGGAGGACACAAGCAAATATAACAGTTAGCAATCCCGGCATTCCAGGAATGTAACTGTTTCTTTTAAACTGTTAAATAGATGGGTTTAGTTCCACTTTATGATTTACTGCTGTTCGTAATTTTTTCATGTGGAATATATATGTTCCTTGCTAAAGAACATTATTTTTATCAAGTTTTTATGGGTAAAGTTCCACTTTAAGCAATGGTGGCTGTTAATGATGCCTGTAGTGAAGCCATTTAGTTAGTGAACAAGCACGTAGCAGTCGTGTGAAACGCATCTACTGTCCTACCCTGCGGTACCTTGTACCACCTATGTGAATAAAGGAACCTTGCTTCATTGGATTCCGTGGTGGTGTGCGACCATTTTCTTCATTTATGTGAAGCCATTTAGGCCTTCCGGTTTTTACCTTTCCAAAAAATGTATGGATGCCAGAAGACAAGAAAACAACAATGTAAATCTCAATTATCCAATCAAATTGTGAGATTTTTACACAGTGGTTTTCCTCTGTCAACTTTCACAATGCCATGAAGAAGTTATCATACTCTCAGAGCAGAATTCTCCAAGTAACAGCATTATTTGGCTTTGAAATGGCAAGAAAAGTTATATATAAATTGGAATTTTTGGTAGCGAGTCCACCATAGGAAACCGCGCCCTTGCATTTGATTTAACTTAGTAGAAACTCACAAAGCTGAAAAGTAGTGATGACTTATGTTAGTCTTTACCAATTGATTTGCAGTGCACATATGCCGTCGGTCTGAGTGGTCCCAAGCTCCCTGTTGTGAAAGGAGAGCCCAGCAAGAGGCGAGGAGACCCCCTTCCGCTGCTTGTAGAAGTGATTGAGTGGTTGTATAGCCTCTTGAATCACTTCTACATAATTGAGCATTGGCTGCTGAAAATCATGCTACTGGGATGATCCCTGCAGCTGTACGCATAATCTCGTAATAACCATGTAAACTTGAGGACGACATATGAGGTTCACCCGGGAACAAGTAGTTAAAGGAAATCTGTCATCAAGATAAATACATGTCTGGAAAGTCTTTCATTGCAGCTAGCATAGGGTTTTGATGCTCAAACCTGTTCAGTAATGCTTAACAGGTGCATCACTACCCATGTATGCAGAATAGCAGCTTCCATCAATGGATTTTTAGACAGATATACAGCTTAGGGATTGAAAAGCGCAAGAAAATAAACTCACAATTAGGTTTGAGCAATTAGGAAATTTCCCTGAACTGACTCTTTCCTCTTAATTTCCCCAATTACAGACACGGACATATAAATTGCATCAACCATTGATAAATTTAGGCAAACTAAGCTTGGTGGTTTTATCTTTAGATCACAATGCCTAATTTACAGTAATGACTAAACAAGTGCAAATTGATGGGAAGAATTTCAAAACAACTTGCAAAGATGAGCCAACTCTAATCCGGTAAAAACTTTGTTATTAGCAAATTCAACTTTTGTTGACAACAAACTTGTTGCAGATGATTTAGTTTTCTTAAATTATCAATGGAGCATTTTTTAAAAGACATTTAGAGCACAGTTGAAGGGAGGTTCCTGTCCTATTTGTGAATAATTTTCTGACTCAAAAAACTTTTACTAACATTTATAAAGATTCTTCAATGGGAAAAGTAGCTTACTTTGCTAGTCACCCTTTATATAACCTGGGTAATCTTTCATATGAAATAATAATTTTGCCCATATGCATACTACAACGATGTACCTGTGTTTTAAAAGGTTTTCCAATATGAAATGTGGAAATTTAGCCATTTCACCCTCTGTATGTGATGTCACCCTTCTATCCCATTGTTCTCTAATGCTGCTAGGTTGCTGATTGGTTTGGCTCTTCGGCAAGCCAACATACATTCCTTGTTATATGGTCAGAACTGAAATGTACAGTTTACACACAACTAATCATTATTTTAATTTATAAAACAGAACTTAATCCCTTGACGCCAACCTCACACAAATATGCAGCCCGCCAAGACTGGGCTTTTTTCTGTGGGGCTGCATCTTTGCATATCTTCCTTTGTGCCAAAGCATGCTCTCAGCACAGAGACCTGGGTCTCACAGTGAGCCTTGGTCCCCGTACTAACGATCGGGACCCTGAACATCCGATTCCGGGTCACCTGATTGCTGTTATAGCCTCTGATTGGCTACCACAGTGATAAGTCACTGTGAAGCGCCCCCCCCCCCCCAATGTTTTCTTTCTTTGTGAATGGAGGAGAGAGATACATCGTATCTCGCTCTTTCCTTGCAGGGGAATAAAAAGTGTGTTAAAAAAATTCTATAAAATAAAAATAAAAAATACAAATCAATACCTAGAACAAGATTTTATCTAGGTCAGTGCTAGAGTTAGTGTTTGGGTCAAGTTCAGGGTCATAGGTCAAGGTCAGGGTTGGTATTTTTTTTGGCAGGATTTTTTTTAAATTAGTATTAGTATCAGTTAGTTTTTAGCTAGGATAAAAAATAAAAAAAAAAAGCAAACGGCGCACTATTGTTTCTGGGCTGTACAACAGATACAAACAACAACTCCAAACAAAATGGCCCCTGCCCCCACCTATAACTGGCCTTCACAGCAAGGAGCCCATGGAAGGGCAACACATGCAAGACAAAACCAGAAAAATTGCCAGCTCAACTCACCAACCAGTTTGCTTACCAACCAAATTAACCTGTTTAACAGTGTGCGTTAAAAATATCTCATCGATTTACAGAATTTAGGACTACAGGTAATACAGGGTGCCATGAAGTGGCCCTGCAGCTTACGCATGCGTTTGCAAATGTGTGCTAACTAAACCCCTGTTTTTAACGCATACTGTTAGACAGGATAATTCGGTTGGTAAGCAAATTGGTTGGTGAGTTGAGCTGGGAATTTTTCTGATTTTGTCTTGCATGTGTTGCCCCTCCATGTGCTCCTTGCTGTGAAGAAAAAAAATATGCAAAAAGAGAGGATGCGGCACTTCCAAATGCAGGAAAATCGTGGAGTTTATTGCACATGAAATCATCCGACATAGACCATAGGACAACACACCATTCAGCAAACGCGTTTCACACGATAGTGCTTAATCATTGCTGGTTACCATAGGGTGTGTGGATTCTCTTATGGATCAAAATATGCAAATGATCTCAATCAAAGACAATTAGCATTTGTCCAGGTTTTTTAAAAAAGATCCATCAGAGAAAGCACACACACCTGTACAATTAACTTGACAAAGATGTAGTGGAAAATACAATTGTGTTCAATGTGAATAGACAATAAGAAAACAGAGACTCATACCACAATACATATAGTGAAAGAACTGCATATATATATATCAGAAAGGCATTTATAATGGCAGTAAAATTAATAAGGAAAAATGTAGATGCAAGCCACAAAACACCATAAAACCATCTTTTGTTATATAAAAACAAATGCAAAGAAAAACGATATTCCTTGCATGCACAAATATATACACCCAACAATAAAGCAAAAAGCAACAAGTATAAAGACGAGAGATAACAGCCAGTGATGGCTGAGTCTGTATATAAATTGTTTCATAAATATCTCCCTAAAACACTGGTTGCCAAGAAAAGCTTCCTTGCTGTGAAGGCCAGTTATAGATGGAGGACGGAGCCATTTTGTGTGTCGTTGATGTATACTGGTGGGGGGACACACTGGATGCCTTTGCTGCCATTGTGCTATGTGCTGGGTGTCCATTGTGCCCCTGAGTCTTTAAGGAGGGTTGGCCTACCTCCAGGCTCACCTGCCCCCTATCTATCCATTAGAATGAAATATGCTTCCACTATGTAGACTCTCATACATTTACAGGAGTTAGGACTGCAGGTAATACAGGGTACTGTGAAGTGCCCCTGCACCTTATGCATGTGTTTGCAAATGTTTGCTAACTAAACCCCTGTTTTTAACACATACTGTTTGACAGGTTAATTTGGTTGGTAAGCAAACTGGTTGGTGAGTTGAGCTGGGAATTTTTCTGGTTTTGTCTTACAAACAACAACTAACATACACATATGTGGTATCGCTGCAATCGTCAGGAACAGGAAAATGTATTTTGGACTGTTTTGTTTTTTTTTACCATTGAGCCAGTTTTCCTTTACAACAAATCAGGGGATATCCAATACCATTGACCACCAAATGAAAGCACAATTTGTCCTGAAAAACCAGGTAAAATCCACCTTGATGCTAATAGTTGTGATGATAGGTACGGTTTTACTAACACATGTCAAAGTTGCAAAATTGTGCTTAGGCATTAAGATTTGTTCTACCCTTAGGGACAACGGGGTTAATAATAAGGTTTTTGTTACATATAAACATTTCAATGTGTAAAATGCAAATTTTCTTGTTAATCTGTCTATGGTTCTAGGGCAAATGTCACTTGGTAGATTCAGTATCATGACACCAATGATTCTTTTAATTATTTGTAGAGGTTGCATTCCTTCCACCAATGCATTCATTCCACTGATCCTGAATGAAATGCTTCATTCTTTCCACTGACCACCAATATACAGGGCATTCCTCCTCTTACTGAACATATATTCAAGGTGGTACCTCTCTTAATGATCATAGTGTATGAGTGCCCATCTCCTTCTGACCACCAATTTAGGGTTGCAACTCTCGCAATAACCAGCAATGCAAGAAGACCTTTCACTGTACATCAGTGTAAGGAGGTGTTCCTTCACTGACCACCAATGCAAGATGGTCGGTCTGTGTTACTTTTCAGGACATTTTTATCATATTTAATTTTGTGATCATTACTGAAAATTATATAGAGCAGAGGGGCGTTGAAAATAATCCACTTTGGGTGTCTTATAGTCTAAGTCAGCCTTTTTCAAACAGGGTGCCCAGGGACTCTGGGATGCCTTGAGGCTTCTTCGAAGGTGCCTTGGCAAAATTCCTAAAAATCTATCAAAAATTGTATACAAGTCACCAGGTGGATGAAGGTTTTCATTATGCACCATTACGACATACTAGACACTAGCATCCCAACAACCAATGATGTCATCACTTAATAAGGAGGATGGCTGTTGCCTCCACAGCAAGCTTGTTTAACCTCTGCCTTCCTCAGCACTGGGGTCAAATTAGCTGACTTATGAAGAGAAATTGCGGGAGAAGAGAATCATTGAAATACTAGTCAGTATTAGTGTGCAAAAGTGTATTTGCATTGGAAGAAAAAAAATCGCCTCTAACGTTTGGTGTCCTACGTGTGTTGATGTTGCTGCATTATATAAAATTATTTGTTTTTTCATTTTAGAATTGGGTGATTCGAGACTGTCCATAATTTTAAAGGGTGCCTTGAGATTGTCTATAATTTTAAAGGGTGCCTTGACCAAAAAAAAGGTTGAGAAACACTGGTCTAAGTATTCCACGTTCTTTAATCTTTTTTCTATAATTATTAATATGAATATTGAATGAATATGATATCTACAACATACTGAGCTTGTTATTGTACCATGGGTTGCATAGGTTCTTTGAAATGAAACAATTTTTTTAAGGGGTCCTTTGGAGTAAAATAGTTTATAAAGGCTGGTTTAGGAACTATGTTTGGCAAAAGGTTCACTGCATTGATCCGTCTTGTAAACAGCCCCCCACATCTGTGCAAAAACGGGTAAGCTATTGTGTTAAAAAGGACAGATCTCAACAACATTAAAGGCCCATTTACGCCTATGTGTTTAAATACATATATAATAATGCAGATTAATGACTAACCATTGCTTTGGATCTTGCAGTTCCCATTTGTGCAATGTGTTGATGTGCATCATTTCTTTTTTTTTGTGTCGTAGTTCATATCTGTTGTTGTTGTGCATTGGTGTTTTTTTTTTTTCTTTTATGCCCTAACGCACATTTTAGGCCATATTAAAATATAACTAAAGGCAAAAGCTTTTTTTGTTTTAGTATAGAGTGAAGAGGGTCAAAGTTAAAGAAAATTCAAAACTTTAAATTGTCACCAGAACAGGAATTAGAGGGGGAATCTTCCAATAGGGACATTAGTTCTAGTGACCCTGCTGACGAAGGATTTACTTAACTTTGGACAAATTTCCTCTCACCTTCTGTTGTGGCTATAGGACAGGATGTGAAGGGAAATCTCCCAAAATGAGGAATAAAAGAAAACTGATGGCGGTGAAAAAAAGTTTTGGTTTGAGCCCCCGTTCACATTGAGTGTGGCTTTAAAATTGTGTGATGTCACCTGAAATTGCACAATTTCAAAGTTGCATCTTAGTGTGACTTCGGGTGCGACTTTGGAGACATCTGTGCAACTTCATGTACAGATGTTTTTTCAAGTTGCACCCTAAATTGCCAAAAGTAGTGCATGTATTACTTTTGCAAATCAGCAAGTCAGCATTGCACTGATTTGAGCAGTGCGATTGCCGGCAATAGAATGCGACTTGTCATGCAATTTGACCTGTCAAACCACAGGAAAAGTAACTCCAATGTGAAGGGGGACTGAGTTCTACTTTAGTGACAATGGCAGTGAAAGAAATTGCATGAATTGTTAATAAAACACTCAAAAACAGAGGAAAATATGCACTGATGCATTTATGTTTCTAAAAATCCACTTACAGCCAGCAACACAGATGATTGTATTCTGATAGAGGGGAAGTCTCCTCGCTGTCAGAATACCAGTGATGGTGGATGGGGGAATTGAGGCATTTTCCTTCGTTCAACCCGCTGGTATGGGCCTCCTTAGTGTCTGCTCTCGACAGGCATAACTAAAATGCCCTCTCTTAACAGTGATAGCCTTATCATAGCAACAGACTCCTCTGCCTCAAAGCCCTCCTGTCTTCAGTGTGCAAAAGTTTTAGGCAGGTGTGAAAAAATGCTGTCAATTAAGAATGCTTTCAGAAATAGAAGTGTTAACAGTTTATTTTTATCAGTTAACCGAAGAGAAGTCCAAATCAAATCAATATATAGTGTGACCACCCTTTGCCTTCAAAACAGCATCAACTCTTCTAGGTACGCTTGCACACAGTTTTTGAAGGATGTTCAGCAATGTGTTCCAAACATCTTGGTAAACTAACTACAGATCTTCGGTGGATGTAGATCAGGGCTTTGTGGGAGCCAAAACCATCACTTCCAGGACTCCTTGCTCTTCCTTATGCGGAAGATATTTTTGGATGACATTAGCTATATGTTTGGGGTTGTTGTTCTGCTGCAGAATAAATTTGGGGCCAATCACACGCCTCCCTGATGGTATGGCATTATGGATAAATCTGGATTATCTGCCAGTATTTCTCAGCATTGAGGACACCATTGATCCTGACCATATCTCCAACTCCATTTGCAGAAATGCAGCCCCATACTTGCAAGGAAACTCCACCATGTTTCATTGTTGCCTGCAGATGCTAATTATTTTACTGCTCTCCAGCCCTTTAAGGAGCAAACTGACTCCTGCTACAGCCAAATATTCAAATTTTGACTCATCAGTCCAGAGCACATGCTGCCATTTTTCTGCACCCCAGTTGCTATGTTTTTGTGCATTGCTGAGTCACTTGGTCTTGTTTTCACGTCAGAGGTATGACTTTTTGGCTAAAATGCTTCCATGAAGACCACTTTTGGCCAGTAGATTGGTGTACCTGGGTTCCACTGGTTTCCTCCAGTTCTGTGCTGATGGCACTGCTGGACACCTTCTGATGTCGAAGGGAAGTAAGTATAATGTGTATTTCATTTTCTGCATTAAGTTTTCATGTCTGATCACTGTGTCTATGGTCCCCAAGGTTGCCCGTTTCTTTTTGGTTCTTCAAAAGAGCTTGAACAGCACATCTTGAAACTCCAGTCTGCTTTGAAATCTTTGCCTGGGAGAGACCTTGCAGTTTACCTACCTTAGTCTTGCCATGATGTATGACCTGTGGCACGTAACTGTTTCCCACAACCTTACCTTAGTAGCAGAGTTTGGATGATCATCATCCAGTTTTAAGCCTTCTACACAGGGCTGCTGTTAGAAATTGCGGGGCCCCGTACAGACTACCTGGCAGGGCCCCCTCAAGAAAATATTAAAGATATATTTAGCTAAAATTACAACAAAATCACTATTATCAGACACAAATATAACATAACTCGCATAATTCCTGCTAAATCTAAAAAAAAAAATCTATGTTAAATAAAAAAGAAGATGAGATGAGAAAAATATACAGTCTGGGCAGTTGGAGCTCAATGATCAGAGATACAGAAAGAGAGAAACAAAGTTACAATTTACAAATAAACTCCTGAGCAGGGATAAGTGCTGGGAGGGGGGGCCCACATAAGGGAGGGGGATTAGTGAGGGACGACTGTCTCTTTCTCAACAGATAAAAGCTGATAGCAGGGAGAGGGACAGATCAGATTCAGGTGCTGGAGGAAGATTTCTGTAATTGTTGTCCATCACTAATCCCCCTCTCTGTGTGGGCCCCCCCCCGGTGTGCTAGGGCCCCCTACAAGAGGGCTGGTGGTCCCCCCCCTATCAGCGGCCCTGCTTCTACACCTCTGTTTCTGTTTCAGTTAATGACTGTTTCAACCTACATATGAAATTGATCATCATCAACACCTGCTTCATATAATTGGTTAACCATACACCTGACTCTAATCCCACAAAATCCCTGACTTTGTGCAAGTGTAAAAAGTGTGTAATTGTAGGAAATGATACTGATTTGAAGCCAAAGGGTTGTCACACCAAATATTGATTGGATTTATATTTTTCTTCTGTTTGCTCACTTTGCATTTTGTAAAGTGATAAATATAAACAACTCAATTATATATTTTTGAACGCATTCTTACTTTATTTACAGCATTTTTTCACACCTGTCCAAATCTTTTGCACATCCCTGTACATCATACGCTCAATAGGAACTTCCCATGTTTGTGACATGTTTACTTTGTGTGTACAAAGTTTTTAAAAATATAAGGATAAAATGATTCATACCCCATTTTTTATTTTTATTTTTCATTTAATTACTTCAATATGTATGCCTTGGTTTTGTTATAATTGTGTTACAAGCTGAATCACACTTAGTGAACCTAGAACCTTGTGACTTATTAAGGGAAAGGTTAAAAGAGGCAGCTCTCTTTACAACGTCAACATTCTATTTCGGTGCTGTTACATTAGTCATATGCTGTCATTCACTCATCTCTCGAATGACACACACTGTGATTCCAGTAGCTGGACATTTTCTGTTTGAAGAATAATGCTACTAATGGGTGCAAATGAATTATGTGAAATCACAAGTTTATTATCTGACTCAGAGAGTGTTAAGCAGGTTTCATCAGCCACAGATCGTATTGGGATTTGTAAAATGATCATGGTGTTATTTCATTTTTACTGCTGAGTCAATTGTCCGTGAAATTTAAAATATTGTTTTGCTACTAATTTCCCAAATTACAAGCATAATTAAAACTCGATGTTAAATTCTAAACTGAACAAATGTAAAAGATTTGTGTACCTGTTATGACTCATTTTAACATCATCAGCGTCTTAGTCATAACATAAGTGGTAACTAAAGGATTACAGCCAAAGTATTTTTTCCACTTCACATATAAAACCCTTTTAGTGACCTTCCATCCTGTGTGTCTTGCATGTTCCTCATGTCTTTTTAATTTTGAAATGAAAGCACAGCCAAGCACTTGTAACCTGACTCTCGTGACAATGTGTCTCCCTCACTTGGTAAGTTATTGCATTTTTTTTGGCCAGGAGCTGGGATATTATTGCAATAATTTACAGTGAATGTACAAAGCCTTGACTCTTTAAAGGCCTTTTGAATGTATAAAGCCTTGAATCTTGTAAGTCATTAGCTTTTGTCCCATAGGGTAGAGAAATCACAAGCATTAAGCTGCTTCTTTTATAGGTTTTCTGCTCTTAACTACTTGCCTACTGGGAACTTTTATCCCCTTCCTGGCCAGGCCAATTTTCAGCTTTCAGTGCTGTCACACCTTAAATAGCAATTGCACGGTCATTCAACACTGTACCCATATGAAATTTTATCTCTTTTTTTTTTTTTTTACACAAATACAGCTTGATTTTGGTGGTAATTAATCACCACTGGGGTTTTTGTTTTTTGCTAAATAAACAAAAAAAGACCAAACATTTTGAAAAAAAAAAATATTTTCATAGTTTGTTATAAAATTTTGCAAACAGGTAATTTTTCTCCTTCACTGATGTGTGTTGATGAGGCTGCACTGATGGGCATTGATACTCTGCACTGATGGGCACTGATAGGTGGCACTGATAGGTGACACTGATGAGCAAGCACTGATGGGCACTAATTGGCAGCACTGGTGAGCACTAATTGGTAGCACTGGTGGGCATTGATTGGCAGCACTGGTGGGCACTGTTGGTACTGCATTGATAATTAGGACACAAATAATGAGTGCCCTGATTTTCAGTGTACATGTCCCTTATACACAAGACAGTTGTTGACTCTTCTCTCCTCATGCTGTCAGCGTGAGGAAAGGAGTAGCGTTAACCAGCTTCTGTTTACATCATGATCAGCTGTGATTGGACACAGCTGATTACATGGTAAAGAGCCACTGATTGGCTCTTTACCTCAATCTGTGATCAGCAGTGTCGCAATAATGGGAGGATGTCATATGACGGCCTCCCAGAACTGGCCTGGCCCCACTGTAGCCATCATTTGGCTATAGTGCAATCGGCAAGTGGTTAAAGGAGAGTGGGGAAATAAAGCCCAGTGTAAAGTCTGAGTCGCTCTAGCCAAGAGTTTACAATGGGGCAGAGGACTCCCTCCTTGGCCTATGTTAATGTGCTGTACCAGTCACCAATTATCAATCACTAGTGCTGTAACATGAGAAGAAGTAAAGTGAATCACATGCTCCTTCATACTCTGACATTTTCTCTCCCCCCCCCCCCCCCACAGCTAATGAAGTAACAGGGGAGTGAAGGAAAGGTGAACATACTCTGGAAAAGGGGGCATTAAAACAAATCTCTTGTTTTGCCCTTCATGGGCAAAGCAAAGGTTTGCTTTAAGGGACAAGTGTTCCTTTGGTACTGTTTTCCTTTAAAGAAGAACTCCATTTGTATTGAAAACCCAGATAACGGTCACACCCTGGTCGGACCACTCCCCAGTAGGAATGACAGTTTCGGATTTATGGACAAAACCCAAGACGGCGACTTGGAGGCTAAATGCCTCACTGTTGAATGACCCCATTGCCTTTAAAGAGGTGGAAGATTACTTGCGCCAATACTTTATTGACAACCCTAGCACTGATACCTCCCCCATGATTGTATGGGCTGCAAACAAAGCCACGGTTCGGGGCAGATTATTCAAAATAGCCTCCTGGAAGAAACGGGAAAGCGACATACTACAACAAGAGATGGCACTACGTGACTTGTTTCAGGAACAGAAGAGAACCCCGGGGGTGGACATTCAGCACAAAATAGACGCAGCGCGAGTAGCCCTTAATCTTAGTTTGACTACTAGAGCGGAAAAGTCCATTCGGTGGTCAGGAAACCACTACTATACACTGGGCGACAAGCCACATACTCTACTAGCTTGTAAACTGACCCCGAGACAATATTCCCTGGCGCTTCCGAAATTAAGGCTTCGGACTGGGCACAGGTCACAAAACCCCCAACTAATCGTCAACAAATTTTACCATTTGTATAACAAACTGTATTCCCAGCCACAACCGCTTCAATAATCGCTACTTGAAGCATTCTTCTGCGACATCTCCTCCCTATCCTCTCATCTTTGCACGTTGACGTTATGGACAGGGAGTTCTCGGAAACCGAGGTACTAAAGCGCCGGGCCCTGACGGGTTTTCAGGCCGTTACTATAAAAAGTTCAGAGAGACCCTCTCTACTCACCTCTGCTCATACTTCAACTCAATTAGAAAAGGTGTCCCTATCGCTAAATACGAAAACAACGCTTTTATACATGTTATTCCCAAACCGTGTAAAGACCATGCCGAGTGCCTCAACTATCACTTGATCTCCCTTATAAACTTTGATTTGAAAATGATGACAAAAATATTGGCAACCAGACTGAACTCATTCCTAGCAGAATATATTCACCCTGATCAAAAAAGCTTTGTCCCGAGCAGACAGGCACCCGACCAAACCAGACGCGCTATTAATATTATATCTGCCCTTTGGTCTAATTGGAATGGGATGGGACAGAGGAAGGGCATGTTGCTGTCGCTAGACCTAAACAAGGCATTTGACTCCCTTTCCTGTGAATACCTACTACAGACCCTGGGGAAATATGGCTTCGGACACAACTTTCTTACCATTATTAAAACTTTATATGACCCTATAGCGAGACTGTCTATTAAAGGCTATGGATCTGATTACCTTGAAATACGTAGGGGTACGCACCAGGAGTGCCCCCTGTCCCCGCTCTTATTTATCCTGGCTCTAGAGCCCCTGGCCATTAAGATATGACAAAACCCGAACATCCAGGGCATCCCCTGTGGCGATAGAGTGCATAAGTGCGCTCTCTTCGCGGACAATATTTTGATGTATATCGCGACACTACTGATATCCATCCCCAATCTACTCAGGGAACTGGAGGCGTTTACAGTGCTATCTGGCTTGCGAGTGAACCAGTCCAAATCCCAGGTTTTAAACCTAACCTTAGAAAGGGCAACGGTAAACACTCTCAAGGACAGCTTTCCTTTCACATGGCAGGAACAGTCAATTTCATATCTCGGTATCCACCTCTCAGCCTCCATCGACACCCTCTACACACGCAATTACCCACCCCTTTACAAAAAGTTACCGGAGGACCCTTACAAAATGGGCTGCTAACCCTCCGTCGTGGTTCGGTAGGCTGAATTCAGTTAAAATGAATATATTGCCTAGGCTGCTATATCTGTTTCGCACCCTACCTATAATGGTTAATATGCCTGATCTTTGTATGTTTCAATGAAAGGTTATACAATTCATATGGGGGGGCAAGAGGCCTAGAGTGAACCAGCGCACTCTCTTTGCCCCGAGGCTGCGGAGGGGTCTGGGGGGCCCGGATCTGGATCTACTATGCTGCTCAACTTACTCATCTGATTCGGTACCACTCACAAGACCCTCATCCAATTTGGATGCAACTGGAATCAGCGCACTTACCACATGGTCCGATCCTCCACGTATTGTGGCTGCGGGCCAAGGATAGGCCGGGGGTCCTCTGCCCCACCCTGTCCCTATTCTTGAAGATATGGGAAAGACTGTCAAAAAGATATTCCTTCAGGTCCCCCCATGCTCCATTGGCTCCCCTCTTGGGCAACCCATTGTTCCCTCCGGGCCTCTGTCCCTCCGCATTCGAGTGGTGGACGAATAAGGGATTTTTCTGGTTAGGGGATCTGTGTGATCACAAGGGATTACTTACTAGAACTCAGTTGCGGGGGAAACACTCTCTCCCTGAGGGAGAATACTACCGATACACCCAGACTTCCCATTACGCAGGCTCCCTCAAGCGCACCTGTTTACATTACCACCTCGACCCCCATGGAGTACCTTTGCCGCACGATAGATAAGCAGATGGGCTATATATCCACGATCTATAACATATTACACGAAGATATGACTAAACTTCCTTATATGTAGCATTGGGAGGAGGATTTGGGGTAGGAACTGGATCGAACTGAATGGAACTCACTAGCTCAGCTTAACTCGAAATCCCTACTTAATACCTCTTTAATAGAAGCTAACTGCAAGGTGTTTTTGCGGTGATACATGGTCCCGGTCAGATTGGCGGCTGTGGTTCGGGACGCCCGTCCCAACTGTTTTAGGGGTTGTGGCCAAGTGGGCACTGCCTTCCACACATGGTGGACTTGTGCGAAAGTCAGAAGGTTCTGGATTCGCACATACAATTTTATATATTCCCTAACACATATGAACCTGGTAAAATTTCCCCAACAGGCACTACTGGGCAAGCCTGTTGAGGGGGTTCCAAAACATGCTAAATGCCTTATAGCCTTTATATTCCCGGCTGCCAAGATTGCAATAGCCCGCTCTTGGCGGACTCCAGTGGTGCCAATTGAGCTGCTAAAGGCCAAGCTGACCTGGATCATGATAAATAAAAGGATGGTGGCAATGCTTCACGACAAAATGCATCTCTTTGAGTAAACGTGGGACCCTTGCGTGCGATATCTAGCTGGTTCTACTTAGGTTGTGGAGGAACCGTTCCCCACTGGGACCGGGAACACGAGCCTGGACACCGACCATTTCTCACCGCTACTACTCCCTTTCTACTATCTACTTTCTACAATTCTTCCCCCACTCTCCCTTCTCTCTCTGCCTCTCCTTTCTCCTCCTATTTCTTTCTCTCCCCCCCTTTTTTTTTTCTTTTTTTCTCTCTCCTTCTCCTTTTTTATATTTTTCGAATTGTTTGACACCATGAATCGGGTGTTGACGGACTACGGTCGGTCCATAGTTTTTAGATTTCATGGCCTCGGCTAGGCACTCAGGTGGCGTCTCTGCGCAATCGCAGATGATGGACGCCTCCCCAGTTGATAGAGATGTTAAGGATTGGGGGTCGGGGGGGGCACTTTCTCCCTCGGGGCGCAGTTATTTCCCATGGGGGCACTGGAGGGGGGGGGGTGGCGGGGCCTGGGCCGGTCAATGTTGATTTACTGAGCATGGGGGGGCTACGCTTTTGCTGTCATTTGTGCTACTGTTCAACTATTTTCACATTTATGTCAATTGTTCTGCAAGTTTAGTTTTTAATACTTTGTTTCATGGCAATGACACGATTGTACTTAGTACCTTTTGTGACAGTACTCACCGTCACTGTTAAAGACAGATGATTAATGGTTTGAATTGCTTCAGATGGGACGGTCATATTTGCCAGCCATATCTCCATATAGGAATATAAAGATTTATTCCCATTTGCCATGAAATCTGTTCTTCCTAAATGCTGTGTATCTTACATATCTTTCAACGTCACACAGGTTTTCCTTTTGTTGTGTATTGGGAGGGAATGTGGATTGCCATTTCGCATTGTTAAGTGTTAATGACCTTCCATTGTTCTGTGTCTGGCTATTTTGTGCATTGATTGCCCCCTGGGGCTTCTGTCTCATTACACATAACAGTCTATCATGTACCTGGAGATGAGCCTGATACTGTGAGGAAGGCCTCTCTTACGCCTCTGACTTGAGACCCCTGATAGTGCAGACAGGGGGCACCGGAGTGTAGAGTAGCACGAGCACCTGGAGGTTGCTGGAAGCGGACAGGTGGCCACATGTGAGGGTTGCCAGGGAAGTCCGGTGAGCAGGATGATGAGCAGGCAGCAAGTGCTGGAGACAGAAGTCTGGATAGCAGGAGGAGCCTGGTGAGCCTCCTTAGGCAGGATGGACGGATCTGGGAATGACAAGAGCGTGGTAAGACAAGCCGGGTCGGGAGCCAATTTGTAACGTAGAAGCCAGTAGGAGCAGACAGGAGCAGAGGTCACAGGACAAGCCGAGGTCAGTGCAGGCAGAGAGCAGAGAATCGTCAGGACAAGCTGGGTCTGGAACTAGAAACAGGATGCAGATAAGCAGGTAACAGGTATCCAAGGCTGAAGACAAAGCAGCACTGGAGCAGAGTAAGAGCTGGGTTTAAATAGCCCATTAGGCGCCAGTATCTATCGCACGTTGCGTATTCGCGAGCGTGAGTGCGTGGCTGCACGATTCCGCACATGCGCATTTGCCATTGTCAAGTTTCTAACAGGAGCACGTCTTTACGCAGCAAACCTTCTCTTACACAGTCCTTCTAATCAAGCTATCGGAACAATCCCTGCTGACTCATTTTCAAGTCCTCATTTGCATGGCTAGGGAGGACCTGAAGGAGGACTACATGTACTTTACAATTGACCAATAGGAAAACGGTTGTTGGGGGCAGGATGATCCAATTTCTGTATAAAAGTGTGTTGTGTACTTCCAATAAATGTCTTCCTGTTTGAACTTACATACAGCCTGCCTGGTGTTTGTTCTAATGGATTCCGAATGGCACATAGCTGTAGTTCGGATCCCGGAGCTTTGGATGAGCGAACCATCAGACGTTTCGATCTGCAAGCTGACTCACTAGTAGCAGAGGAGTGTTGGATGAGTGGAAGCGAGCGAGCAAGGGTCTCGTTACATTGGTTGGCAGCGGTGGGATTTGCTCTCCAGTTACTGGGACACTCCAAACCACCACAGTTAAGGACCAGCTATGCAGCATGCAGGAGAGCCACGCTGAAAGACTTACTTGAGAGCCGTGGAGGGACCGGTGGGACAAAGAACAAGGCCACCCTGGTCAGTGAGCTAGCCGAGATGGATTAGAGGGATGGTGATGCAGGACCCCGGTCAGTTGAAGACTTGTTTCAGCAATGAGTTCGAGAGCGGTTGGCATTATATGGTGCTAACCCATCAGAGAGCGCCATACAGAATGCCATTAGAGACATCCAGCTGCAGGATGAGCGACAAGAGAAAGAACTAGAACAACAAGAGAGAGAACGAGAGCGGCAACATGAGCAGAAAATGGCAGAAATACGGAAATCCGAAAAAACGCCTAAAGATGCAGCGTCCCCATATGAGGAGGAGTTTCTCTGGAGGTTGCAGCAACACTTGGTCCAACAGGATGGGCCTGTATCAGAGGAAGCCATACTGGACTGGAGAGATTTCACTTGAAAGGAAATGTGGTATGAGGCTTTAGAGGATGTGCAGTGGAGGCGGAGAGAGAACCTTCCCAGCGAAGAACAGCGGTTCCAGGTATACGTTGCCCTGCGGTTAACTTTCCTAGGAAAGCAACCCCTGGATGAGTGGGTGACAGAGCTGTGGAACCTGATTTGGAAGGAGTTGTGGCTGGATGAAGCGTACCGGGCACTAAAGTGGTACGCCACCCGGCACGACCACTGGATGGCTGACGACTATATGCCGGAAGGTGAGGACTATAGTGGCCCGGGCTTGCTGTGGGAGGCCATTGAGGAGAGGGACTTTGGATGTCCAGTAGAGTTTCGGCGCTGGGAAATCCAGGACACCAGGAAAGCCCTACTGGGTCTCCCCAAAGCGGATGACTTGGGGTCAGACCTGATTCATCTGGTCAGAATGGAGTGGGAACTGGAGCAGGACTACCAACGCCTGCTCTGCTCCATTCCACCCCAATCTACCCTGCAAGCAGAGCCGGAGTCCTGGGTGGCAGATCCAGACCCACAACCCTTCAGTTGGAGAGACAGTACAGACTGGGGGTACTGTGAAGACCCACCGATGGCAGGTGGAGATGGGACCGAGGTCTCTCTACCGGCCCTACAGGGAGGCTGGGCAGCCGGCCCAGGTCCCCAGCTACAGCAGGAGTTACAGGGAGCCGAAGGTGTCGTCCTTCCTTCCCAGCAGCAGTGTACCTTCCAGGGAGAGGAGACAACTATTCCTTCTCCCCAACCACAGGGAGACAACAGCCCTGACCCGAATGGTACAGATGGGACCGCGGTCTCTGCACCAGACCTACAGGGATGCTGGACGGCCAGTCTGGATCCCCAACCTGCCCCGCAGGAATACCAGGAGGAGGAGGTAGGCGATCCCTCCTCTCTACAGCAGACACCCAACCCGGCCCTGGGGGTAGTATTCGCCAACCCAGCAGAAGAGCTGGCAACAGGGCAGAGTGTTACCAACCTCTGCCCAGCACCCGCAAGAGCTACAGTCTTCATTTTTACACCCCAGGGAGACAACAGGCCTGACCCCAATGGTGCAGATGGGACCCCAGTCTCTGCACCAGACCTACAGGGATGCTAAACGGCCGGTCCAGATCCCCAACCTACCCCACAGGAATACCAGGAGGAGGAGGTAAGCGATCCCTCCTCTCTACAGCAGACCCCCAACCAGGTTCTGGGGGTAGTATTCGCCAACCCCAACCCAGCAGAAGAGCTGGCAACAGGACAGAGTGCTACCAACCTCTGCCCAGCACCCGCCAAAGCTACAGTCTTCATTTGTACACCCCAGGGATGCTGGACAGTCGGCCCAGATCCCCAACAGCCTGACGAAGTGAGCCCCACCCCCCTGTCTTCTCTTCAGTGGCTGATAGGACTCCCAGGAGAAGGGCCAGTCCACACTTATCCCCAGCAGCGGGTATGTTCTGCGAGAGAGGCAGAGGTTGGCTGGCTGAGTAACACACTGTTTTCCCGACAATTTGTTTGGGGTACTGGGTGGGTGCAGACATTGGGAAGGCCTGTGGAACACAGCCTACCTTAGAGAGGTTGGAAAGTTCTTCTCTCAGCCTACTAGGCTCCTCTTATGTCTAAATCACCCTGTGTCTATTAGGGACACAGGGTGCCCAAGAAGTCCAGTCTGGCCTGCCCAAACCAGACTTTCACAGACAGATCGGCTATGAGAGCTCCATGCGCCTTGCCAAGACAAACTTACAAACTATGTGGCATTTTGTCAAGGAAGCTGCCATGATGGATTGACTCTTTGGGACTTGTTACCCGACTAACTCAGGCACAGACTGATTGTAGGTCTGGTACCTGGTTCGTCTACCTTTGGGGGGAAGATATGTGACAGCACTCACCGTCACTGGAAGTTAAAGACAGATGATTAATGGTTTGAATTGCTTCAGATGGGACGGTCATATTTGCCAGCCATATCTCCATATAGGAATATAAAGATTTATTCCCATTTGCCATGAAATCTGTTCTTCCTAAATGCTGTGTATCTTACATATCTTTCAATGTCAGACAGGTTTTCCTTTTGTTGTGTATTGGGAGGGAATGTGGATTGCCCTTTCGCATTGTTAAGTGTTAATGACCTTCCATTGTTCTGTGTCTGGCTATTTTGTATATTGATTGCCCCCTGGGGATTCTGTCTCATTACACATAACAGTCCTTCTAATCAAGCTATCTGACCAATCCCTGCTGACTCATTTTCAAGTCCTCATTTGCATGGCTAAGGATGACCTGAAGGAGGACTACATGTACTTTACAATTGACCAATAGGAAAATGGTTGTTGGGGGCGGGATGTTCCAAATTCTGTATAAAAGTGTGTTGTGTACTTCCAATAAATGTCTTCCTGTTTGAACTTACATACAGCCTGCCTGGTGTTTGTTCTAATGGATTCCAAACGGCACATAGCTGTAGTTCGGATCCCGGAGCCTTGGATGAGCGAACCATCAGACGTTGCAATCTGCAAGCTGACTCACTAGTAGCAGAGGAGTGTCGGGAGAGCGGAAGCGAGCGAGCAAGGGTCTCGTCACACCTTTGTACCCCTTTCTTTCTTAAAATTAAATAAACATATTGAAATCTAAAGAAGAACTCCATTATTTCCACCCTATAACAACAGGTGCATGTAAATGAACCACAATCTCACTGTCAGTTTACAGCACGTTTTTGTGTCTGTGATGTCACTCCTCCTCCTGGCGGAGTTACAAATTTCTCTGACTTCCTGTTTCCTTCCTTTTCCAGTTCCGATACTACATCTCCCATGATCCTTTGAGCCTCTGTAGCTTCAGGGCTATGGGAGTCACTTGTACCAGTTCTGGGAGTGGGTCTTAGGGTTATTGTGGGTGCTTATGGCCCTTCATGTGGTTAGTAAAAGGTGCAAATGTGTCATACCTCCTCTTGTGTCATTCCTGTCTTGCAGCATGCCAAAGAATAATGGCTTACTGCAAGACTACACAGGAAGGGCTATGGGAGGTTATTATAACGGTGTTTCCTTCATATGTGAATTAATCACTTCAGAGAGAGCAAGGCTCTGATAGGGCAGGATCTGAGGGGTGGGATTCTCCCTTTTCACACTGGTCGGCATATTTAACTGGGCAGGATTGTGATCCATTCAATCCTGCACAGTAGAATCACAGCTAGCTTTCAGAATAGGCTGTGTATGAAGGTGTATCCTTCTTGCATTATGTTGTGATCTGTGAGGCAGGACTTGGGAGGTTTGGACTCTTCCTGTAGGTATGAATGTGTGGGAATGCTTATTAGGATGCATTTAATCCAACCCACCATTAGAACTGTAAAGGGAGTTACATCATTTGCAGAAAGACTACAAAGGGGAGTGTTACAGACTCTAGCTGCTACAAGAAAGGGCTGTGGAAGGAACAGAGTCTATCAGCAGGATATACTGAGTGTCACATGTAACAAAGCCACAACTAAACCCAGAATATTAGGGTATCTTCAGACAAAAGAGCAACATGGGATAGAGGTATGATCTATGCTGGCATTGATCATTCCATTCAGTTCTGGTGAAAAGAATGTTGGAATTGAGCTTTAAAGTTGAGGCTTAGGTATTATTTTCTTTGTATAATTACATTGTCCAGCTTAGACCAATGTAAGTATTGTGACAGTACTAGGCCCTGCCACTGTGTGAGTATAGGAAAAAGCTCTATGAACAGAGAAGACTGGGGTTTTGGTTTTCTCTGGGTTTCGTATTCCTGGATCAGGATCCGAAGTCCAAAGGCTTCAAACTGTTTTGGGTGGAATTAAGCTTTCAATCCTGTGTTGGAGACCTGTAGGTTGTGTGAGTGTGAAGATGTGCGCACTGGTTTTAAGCATGGACCTGACCATAGTGCAGGGCTCATATCAGGAGACAGGTCTGTGCACCAGCCAGGAGACAGACATATTCCCATTTGGAAATGTGCTCTACTCAGGGGACAGCACTCAATGTTGGAGGAGAGATTCCATGTCCATCTATTTGGGACAGCTCTCCAGGTCTGGAGGATGAGTCTGGGTGACTGAGAGAATTCTGGGAGGAGTGAGAGGGCCCAGGGTGCCCGAAGATCCCCTATTGACAGGCCAGGGAGTAGGCCTGTGTAGCTGTGTGCTGTAATTATAAGGCTGAGTGAACGAGGAGAGGCCAGAGGGTCAGAAGAGCTGGGTCAGAAGGATCTTGAAAAGAGCAATAGAGCTGCTGAAGAAAGAGTCCAGTGGCTTGGTATTTTCTGTTACTTGTTTTGCTAGTGAAAATCCCCTGCGTGGGCAACCATTTTGTGGACTTTACTTTACAGTCGTTGTAAAACCTAAACATCTTTTACCTTACTGCATTCTCTGCATTAGGGTAAAAAATGTCCAACTACCAGCATCACCCCCTTATCCCCTATAATTGTCTGAGTCCTCACTTGATCCAGCTGTGCCTGTCTGTAGTGGCTCTCCCGGCTCTCACAGACTTTGCTAAGGCTGCAGGAGCTCTTGCTGCTGTCAGTCAAATCCTGTAAGGAGAGAGTAGGGGGCAGTACCAAGCTGCTCTGTCTGTGTCTATGGACACAAGCAGCATGGCTCAGGATCGAGCCTAGAGGTGTGCCACGATAGAAAGCAGCTTCCTATGGTGACACACTGAGAAGAGGAGGAGGAGGCAGTAGCACCTTAAAAAAAAAAAAAAAAAAAGAACATATATACAGTGCCTTGCGAAAGTATTCGGCCCCCTTGAACTTTTCGACCTTTTGCCACATTTCAGGCTTCAAACATAAAGATATAAAACTGTAATTTTTCAACAACAAGTGGGACACAATCATGAAGTGGAACAAAATTTATTGGATATTTCAAACTTTTTTAACAAATAAAAAAACTGAAAAATTGGGCGTGCATAATTATTCAGCCCCTTTACTTTCAGTGCAGCAAACTCTCTCCAGAAGTTCAGTGAGGATCTCTGAATGATCCAATGTTGACCTAAATGACTAATGATGATAAATAGAATCCACGTGTGTGTAATCAAGTCTCCGTATAAATGCACCTGCACTGTGATAGTCTCAGAGGTCTGTTTAAAGCGCAGAGAGCATCATAAAGAACAAGAAACACACCAGGCAGGTCCGAGATACTGTTGTGGAGAAGTTTAAAGCTGGATTTGGATACAAAAAGATTTCCCAATCTTTAAACATCCCAAGGAGCACTGTGCAAGCGATAATATTGAAATGGAAGGAGTATCAGACCACTGCAAATCTACGAAGACCTGGCCATCCCTCTAAACTTTCAGCTCATACAAGGAGAAGACTGATCAGAGATGCAGCCAAGAGGCCCATGATCACTCTGGATGAACTGCAGAGATCTACAGCTGAGGTGGGAGACTCTGTCCATAGGACAACAATCAGTCGTATACTGCACAAATCTGGCCTTTATGGAAGAGGGCAAGAAGAAAGCCATTTCTTAAAGATATCCATAAAAAATGTCATTTAAAGTTTGCCACAAGCCACCTGGGAGACACACCAAACATGTGGAAGAAGGTGCTCTGGTCAGATGAAACCAAAATCGAACTTTTTGGCAACAATGCAAAACGTTATGTTTGGCGTAAAAGCAACACAGCTCATCACCTTGAACACACCATCCCCACTGTCAAACATGGTGGTGGCAGCATCATGGTTTGGGCCTGCTTTTCTTCAGCAGGGACAGGGAAGATGGTTAAAATTGATGGGAAGATGGATGGAGCCAAATACAGGACCATTCTGGAAGAAAACCTGATGGAGTCTGCAAAAGGCCTGAGACTGGGATGGAGATTTGTCTTCCAACAAGACAATGATCCAAAACATAAAGCAAAATCTACAATGGAATGGTTCACAAATAAACATATCCAGGTGTTAGAATGGCCAAGTCAAAGTCCAGACCTGAATCCAATCGAAAATCTGTGGAAAGAACTGAAAACTGCTGTTCACAAACGCTCTCCATCCAACCTCAGCTGAGCTCGAGCTGTTTTGCAAGGAGGAATGGGCAAAAATTTCAGTCTCTCGATGTGCAAAACTGATAGAGACATATCCCAAGCGACTTACAGCTGTAATCGCAGCAAAAGGTGGCGCTACAAAGTATTAACTTAAGGGGGCTAAATAATTTTGCACGCCCAATTTTTCAGTTTTTTATTTGTTAAAAAGTTTGAAATATCCAATAAATTTCGTTCCATTTCATGATTGTGTCCCACTAGTTGTTGATTCTTCACAAAAAATTACAGTTTTATATATTTATGTTTGAAGCCTGAAATGTGGCAAAAGGTCGAAAAGTTCAAGGGGGCCAAATACTTTCGCAAGGCACTGTATATATATATATATATATATATATATATTTATATATATATATATATATATATATACACATATACACTTTACAATTACTCTAAAGCCCCAAAACAACAGTTCAGACTGGCATGACTCACTGAAAATGTTTACCACCACTGAAATACCGTAATCACCCACACATCACAGTATGCATCTCTCATACCTGACCGATCCCTGTCGAAGCTGCAAATCATTGCAGTAGATTTGTAAAAAGAATGCCTGGTCCTTATTGTCTAGTATAATAAGTTTACTGCTCAGCCCATTCACCATGAGGAAAGAATGATGTTCTTTTCCCGACACTCCAGAAGTTGTATTTTGCTTAGTGCAGCGGGAGAATTATACGTCAGTGGGAATTGATCCTAGGCTAACATGCAAGCAGGTAAAATACTGCTGTCAGGTGTCAGCAAGAATGCAAAGAGCCATAAGAGAAGCTTACACGGCTTGACTAGTCTGTGTCTACTGTTCTACTGTTCTGGCACAAACAAAATGTAAATATTTCCTTGGAAACATAACTGATATTAAAGACTCTCTAAACTTGGAATAAAGAAACAAGGTTGGAGGTAAATAATATTTATGGGGCATATTATTTCCCTGGACTGCCATACTATTTTTTTATTTATCAGAAAGCTATAGTTAGGTTACTAGACAGAATAAAGTCTATTTTTATTCTGAAATGTAACAGCCAAATAAAAACTACAAAGCTTTTTCTTGCCTTTGTACAGGCATATTCTCTATATAAATTATCCATAAAACATTTCAAATCTGTGTCCAAGTTATTATAAAGCAAAAGTTCAGATGGTCACAACTGTCTCTTCAAACGGTACTTCAATGTGCAATAAATGAAATGACCTGTAACACCCCAAAGGAAGCCCCATTTAGGGAACAAACTAGTCTAAGAGTCAGCAATGTGTGGTCAGCGGGTGGCTTACCCTTGCTGACTCCCACAGGGGTTCTTGGGCTACGCCAGGCAGTGGATGGGGTCACTTGCCCTGCATGTGGGGGCAATTTTCTGCACGCGCTCATTAATGCCTTTACTCACTTCTTGTTGGACTCCTCAAATGTTGCTAAGTCATGTTAGTATCCTTCTGCACTTCAGCATCAACTAAGTCAAAATAAAGTTAAAGAAATATGGACTGTATGATCCATTTGATGATTTGTATCCACTTGTTCTTTTACTGAATTCCTTTATATGTATTTTGAACTGTTCAATATGCAAACGTTTTATCTTTATGTTGTTATTCAAGCAATGTTGCTAAACATTGTATTCTTTATTTTGCTAATCGAGATAAACATGTTTGGAAAAAAAAAATCAAAACAAAAAAACATTTGATCTCTTCATTATCCAAAGCACAAATTCTCCATTCCTCTGTACAAATGTGATAATTCCGTTTATTTTTGTATAGCTTTGTGTGGGCTGTCTTTCTTTTTTCCTTACCAAAATGATAGGAAAGTTATAATTAATTTGTTTATCCTTTTAAAAAAATTCAGATTAGGTAATGGCATGATGCAGATGCCATAATGCATTTTTGTTGAAGCATGTCACCTAAATTTAAAAATTGCAGAGCAACGCCTTGTTCCACTGCCTCTGGACATCGTGTGTGATCTATTACTGATTGCTTGTTTTATGAAAAATGGATTCCAAAATATGCATTTGTTTTGAAAGTGCACTCCAGTCATACAAACTTTACATTTAAAGTGGACCCCAAAATGAACGATGTCAACTTAGTAACATAACAAGGTTATACATATTAATTCGGATTCATTCTTTTAATTTGGATGAGAGCGGCACAGTAGTCTTTGACTCTTGGTTGATCAGCCTCTTCTTTTGCAAAAACATTTTTCATTATTATAAAAGATGCACTACATATAAAATGAAAACATATTATAATAACTACAGTGAGGCATAAACGTGAAATAAGATGGCTAAGTGGTTAGCACTCCTGGTTGGCAGCACTAGGGTCGTCGGTTCGATTTCCAACCACGACACTACCTGCCTGGAGTTTATATGTTCTCCTGTGCCTGCGTGAGTTTCTACCGCACTCCAAAGACATGCTGGTAGGTTGACACCTGTCTAAATTGCCCCTAGCATGTGTATGTATGAATATGAGTTAGGGACCTTCAATTGTAAGCTTCTTGAGGGTAAGGGACTGATGTGAATGTACAATATTTATGTGTAAATTGACGGAGCTATATATATGTATCTGTAATAATAATAGGATGATTCCTATTTATTGTGTTTAGGTTGGACGGAGGTGGAATAATCTGAATCATAACAAATTAATCCAAAATTAATTTAGTTTAATTTGTTACTTTCGGATGCATGGGACTCCAGTTGATATCATCTGAACATGTTAAAATGAATATAGTCAATCTTACTAAATAACAAAAGAATACAGAACTTCTGAAAACAAATTGATTTGGAAAAACGAATATATACTGTATTTTCTGGCGTATAAGACTACTTTTGAACCTCAAAAAAATCCCCCAAAAATGGAAGATCATCTTATACGCCGAGTATAATATCTCCAAGTTAACCTAAGTATAAGTATTACCGGTAGATGTAATCTTTCAAGACGCTGGCTGTGTGGGAATCCTGTACCGGTATACCGTATGTACCGTAGCTTCGGCTACATACAGTGTACCACGCTGAGCCAATCAGGGAGAGCGATGTATTCTATTATTGAATGCAAAGCCTGCTCGGATTGGCGGAGTAACATCAGCCCGCCTCTCTGACTCTGCCAATCCCAGCAGGCTTTACATTCAATAATAGAATACATTGCTGACTGTGATTGGCTCAGCGCGGCATACTGTATGTAGCCGAAGCTACGGTACATACGGTATACCGATATAGGATTCCCGCACAGCCAGCGTCTTGAGATTACATCTACTGGTAATACTTAGGGTACCTTAGAGATATTATGAGAGATTACATGTATTACAGTACTAGGGTACCTTGGAGATCTATGAGAAATCTGATGTTTTTCAATGGTGTTGCCTTGCTTTGGAAGGGGGGTAGTCTTATACGGCGAGTATAGCCCAAAACCTATGTTTTAACTTGAAAATTAGGGGGGTCGTCTTATACGCCCAGTCGTCTTATACGCCGGAAAATACGGTACTCTCCCAAAATAACAAATTGTTCTGAAAATGAATAATTCGAACATAAGGATTATAAGGAAATTAAATTATTTACTTGACAAATGAAACAGTTTTCCGTCGTGCACTTCTCTAGTTATCCGTTTCATCCTTATTTTTTATTCAAGATTACATAGCCCCGCCCACTCAACACTTCACTATCATGCTGCTAATCTAAATTCTCCAACATCAGTGGCCTGCTTTTACTTTTTCATTCTCTGGGCCAGCCCACCTGTGACAGACTCAACCAGGACAGAGGCTTTTGGAGAGGACTAGGGGCAAGCCTTCTCCCCACTGATTACAGCCCATGGATAGAGCAGATCATTCTCTAATGATGGACAACCGCTTAATAGACGCTGAGAGTGAGGCTTGGATTACCTTTCTGAATAAGGACCATAAAGTTTCCCTTCTGGAGTGGATGGAAAGAGGTAATATTAATTTTGTACAGGTCAGAGGGAAAATGTTGGTGGGCCTTCTGGAGACTGGGTTGGAGAGACTCCTTCACTTGGGACAGAAATATTTATCAACAATCTCCCACAAGGGATCTATGAAGATAAAAAAAAACACCCTTGCAGACTGTTGGAACATTGTATGAGTTTGTCTCGTAGACTATTTGTGGGAAAGTCTGAGAGGAGGTGGGATCCCTGATTAATCAAAGAATGGTCTGGGCATCTAGGTTTGTTTAGGTAACTAGTAATTTCACACATGTTAGTTAAATCACTGTCAGCTATTAGTTGCTGGATTAGCATTAAAGCGCAACTCCACTTTTGTGGAGAAAAAAAACATTCCCCTCTGGGTTATCTCTGTACATTGCAGGGATTTTAATAAACTTTGTTGCAGATTCCTACCTTTTGTTATTCTAAAGAATGTGTGCCTCTGTGCTAGGTGGGTCTAATGGGAGTGGTTTCATATTTATCTGTCAGTTGTGCACCTGCAGAGCACTTATGAGAAAATCTGCTGGGCCTTCATCCCTTTCGACAAGTTCCTATTGGGAGTATTTCACCAAAAATGACATTTTTGTTGCAGGGGATGCCAGAATTCTGACAAGTATCTTAGTGCAGACTTCTGAGAAAATCAGTGAGCCAATCACACAAGCAGGAAATTATATTTCTGGGGGGGTGGTCAGTACACATTCTGTGTACAGAACAACTCCAGGTAACCACATTGTATTGCATTTTCAGAAATTTACAGCAGCTGCAGATTGAAATGGAAAGGTAATTTTTATTAACATTCAATTACAATATGATTTGTGTCGCAATTGTATACCCTATTTATTTTGTCTTTAAATGCAATTTTTTTTTCTCCACGAAAGTGGAGTTACCCTTTAAATGTATGTTGGCTGTTCCTTAGCTATGTAATTATATTACTGATTATAGTTTGTATTGTTTTGGTAATATGATCAGGAGGGCAATGTCCTCCTGTGGCATATAAAGTATGTGTCTGAGTTTCAATAAACAGGCAATCTTTTAATTCTATCCCAACATCTTGTCTGTGTACGATGCTAGGGGTAAAAAAAAGGCTGGTATTAGCTCTTGGTCTGCTCAGAACGGTTTGGAGGGCAGGAGGCACTGTTTGGCAGAAGGATGCACCAAGTCGGAGTGCCAAAGCAGTTCTGTCACACCACCATTAATGTCTGTGCCAGCTCTCACACATATGTCTGTTGATCAGTGGTCCCCTCATAGTCATTAATATTCTCACTTTCTGAAATAGCAAAATTTGAACATGTAAAATTGTAGACAAATGTGTTCACCAGTTCATGATCAACTTTCCTCTTAGTTCACAGCACACCCTGAAAAACAATGCAATGACACTGATGATGTTAGCCTTATAGCGCCTCTATAGTTACTAACATGACCCAATGATGCCTTCTTCTACCCAGGCTATCTTGACATGCAAAGATGCATAATGCCACAATGCAAATCTAGGGGCTTGGAGTTTATCATGCATAACCATAACTTAACATAACTCTGTAGCTAAAAAAATAAAAAAAAGATTCTTAAAAGAGAACACATGTACATTAATAATAATGGGTCATCAGCGTAGTAAGCAAAGAACACTTACCTCTGAGGCCTAATTTTTTACTCTCTGCAGAGTACCAGGATGTATAAGAGTAAATCAGTGGTACAAAGACTAGTATATCTTAAAATAGACTTGAGTAAGGGAGGGTGATAACACCTTTTTCCCCATCTGTGTCCCATTAATTTCTCTTCACTACCTGTCCTATAGCCACAACAGAAAGTAAGAGTAAATCCCTCCAAGGTAAGGAAAATACCTGGTTGTCATCAGGATCACCAGTACTAGTGTCCCCATTTGAATATTTCCCTTCTATTCCTGTTACGGTGACAACCCAAAGTTTGGAATTTTCTTTAGCTTTCAGTGATAATGGCAAACATGACAAACAGAGGATGGGGGCATAGACAGATGGGGCATAGACAACTAAAAAAATGTTTTGTGGAAAACAAATAGTGCAGCGCTAAAAAAGTAAACGTGAAAGTGACTACTGGTTATAAATAGTACACAAATGATGAAAAATACCAAATCTGATAAATCACAAATAATTGATGCAACTCTAAATGAAAAAGGTGACCAAAGAATGCAAATATTAAACAATAAACAATGTGCATATAAAGTAAAAAAGTCCAATATATGAAAACTTCCCAAGTGGGTATGCAGGTCCCAGAGTGGATGATAGATGGAGAAGAAGTTGAAATCCCAAGGAGGTAATACAGTCAGAAAAACACCTGTGACAAATCTGTAAATTAGGCTGCTTACCAGAAAAAAACGGCCCCCAAATCAATGGTCAGGCCACACACGCTGAGATATGTGTATCCGTGCACTCCTTCCTATGGGATCCTATTTGGGGCAATCAATCTCCTCCAGATCAAATTAGCACCGATCCAGGCACATACATGTGATGTATATGGGAGGAGACTCATAGTGTAATCCGGTAAAGTATATACAATGTAGTTTATTCAAGGTTGCACTTACATTTGGTGAATAAAAGAAACGCATCCATAAAGCATGTAAAATCTGCGGCGTCCCGCGTGTAGTGTACAAGCTAGGCTTCAAGGGGCGTGGTGGTTGAGCGTCAGGTACCGCCCAACCGGTTTCGTCATACGTGATGTCATCCGGGGCGTGGTTACCCGATGCTCGCAGCACGCCTGTATATCCCCAAGAGGCGGTAACGCCTCCACATTTATGACCAATCGCGGCCACTTAGGGCGGACGACACAGCAGCGCCATGCACCTTAAAGGCAGTAACAATGAAAAGAAAAAGGGAGAATGTAGTCCACGATAGAATGCACTATTGAATGACGGAAAGAGGGTTCATCTGTAATAAAACACCAAATAGACCAGTTGATATAATAAAAGCCAGTTGATGTAGGAATAAGAGAGGAAAACAGCGGTGTGGTGCCAATGTCCATAGAGACACTATGGCTAGTGTCTAGGTCTTTTTCTAACTCAGTGATTCTGTGTTTGATTTTTTTTTCTGAAATGTTGGTGTTATATCTCTCACTTGGATGTTATAAGTTGCACTAAGTAAAGTAAATAGAGCTGGATAAAACAAAAACTGTGTCTATCTTTAATTAAGGCGGCAAAACAACAAAATGTGATTATTTTAAAGGGGGTTCTTTTTAAACCTACTAAATATATATATATATATATATATATATATATATATATATATATATATATATATATATAGCACCCTACAGGTAGGTGCTAGGTAAAATATAGTGGGCTTTGTTTGCCTAACAGCAGAGCCATGTTTTCTTTTGTGCGGTAGGTTGTCATGGCTACCAAGTGTGTAAGTGCGCAAAGGATTCTGGGAGTGGATATAAGTCTGAGGGGAGTGCATGACTCAGGGTCTTTGGAGGGAGCAGAGTCCCAGGAAGGAGAGTGCGGCTGTCTCGCCTCCTGTCTAAGGAAGGGGGATATCTCAGGGTGTCGCCTGAGTGTCCAGAGAGTGCTGAGTTGAGCTGAGGGGATCTGGTGTGCCGAGAGCCTGCGGAGAGAGAGGGGTCCAGTCCCAGGAAAGCCTACACAGGTCGTGAGTACTGAGGATTGCCCCTGGGGGTCTGCCTGATGTTAGAGGGGACCACTCCGGAAGAGGTTCTGGGATCCAGTGTCAGATAGCAAGTAAAGGGGGTACCTAGGTTGAGGACCCTGAAGTTGCAGAGAGGGTACATAGTTAGTGGACCCTGAAGAGTCAAGCTAAAGGGGGCATCCACAGTTGGGCCCTGTGTTGTGCAGAGTGTGCCAGTCAAGTTACAGCTTTGCAGTGTTCTACAGTATACTACCTCATGCCAGTGTAAGGCCGGAAGTATCTAGTGACTTTCACGGTTCAGCAGTGTCAGTAATTCTACAGTTTCACAGTCCTGGATCTTCTGGACTATAAGTCGAGGATTCAGCACTTCTTCTGTTCTACAGAGTGTTCTCAGTGTCAGTGAGCGTTGGCTAGCGCCGGCTGGCGTCAAGGAAGCGCCAACGGGCATTTTCAGGATCAAAGTCCCAATTGTAATTAGTTTGAGCCTAAAGGAGTATCCCACTCATTCCCTTCTCCCATCCCCTTTAACTTATAATAAAAACCACAAACAAAGATGCTGGAGTTGTCGCTGCTTCAGTTGTCGTACCCGGGGATTCAGCTCTCATGGGCTGGAGAGGATTCCGGTACTAATGGCAGACCCACATCAGGCCACAGGCTTGGAAACCTTGCTACATATACACAGTAAAAAATATTGTAAAAGATTCAGCGCTGAATAAATTATCAAGGACCAGCAGCTAACACTAAAAGGGTAATCCAACACCTTCACAGTAATATAGTATAAAATTGTGTAGCGCAGTCAATATATAAATAAACTCAATTGGTAATAAATAAATTAAAACCAAACAATTAATAAAAAAGGCATTATGATGAATAAAGGAGAAAGTTCATATTGGTGATATAAAAGATGATAAGATGATAAAAGAGACACAGTCCACTGGTGATCCGGTGAAAAAATAGCAGCAAGTGTGACTTCAGTGCTCATAAAATTCCCATCACCTGGCACTATCTGCCTCTCACCTCCACAACTCGACCCCAGAGGGTCAAACAGCATGAACAATCACCACGATATTCAGCCAATGATAATCCAATGGAAAACAGGACCACAGCCTCCAGCATAAAACCGCCTAGAAATCGATTATGGCAGAGGATACAGCTTCCCAGATCGTGCCCAAACATAAGGAAAAAAGAAACAGATCTAGTGCTCTCTGTTGCGGTTTAAACGATTTATTGCTCAAATAAAAGTATTGCACTTACATTATATTGCACATAAACGAGCATGTATTGCAGAGCCTGCAGCGTGCTGGATGGTGCCTGATTTCCGGGTTATTAGACAGCCTTCGGACCGTGTGACCAATCCCCCGTACACGTTACGTCATGTGGGCGTAGACTTCTTCAGCGGGGATGCTGATAGGTCAATGGTCCGGCTCTTTATACTCTCCTTGGGCGGTACCTATTGCGTCATGTCCGGCGTTTCACCGTCGCCACGGAGATCAAACGTCTCTCTGGACAGGAAGCAGATAGGCGGGCCCCAATCGTGTTGTTTACTGTATAGATCTCCATGGGGACATTGCAATATCTCCCACAGCCAGCACGATCTTTATAAGACAAATTAAATTCCTTATGTTTAGCAAATACTTATGCGGTATTGTCTTAGGTGTTTAATCCTAAAGGGCAATTATTAATCATTTACTGATTATTTATGATATGATCAAACGGACCTGACGGCTGTACCTGCTATCAGACACCAGATGGCAGCACTCTGCACACTCCATAGAAGACAATGCAAAGTACAATACATTACATACAGATTAGATAAAAACATGTGCACATTACTACAAATATGTCTACAGATACATAAAACCTGATTATATATCTAAAATAAAAAGTGAATAAAAAAGATATAAAATTAAGTAAAAAATGACCATAAAAACTTATCTATCTGAAATAAAACAATTAAGATCAAAGTCAACATTCAAACCCAGGGGTGTTAAAACTTTAGCCTCGTAGATCCAAAAGGATTCACGACGGCTGAGTTGTCTAATGAAGTTGCCACCCCTCCAATGGTAGCTAACTTTCTCGATCCCCCAAAATTTTAAAGTGCTTGGATTTTTGTGATGGCAGTTTTTAAAATGTCTCGATACACTGTGGGTGGTAAGTCCTTTACGTATATTATTAACGTGTTCCCCGACACGTACATGTAACGCTCTTGACGTGCGGCCAATGTACTGTAACCCACAGTCACACTCTAACATGTAAACCACTCCCTGTGTGGCACATGTTATCAGATTTTTTACGTTATAGCTTTTTTGTGTGACCGTGGAAATGAAATCCTTACGTTTCTTGATGTTCTTCCTACAGCTTTTGCAAGTGGCGTACTTTCCACACGCATAAAAACCTGCCAGGAAAGGAAAGATACCATTGTTCTTAACCTGGGGGGGATTAACCACCCCAGGAGCTACCTTATCTCTAAGGGAGGGGGCTTTTCTGTAAACAAATTTCGGCTGTTCTGATAAGACAGGCCCCAAGATCCTGTCCTCTTTCAGAATAGCCCAATGTTTACGTACAATTCTCTCAACTTTTTTATGTTGGATATTGAAGTCCAGAACTAGTCGGAACTGTGTGTCCGTTTCCCTGGGCCTAGAATTTTCCAAGAGGCGTTCATGATCAGTATTTTTAACCCATTCAAGTTCCTTAGATATATCCTTTTTGTCATATCCCTTCTCTAAAAACCTTCCTGTTAAGGTATTTGACTGTGCAACAAAGTCCTCCTCCGTGGTGCAATTACGCCTTAGGCGTGTAAATTGCCCACGGGGGATATTGCACAGCCACTGTTTGTGGTGGCAACTATCAAGAGGGATAAAAGAATTTCTATCTGTGGGTTTAAAATAATTACGAGTTTTAAAAACACCATCAGCTTTAAAAATCTCCAAGTCTAAAAATACAATATTTTCGAGTTGTAAATTCCACGTAAGGACAATGTTCTTCTCATTGCTATTTAATCTGTCCATGAAGGCTTCCAGGCTTGCCATGTCTCCCTGCCATATCATGAACAGATCGTCGATATAACGACGATAGCAAATGAGCTGAGGGGGCAAGTTTTCAAAAACCACTTCTTCCTCCCAGTGGGCCATGAATAGATTGGCCACACTGGGAGCAAACTTGGCCCCCATCGCAACTCCCTTGATCTGTAGATAAAAACTATGATTATACCAAAAGTAGTTTTTATTGAGACAAAACTTAAGACTCCTCTGAATGAACCTGATCTGTTTTCTGGGTAACTGCGATTGCAATAAACCCCATTTTACCGCACTAAGTGCGTCGGAATGATCAATAATGGTGTATAATGATCCAACATCCGCTGTAATCATTATGCATTCAGAGGAGCTTGGTAACGTTTTTAATATTTGAATAATATGTTTCGTGTCTTTAAGGAAAGATTTCGTTTTCTGAACTACTGGCTGGAGGAAAAAGTCTATGTATTGTCCCAATCTGGCCGTGATGGAATCAATTCCATTAACTATGGGACGGCCAGGTGGGTTCTCCAGTTGTTTATGTATTTTAGGCAAGAAATATATTATAGGCCTCCTACAAAACAAGGGATCTAGATACAGAGCTTCCTTGTGGGTAAGTACCTCATTATGTTCCCCCCTTGTAATTAGACTATGTAATTCCTCTTTAAATTCTAACATGGGGTCTTTTGATAAAATTTGGTAGGTGGAGCGGTCATTCAAAAGTTTTAGCATCTCGTTTTCATAGTAACTGTTGCTAAGGACCACTAAGCCTCCTCCCTTGTCCGCTGGTCGTATAACGATATCATTTCTGTTTTCCAGAGAAGCAATACCTTTTTTAATACATATTGGGTCATATGCTTTTTTATATTTTAATTTTTCAAGATCACTGCACACCATGTGCTTGAACACATCAAGGTGCTTAGTGTCTTGACCAGGTGGATTGAAGGTGGATTTATTTCTCAGAGTTGAGTGTTGGAATGCAGAGGAGGCTGAGTTACGGGTAACAGGGTTGGATAAGAAGTACTTTTTAATACTCAACTGTCTCGTAAACCTCTGTATATTAACGTAAGTTTGAAATTTATTTAAGTTCCTGATAGGAGCAAATTTTAATCCCTTATCAAGGACTTTCATTTCATCATCCGTAAGGGGAACTCCACTCAAGTTGTAAATACCCGTACCTATCTGGGCCTCTGCCTTTTTGGCTCGTCTTCCTCCTCTGCATCCTCTCTGCTTTTTCTTTTTCCCATACTCTGATTGTTGTTGTCTGGTTGGTATTGGTTCCCTCTCCAATTCTGGATTGGGGTTTCTGGGGATGGGGACTGAAATTGGGTGTGTGGTCCCCTCCAGGGGGACCTCCCCTCCTCTAAAAAATAATAGTTTTGTTGATCGTTCTCTTCAGTATGGCGGAGAGGGGTGAATCTATTTTGCGTCACTATATCTGAGTGAGATCTATACTGGGCATTATTTCCTTGTTGAAATCTGCCTCTGCCTCTACCTCTCCCCCTCCCCCTTCCTCTGCCCTTTCCTCTACTTTTGACAACCTGCCAACCATCTCCTCCGTTATTAATGGGTCTTTGGGGATGATTAAAACTAGGGGGAGGCAGGTTAGAAGAATTCTTTCTGCCTCTTCCACCCCTTCTGTCATAATTTCCCCAATTTCTGGGAGTGTGTTGTCCCTGGGAGGTTGTTAGAGGGGCATAGTAAGTTTTCTTTTTTGGGATCGCTCCACTGTTAATATTCGGTTGGGAAGGACCACTGGTTTCCATTTCTGGAGATTCTTAGTTGATCTGAAATGATTGTTGCCACTTATATATATCATTTTCATTAAAGTCCGCCAAGTCTCGCTGGAATTTACCTCTCTTTTTTTCTTGTATTTCCTTATCCCATTTTTCCATTTTTAACTTCAGGTCATTAGTTAACTTTGTTAAGTCTGGATGGTCTTTGACCAATTCGACTTTATCCTTGATGTCTTTAATTTGGGTTTCTAATATGGTCATTTTTTTCTTTTTACGATTTAATAAAAATACCAAGAGCTCTAAACCTTTATTGGTAAAGAAGTCCTCCCAATCTTTTAAGGATTCACTGTCCAATAATCCGTCGTTGGGAGGGACATCCCACCTTAAACGACGTGGGATTAGTTTGGCAGAGATATAGTGCTCAAATGACACTATGTCCCACCACACTTTAATTTTCTTCTCAAACAAAAAACCCAGTTTCTTAAACAAATATGCAAGATCTCCAGGATCTTTTGGTGTTAAGGGTTTGTTCGAGAAGACCTCATTAACCTTAATTTCTCTCTTTTCCAAATATTGGAAGACCTCCATATTCTGCAGCTAAATCAATTGGATTAAGAAAGCCAGTAAAAAATATTGTAAAAGATTCAGCTCTGAATAAATTATCAAGGACCAGCAGCTAACACTAAAAGGGTAATCCAACACCTTCACAGTAATATAGTATAAAATAGTGTAGCGCAGTCAATATATAATTAAACTCAATTGGTAATAAATAAATTAAAACCAAACAATTAATAAAAAAGGCATTATGATGAATAAAGGAGAAAGTTCATATTGGTGATATAAAAGATGATAAGATGATAAAAGAGACACAGTCCACTGGTGATCCGGTGAAAAAATAGCAGCAAGTGTGACTTCAGTGCTCATAAAATTCCCATCACCTGGCACTATCTGCCTCTCACCTCCACAACTCGACCCCAGAGGGTCAAACAGCATGAACAATCACCACGATATTCAGCCAATGATAATCCAATGGAAAACAGGACCACAGCCTCCAGCATAAAACCGCCTAGAAATCGATTATGGCAGAGGATACAGCTTCCCAGATCGTGCCCAAACATAAGGAAAAAAGGAACAGATCTAGTGCTCTCTGTTGCGGTTTAAACGATTTATTGCTCAAATAAAAGTATTGCACTTACATTATATTGCACATAAACGAGCATGTATTGCAGAGCCTGCAGCGTGCTGGATGGTGCCTGATTTCCGGGTTATTAGACAGCCTTCGGACCGTGTGACCAATCCCCCGTACGCGTTACGTCATGTGGGCGTAGACTTCTTCAGCGGGGATGCTGATAGGTCAATGGTCCGGCTCTTTATACTCTCCTTGGGCGGTACCTATTGCGTCATGTCTGGCGTTTCACCGTCGCCACGGAGATCAAACGTCTCTCTGGACAGGAAGCAGATAGGCGGGCCCAGATCGTGTTGTTTACTGTATAGATCTCCATGGGGACATTGCAATAAACAATATCAGAACAGCCGAAATTTGTTTACAGAAAAGCCCCCTCCCTTAGAGATAAGGTAGCTCCTGGGGTGGTTAATCCCCCCCCAGGTTAAGAACAATGGTATCTTTCCTTTCCTGGCAGGTTTTTATGCGTGTGGAAAGTGCGCCACTTGCAAAAGCAGTAGGAAGAACATCAAGAAACGTAAGGATTTCATTTCCACGGTCACACAAAAAAGCTATAGAAAAAAAAATCTGATAACATGTGCCACACAGGGAGTGGTTTACATGTTAGAGTGTGACTGTGGGTTACAGTACATTGGCCGCACGTCAAGAGCGTTACATGTACGTGTCGGGGAACACGTTAATAATATACGTAAAGGACTTACCACCCACAGTGTATCGAGACATTTTAAAAACTGCCATCACAAAAATCCAAGCACTTTAAAATTTTGGGGGATCGAGAAAGTTAGCTACCATTGGAGGGGTGGCAACTTCATTAGACAACTCAGCCGTCGTGAATCCTTTTGGATCTACGAGGCTAAAGTTTTAACACCCCTGGGTTTGAATGTTGACTTTGATCTTAATTGTTTTATTTCAGATAGATAAGTTTTTATGGTTATTTTTTACTTAATTTTATATCTTTTTTATTCACTTTTTATTTTAGATATATAATCAGGTTTTATGTATCTGTAGACATATTTGTAGTAATGTGCACATGTTTTTATCTAATCTGTATGTAATGTATTGTACTATGCATTGTCTTCTATGGAGTGTGCAGAGTGCTGCCATCTGGTGTCTGATAGCAGGTACAGCCGTCAGGTCCGTTTGATCATATCATAAATAATCAGTAAATGATTAATAATTGCCCTTTAGGATTAAACACCTAAGACAATACCGCATAAGTATTTGCTAAACATAAGGAATTTAATTTGTCTTATAAAGATCGTGCTGGCTGTGGGAGATATTGCAATGTCCCAATGGAGATCTATACAGTAAACAACACGATCGGGGCCCGCCTATCTACTTCCTGTCCAGAGAGACGTTTGATCTCCGTGGCGACGGTGAAACGCCAGACATGACGCAATAGGTACCGCCCAAGGAGAGTATAAAGAGCCGGACCATTGACCTATCAGCATCCCCGCTGAAGTCTACGCCCACATGACGTAACGCGTACGGGGGATTGGTCACACGGTCCGAAGGCTGTCTAATAACCAGGAAATCAGGCACCATCCAGCACGCTGCAGGCTCTGCAATACATGCTCGTTTATGTGCAATATAATATAAGTGCAATACTTTTATTTGAGCAATAAATCGTTTAAACCGCAACAGAGAGCACTAGATCTGTTCCCTTTTTCCTTATGTTTGGGCACGATCTGGGAAGCTGTATCCTCTGCCATAATCGATTTCTAGGCGGTTTTATGCTGGAGGCTGTGGTCTTGTTTTCCATTGGATTATCATTGGCTGAATATCGTGGTGATTGTTCATGCTGTTTGACCCTCTGGGGTCGAGTTGTGGAGGTGAGAGGCAGATAGTGCCAGGTGATGGGAATTTTATGAGCACTGAAGTCACACTTGCTGCTATTTTTTCACCGGATCACCAGTGGACTGTGTCTCTTTTATCATCTTTTATATCACCAATATGAACTTTCTCCTTTATTCATCATAATGCCTTTTTTATTAATTGTTTGGTTTTAATTTATTTATTACCAATTGAGTTTATTTATATATTGACTGTGCTACACTATTTTATACTATATTGCATATACACAGTGTTTGGGGTTGTAAGTAATTTTTTTGCACAGTTTTTCACGTGTGTGAAACATTAAAAAATTGCCCTGGCCTTAGATTAAAGACACCCACAAGCTATAGTAATAAATGTATTTACACACTGATTGGTGTTTAAAGTATGCTGTTTTTTGTTGATCTAGTTTCAAAGCTACTAGCTATGATAAAAATTATGGAACCAATTGTATTTTTGTAAAAAAAAAAAAAAAAGTTTGACCAGCAGTATGCACTAATTTTGGAGAAAAACATAATACAACCTGGTTTCACTGTAAGGCTTCATGTACACGGGACGTTGTTAAAAGTCCCTTGAATGCTGGCATTTTTTTTTTTTTTTTAGGACGCTTAAAATGTCCGTTGCGTCGCGTTTGCACCCGCGTTTAGTAGGCGTTTGCGTTTAAAACCGTTCCTAGTGGAAACTGGAAAAACGCGAGAGCTAAACGCGGGTCATCGCGTTCGGTCTCGTTTTTGCATTTGAAATGCCGAAAACACACGTTCGAACGCAAATAATTGCTTTCCAAAAAACGTCCCTGAACTGACTGTAAACGACCCTGTGTACATGGACAGATAAGATAACATAGAGGTGGGTTCAGGGGCTTCTGAAAAACGCCCAACTGCTCCTAAACGGCCGTTTACAAGTTGCAGTGTACATGGACCCCAAGGTAGACACCCTACAATCTAATTGCACTATCTCAAACTTTTTGTTCTATAACTTTTTCCATAAAAGCTTAGTCCCTGCCTACTTTCTGAACCTCCTTATTGGTCTGTCAAGGTAAAGTCTGGACTTGATAACAGGAGCATCCAGAAGGTGGAATTTTGCTGCTGTAGATCTATGTCTACTGAACATTTCAACACGTTTCAACATTTTCGCTAAAGATTACAAGTGCTCAGTATTAATTACTAACATCTGTGAAAGCAATTGTTTTATTGTAATTTCAGTGAAACCTCTTTTTTGGGGTCAGTTAACACCAGGCTGTAGTATTAATGCACAGTATGTGTACTGCAGTGCTGTTCATTGTAAATGGCACCCCCAATGCACCTATGCATTAGAGCTGCACGGTTCTGGAAAAATGAGAATCATTTTTTTTTTCCTGAAAGTGGGGGGTGTCATGGCGCTCTTCTAATATCCCAAGGTGGTACAAGGAATGTGGGTGGATGGGAGGGGGGGGGTTATGGGGCTGCGTGGGGGGGAACAAAGTTTGGTACTGTAGGGAAGCTATAGTCCGCGGCAGCCGGCTGAAGCGTGGAGAAGCCCTGAGAGATGCAAGAAAGGAGAGAGCGGCGCCAGCTTAGTATAGTACAAGTTTATTTAACACTGTTAAAATTGGTGACTCACTGTCCGAGGTTGGGTGAGACCGGTACACAAAGACTGTTAGGGTCATCCATCTTCCTCTTCCAGGATAGTGGTCATAGGAGAAGGTGGTGAGGTTCCAGAGGTATAGCCGAGCCGCTGTGGGGCTGCTAGTTGTCACTGGCCGCGGCGGAGCATGCACAACAGGGCTCCGGCTGCCGACTTCTGATCCCTGATGACATCACTTCCTGGCAGGAGAAAAATAGGGGTTGCACGCGTTCAGAGCATCCGTGCTCCTTCGTCAGGCGATGGGAGTGTCTCAGGTGGGGCAGGGAATTTATACCCTGTTGCCGGACTAATTGCAAAGACATCTGTCTGTGGGGGGGCGGAGCCAAAAGACTCTAAGAAAGTCATCTCAGTAAAAACACAATTGGGGATACATGTCTCTAGGAAATCCATAAAAGTACATAAACATACATAAAAATACATGATGGTATTACATAAAAGAGGACTTATAAGAATAAATCCCATAAAAACAATACTGACATGGCCATGGGGAAAATAGATCGGTAATGTGTGTATACATCTACATGAAAAAACGGTATTGGAGGGAAAAAATAAAAATAGAAATAGAAATAAAAATAGAAATAAATGTAAAGATAAAAAAAAAAAAAAAAAATATATATAAAGATAAAAAAAAAAAAATAAAATAAAATTAAATAAACATAAAAATAAAAATATATAAATAAAAATAAAAATAAAAATAAAAATGAAAATAAAAGTAAAAATAAAATAAAAATAAATATAAAACTAAAAATAAAAATAAATATAAAAATAAAAATGAAAATGAGAATGGAATACACACATACATATATACATATATATATATACACACACGTACACACATAAAAAAAAATATATATATATATATACATATATATATATATAAAAAAATATTGATGGAAAAAAAAAAAAAAAAATATATATATATATATATGTCACTGATAGGGAATGATGTGTGAATGTATGAGGTGTCACAAGTATATGTGCAATATTTTAGAGTGTGATATTGATTTCTAATCCCTCGTTTAGGCCTCCTGGCGCTAGAGTGTCCAGGGTATAAATCCATTAGTTTTCTCTGGTACACAGTCGCTTGAACCGTTCAGCAGGGGGAAAGTGTGCAGGGATGGCTTCCAATACCCACACTTTGAGTCCATCGGAGCACTTGGGATGATACTCAGTAAAGTGTCGGGGGACGCTATGTTTATCGGAACCTGTTTCAACAAGGTTCCGATGCTCTCCAAAGCGTTTGCGTAAGGTCCGTATTGTACGGCCTACATAAAGTAGGTTGCAGGGGCACACGAGGCAATAGATGACATATTCCGTCGAACAAGTGTAGAAGTCAGTGAGGTGATGGGTTTTTCCATTGTTTGTGAATTCCTTTAGACCGTGTCTCACATGTTTGCATGTTAAGCACCTGGTCTTACAACATTTGTACATTCCCTTGATTTGGAGAAAGGAGGTGAATGATGAGTTAGTTTTTGGTCTAATGGAGCGGACCTGGCTTGGTGCTATTAGAGTTTTGAGGTTTTTTGCGCGCCTGTATGAAAAACGGGGGCGCTCGGTGAGGTCTGCACGTAGGTAAGTGTCTTCCTTTAGGATTGCCCAATGTTTATGGAAAATGCGTTCCATGTGCTTGAATTTACTGTGAAACTGGGTAGTGAATCGTGCAGAGGTGGGATGATTGTTTATTTTCCTTGTATACTCCGCTCTACTTTTCTTTAAATCTTCATGCAGGTAGTGGTCAGAGACTTTTGTTATGAGTTCTTCAGGATAACCCTTTTCAAGAAATTTCTGTTTGAGTAGTGTTCCATGGTGGAGATATGTTTGGGACTGAGTGCAATTGTGTTTAAGGCGGCAATATTGGCTCTTTGGTATGTTCTGAATCCATCTGGGGTGGTGACAGCTATTGTAGTGCAGGTATGAATTTCCAGCGGTGGGTTTGACGTAATTCTGAGCACTGATTGTATTATCATGATGGTATAACTCGAGGTCCAAGAAAGTGAGTTTTTCGGCATCTGAGACTGATGTGAAGGATAGCCCCATCTGGTTGTTATTGCAGTGTTCGAGAAATGGTGGTATGAGGGAGGCAGGGCCATCCCAGATGATAACTATATCGTCGATATATCGACCAAAGAAGATGAGATGAGAAGCAAAGGGATTGTTGTGCCAAATGTATTGCTGCTCCCAGTAGCCCATAGTTAAGTTGGCGTAACTGGGGGCAAAATTGGCCCCCATGGCCGTGCCTTTGATTTGGGTGTAGAACTCGCCATTAAACTCGAAGTAATTGTAGGTGAGACAATATTCTATGAGATCCAGGAGAAAGTGTGTTTGCCGGGGATTGAGTGCAGATTCATCATTCAAGAAGAAACGTACGGCCTGAAGTCCAATGTGATGTGGTATAGATGTATAGAGAGAGACTACGTCCAAAGATAGCCAGAGATATGATGGTTGCCATGGGTAAGAGGATAATAGGTCCAGTAGATTGATGCCATCCTTAACATATGACGGAAGTTGTTGGACTATCGGTTGAAGGAAATGGTCGATATAGATGGAAAAATAACTGGAGACACTCTCCATGGCTGCAATGATGGGTCTGCCCGGGGGATGAAGGGGATCTTTATGGATCTTGGGGAGATGATAAAAATATGGCCTATGGTAAAAGTCATGTTTGAGAAATGACACTTCTGTGGAGGTGATGACATTGTCCTTTGCCGCTTTTTCAATGAGGGAATGAGCTTCCACTTTGAATTCGGGCAAGGGGTCACTGGTGAGTTTTAAGTAGGTGGAGCTATCGGACAGAAGCCTGATGGATTCTTTAATGTAGTCAGCTTTATTTTGAACGACCAGGCTACCACCTTTATCCGCTGATTTTATGATGATATTTGGGTTTTTCATGAGTTCCTTTAAAGCCGATTTTTCCATAGGTGTTAGATTGGAGGCAGGGTGTGTTTGGTCATGGGATGATTGGCACATGCGGCGTATATCAGCGTGGACCACTTGGTAGAAGCTTTGGATGTACGGACCTTTAGCAAATGTGGGGTAAAAACTGATTTGGGCCGAAACGTAGTATGCTGTATGGGTGGGGAACCAGGTAGGTTTTGGGAAAGAATGGAGACGTAATCATCAGTATCGCAAGTGTATAGATCTTCTAAATTCTCTAGAGCCTGTAGTTCTTGTGTATTGAAATGATAGTTCTGTTCAGTGGTGGGAGAACTGTCAATATCATCTATATTGGGTATTGGTGATTCCTTTATACTGTTTTTGTTTTTGTTAGCTTGAATATGGAAGAAGCGTTGCACCGTAAGGTTCCGTATGAATCTGTTCAGATCTAGGAAAAGGGTGAATGGATTGGGAGCAGCTGTAGGCGCAAAAGTGAGTCCTCGGGCTAAGAGGGATTCTTCAGATGTGGAGAGGGGGTGGTTGGAGAGGTTGAAGATTTTCATAGTCTGCGTGACTTTTCTGGTCTGTCCGTGTCTACGTTTTCCCCCTCTTCTACCTCTGCGATGAATTTTCTTTTTGAGCAGGGTAGGGGGGTTTGTACTAAAAAAGACTGGGGGGAAGAGGGAGCTGGTAAGCTTATAGGGGGTGTGTTGGGTGTAGCATTAGGGGGCTCCTGTGATTGGGGAACTGAGTTCACTCCTGTGGTAGGAGGGTCAGTGGTTAATACATGGTATTGCGTGTCCTCTGTTCCTGAGCTGGTTTGGTTGGGTGGGCCGGGTTCAGATGTATGGTGTTGTTGAGCTGTGGGCATGATATGCTGTTGCCCAGTATTGTCAAGTGGATGGGGTGTGCTGGAATCTATTTTTGATCTGGTAGCCTTTTTGCTCCTTTGGCGAGGGACTTCTGCTTGACGACTGCATGGTGTAGAGCAAGGTTGGGACGGAATAAGGGGTTTAGGGGGGTCCTTTCCACGTGGTGGTAGGTTGCTGGAAGAACAATTGGTCTGTTTGGATGATGCACGTACCCTCTTAAGTAGCGAGTGTGTGGGAACTGGCCGACAGTCCATGAGGGGGACTGGGCCTATAGCGGTGGTGGATGGGAGGGAAGATTGTGTGGATTGCCGGCTGACAGGGCGACAGTCCATGAGAGGGACTGGGCCTGTGGCGGTAGTGAGAGGGGGGGACTGTGTGGATTTCCAATTGAAAACTTTTTTCTGAGCATAGTCATCTACATCCCTTCGTATTTTCTGCAATTTGTTTCGAAGGAGGGAATCTTCTAGAAATTTTGTGTTTAATTTAAGTTTTCTGAGCTGAGTTTTTTTTTTTTTTTTTTTATCTTTACATTTATTTCTATTTTTATTTTTTCCCTCCAATACCGTTTTTTCATGTAGATGTATACACACATTACCGATCTATTTTCCCCATGGCCATGTCAGTATTGTTTTTATGGGATTTATTCTTATAAGTCCTCTTTTATGTAATACCATCATGTATTTTTATGTATGTTTATGTACTTTTATGGATTTCCTAGAGACATGTATCCCCAATTGTGTTTTTACTGAGATGACTTTCTTAGAGTCTTTTGGCTCCGCCCCCCCACAGACAGATGTCTTTGCAATTAGTCCGGCAACAGGGTATAAATTCCCTGCCCCACCTGAGACACTCCCATCGCCTGACGAAGGAGCACGGATGCTCTTAACGCGTGCAACCCCTATTTTTCTCCTGCCAGGAAGTGATGTCATCAGGGATCAGAAGTCGGCAGCCGGAGCCCTGTTGTGCATGCTCCGCCGCGGCCAGTGACAACTAGCAGCCCCACAGCGGCTCGGCTATACCTCTGGAACCTCACCACCTTTGACCACTATCCTGGAAGAGGAAGATGGATGACCCTAACAGTCTTTGTGTACCGGTCTCACCCAACCTCGGACAGTGAGTCACCAATTTTAACAGTGTTAAATAAACTTGTACTATACTAAGCTGGCGCCGCTCTCTCCTTTCTTGCATTTTTTTTTTTTCTTGCTTAAAATAATTCTCTCATGATTCTGAAGAACCTTTTTATTGTAAAGATTTACAGCCTCTGAACATTAGGTTATCAAACAAGGTGGCAATGAAATAAGACAATAGTCTTTGCTTCAATCAAATTGAAAGAAATGTAATGAAAAATAATGAAATGTTTAAAAAAATAAATAAATTACATTAAGTTCTATTAGGGTTTTTTTTTTTTTGCACTCGCCGACACCAATTACCGATACCTACCACAACTTTTTTGTTTACAATTCAGCTGCTAGCAATGGTACAGAGCATTGAAAATGTATTTTACAAATTAAATAAATTGTTTTTTTTTTAATTGTGCGCTTTTTTTCAAAATTAAACTTGCAAATATATGTTAAAGGTATAAACAATATAACAAAAAAAAAAAAAGAAAAATTCAGCAGGAAAATAATAATTAAATGAAGAAGGAGAATAAGGAGTTAATAAGGCTATAGTAAATTAAAGGTAAATAAGGGGTTAAATAGAGAAACAATTTAATAATAAAAAAAAATATATATATTTTTTTTACTTGACAGGGTGGCTTTAAATTGGCTTCATTTGCAGACCAAAGTTCATCCCTTCGATCTGGGCAGATAAGAAGATACAGTGTTTCTTTTTATCTGTCTCTTTCAGTGGCTGAGCAATGTTGTTGATAAACATTGCCGGGTGCTTTTTTTTTAACAGCTGTGAGCAGGGGAACTCCTCTGACAGCTGAAAGAGTCATCAGTTGTTAAAGCGGAGCTCCACCCAAAAGGGGAAGTTCTACTTTAAGGACTTGTTCTCCTCTCCTCTTAAGCAATTGGCACTTTTGAGGACCGGGTACCAGATTTTGACAGGTACCAGCTTCCCACTTCTGTTACGAGCGCCACGGCGCTTGGCAACGGAAGTTCTCCTTCCTTCTTCTCCCTGCGGTCTTCTGGGACACTGACAGGTCCCAGAAGACTGCATCCACCACTCATGATGTGCAGCTCGACTTGCGCAGGCGTAGTGGGCACCCGGCTGTGACAGCTTGTGGCTTCATAGTGAAGATGCCGGCGCCGGGGACCGAAGACAGCGGGTGAGACCGCCTGCCTGGGGTGAGCTCACTGCTGGATCCTGAGACAGGTGAGTGGCTGTTTTTTAAAAGTCAGCAGCTACAGATTTTGTAGCTGCTGACTTTTATTTTTACCAGGTGGCTCTAACTCCTCTTTAAGCAAGCGGCGGCCCTTCAGTCTGCCAAACGTGTGAATTCACGTCAGGCCCGGTGGGCCCTTTTCTTTTCCCGTTTCAATTTTATTTTGTCATATATTCCAGGACACAAGAACAAAAAAGGTGATGCTCTTCCCCATCAGTTTATATCCTCTGAACTTGTCCAGCCCCACTAGGCAGTACATAATCCCCCCCCCCCCCCACAAGATTATAGCACAGATCTCCACTGCTCTACAATAGTTACAAGGAACTCAATCCCGCTTACCTTGAGGCAAGAAGAAACCCCCAGGCCATCTGTTTGTGGCCCTGGGACTAAGGAAAGCAGTACTTCACTGGGCGCACAATGGAGTACTCTCCGGGCATCCAGGCATTACCATCATTCTCAAGTCCTTGCAATGTCATGTTTGGTGACCGGGAACTAAAAAGGATACAATAGACTATGTAGCTACCTGTCCAACCTGTGATGCGAAAAAAGTAACTTGCACACTACCTCCTGGATTACTTCAGCCACTAAGCACACCTCTGCAGCCCTGGACCCATATTACTATGGATTTTATTACAGACCTTCCTAAATCTGATGGTATGACTGCTATATGGGTCATAGTGGAACGTTTTTCCAAGATGTCTCACTTTGTACCACTGTCAGGACTACCTTCAGCTCCAATTCTCTCTGCACTCTTCCTATCCAATATCTTCAGGCACCATGGGATATCTATCAGCATAGTCTTGGACCGTGGTTCCCAGTTTGTATCCCAATTTTGCAGCCCTGCAGCCCTGGACCCATATTACTATGGATTTTATTACAGACCTTCCTAAATCTGATGGTATGACTGCTATATGGGTCATAGTGGAACGTTTTTCCAAGATGTCTCACTTTGTACCACTCTCAGGACTACCTTCAGCTCCAATTCTCTCTGCACTCTTCCTATCCAATATCTTCAGGCACCACGGGATATCTATCAGCATAGTCTTGGACCGTGGTTCCCAGTTTGTATCCCAATTTTGGAGATTATTTTGCAAAAGTTTAAGGACTACGGTGTATCTCTCTACTTCACACTACCCACAAACTGATGGACAAACTGAGCGTATGAACCAGACCCTAGAGACCTATCTTCGTCATTATGCCAACTCACTACAGTCCAATTGGTCCAAGGTTTTGCCTTTAGCAGAATTTGCCCTCAATTCTCGTTGGCATAGTGCACTGCATACTACTCCATTCTATGCAGCCTTAGGCTATCACCTTCGATCCTTTCCCTTGCTGCAACCATCTTCTGGCGTGCCGGATTTGTTGCTGCACTTGAGGAAGATCCGTGTCCTGTTACAGAAAGCTTCTTGGAGATATAAAGTTCATGCCAATAGAAGAAGATGTTACTTATATCTGTACGCTGTAGGAGATAGAGTCCGGCTATCTACTAGAAATCTTCGACTTAAAAAACCATCGGCCAAATTGGGCCTTCTTTTCATTGGACCCTACAGAGTATTTTCTCGAATTGGACTGGTAACGTATCGTTTACAGTTACCTGCCTCTCTTTAAATAAACCCTGTTTTCCACACTTCCCTCCTCAAGTAGGCCATCTTCTACTGATACTCCAGGGTGGTCCGGCCACCACCACCCCTTCTTATTGATGGACAACACGAGTATGAGGTGTTTAAGATCCTCGATTCTAAAAGACAGAGTCGTGGTCTTCAGTACCTTGTCCACTGGAGGGGATAGCCTATTACTGAACGCTCTTGGGTTCCTGCAAAGGACATATATGCCCCTGCTCTAATACGAGCCTTCTATGCAGCCTCCCTCTCTAAACCCCACTATGTCCCCAGAGGGGTCCGTTTGAGGGGAGGCTCTGTCAAGTACCTGTTGGAACAGCTACGGTTCAGGGTTTGAACCTGGGTCTCTGGTGCGGAACTGCACACACCTAGCCTTTCAGCCTCTGGAAGGTCTTGGTTTCTGCTGCAAGTTTTTTGTACTGTGCAACTCTCCTCATGGACACTTCAGCTCCTCCTGCCAGCCAGCTGTAGAAGATCTGCAATTATTTCAGGCTTTAAATACCGTACATTTCCTGTGCTATGGGCCTGGTGATTTGGGTTAGTTACTGTCTGAGCTGCCTCTGTGTTATGTGCTGGATTTACACAGTGACTCTTGTCTTTTTCCTGACCATTCTTCCACCTGATGATTTTGTACCTTGCTGCCCGTTCGTGTCTTGACCTCTGCCTGCCTCCCTACTACTCTCCCAGATCCCAACTTTGTACCTCGCATCTATATCTCAGCCGACCTGCCTGACCAGGTCTTTGCCTAATCCTCAGCCTAAGATCCACTTCGAACTCAGCCTATTACAGGTGCATCACAACTGACCAAGAATATGTGCGTGAATACGCAAAAAGCATTTCTGCAATAAGTGGCTTATTCAAAAAAAAGAAGTGAAGATGGGACAATTTAATTATTGTTATTAATAATTTTGTATTTTGTATGCGTCAGTTCAGAAAATGTAAACTGCATAAGGACACAGCTTTACCTGGCTGCATACTTTTATGTGAGTTCTAAGAAATGAAATACAAGCTTATAATAATTGGCTTCTGCCTGTTCTGCTAAAAGTACTTGTCCCCATAGCAGAATAATAGATGGCTGATGCATAATTATTTTAGCCTCCTGGTTACTCAGGGAGACAAAATTGCAAGCATTACTTAGTACAGAGCACAAGGGCATGAGTCAAAATATACCAAATTTTTAAAGTTCAGTTTGGGTAAAAGAGGCCATTCAAAACAATATTAACATAGTCAAAGTTATATATTTCTCAGAGGATGCATGAAGATAACAGGAATGCTCACTTTCTTGCCCTCACTAAAGAAAAGGATTACAAAATCAGGGACCCAGCCATTAGACTAAGTATTACTAAAAACAGATCGTGGATTCTCCCATCCACAAAACACCACACAATGAAGTAAAGTTCTTAACAGGCAAGCGCCAAGCAGCTGTTTCAGAAGAAAGTTTGCAGTAGGCTGTAAGGTGGGATTCTCTCTAGCTACATGAGCATGAAAATATGCCACCCACATCCCAAAAAAGGAACAGTGTTTAAAGCTTTACTCAACCTCCACCCTGTGTTTTTTTCTAAACCTGCGGCCTCCTATAAAAAGTGATGCAAGTATTCCAAGAGGCTACAGAACCAGATACCGGTCATTCTGACCTAGGTCAGAATTGTGGCAGGGTAAAAAGCTACAAATTAAATAAATAGGGAAAAAAAACCTCTGAAAATGATGCTGGGCTGAGATATATACAGTACCTGGAAACTACAGGCCAGTCAGTCTAACATCCATAGTTTGTAAATTATTGGAAGGGATGATAAGGGACTATATCCAATAATTTGCTGATGAAAACAGTATCATTAGTAGTAAACAGCATGGATTTATGAGGGATCGTTCTTACCAGACCAACCTGTTAACATTCTACGAGGAATTGAGCTGCCATCTAGATAAAGGAAGGTCTGTGGATGTCGTGTATTTCGATTTTGCAAAAGCATAATCACAGCAAGATATGAAAACCTTACTGAAGGACATCAACAAAATAATGGGATGGGCAAATGAGGCTTAATGTTGAAAAACATAAAATAATGCATTTGGGTGATAAAAGTTTGCTAGGGGGAGAGGGGGAGGTAATCCAGGATGGCAAAAGATCTGGGGGTCCTAGTAGATGACTGCAAGCAAAGGAAGCCAAATATTAGGATGCATAAAAAAGGGTATTTACTCAAGAGATAAAACGATAATTCTTCCACTTTACAAGACTCAGGTCCGGCCGCATCTTGAGTATGATGTCCATTTCTGGTTACCATTCCTTAGGAAGGATGTACTGAAACTATAGAGAGTCCAGAGAAGGGCAACAAAGCTAATAAAGAAACTGGGGGACCTCAGTTATGAGGAACGACTACAAACATTAAACTTTTTCTCTCTGGAGAAGAGCTGCTTGAGAGAAGATATGATAGCAATATACAAATACCCTAATAGCGATTTTAGCCTAGGGGAAAAAAAAGCTTTTCTGTGGCAGGGAGTTTAAAAGGACAAGCGGCCATTCATCAAAGCTGGAAAAGAAGTGGTTTAACCTTAAACTGCGGGGTTCTTTACTGTTAGAGCTGTAAGGATGTGGAACTCCCTTCCACAAGCAGTGGTATCAGCAGTGTCAATAGTTAAAAAAAACTATTACATGGGCATCTTAATGATCACAACATACAGGGCTATGGGAATTATTATTGACATAAACTCACGCACACACCCACACAAGTTGAACTGGATGGACTGGTGTCTTTATTCAACCTTACCAACTATGTAAATATGCTTGCTGAAGGGGGGGGGGGGGTGTTAAAGCAGAACCCACTTCCTTTTAAAAAATGAATTCCGCTTTATGCAACACGAGTGCTCCAAACACTCATTTTAAATCTTCTGATGAACACAGATGCAATGCTATGCAGGCTCCTTAGAAAAAAATAATAAATAATAATTTTTTTACCTGCAAAAAATGTGCATGTATTTTATTCTAAGGTGAACCTATGGTTTATTGAAACCTGGCTTCAAGGGTTTTCCTCTCCAGCTTCCCTCTCCTATGGTGTGTGACGGTGGCGGGTATCAGATCCCTGCCCTTCTCAATAACTCGTGACCAGGGGCCAGGCAATCTTACACCCTGCCGTCACTTGCGTAACAATGCCACTCTCAGCTGCACCCAGCACATAGATTTTCCAGCTTGCGGGATCACAATCTAAATGCCAGCAGGCTGAGAGCGATTGTCACCGGGCTAATTTAGGCAATTAACCCTTTCACTGCCACCAACGCTACGTTAGGATGAGCCCAGCGGACGCTCGTAATTTTAGAAATACCAATTATGACTTTAGAATCATCATCTGTAACACGCGCTGTCACCACAGACAGGAATGTTCAGAGGATTTATTCTATACAGTAGTACTCTTCAAGAGACAGGTTCGTTGTTAGTTTGCATTAAGAGCTTAGGGACAAGATTAACACTTTTCAAAATAAAGTTTAATAAAAAGGTTAAAATTGGTGCAAATAAAATATTTACAGAAAAAAGTGTTTCAACGAAATAGAAACATAATTCAGCAATTTAGAAAAATAAGATAGAGTTTAGAAAGAGGAAATACTTGCATTCAATGTCCTTAGGTTATCAATGTTCAGAAGCTGAGCATGTGTGATTGGTCCTCAAATGTGATGTTACCATGAGAACTGTCTAACCCTATCTGCCTCTCTCTTTTTCTCTGAGACCACAGGGGGTGTTAACAGAGGTCCCTGACCAATAAACACAGTGGCCATGGGCGGCCCTAAGGTTTAGACAATACCAAGGAACCTCCCGTATAGACAGATTTATAACATAAGTCATATCTTCCAATATCTACCAGCTGCCTTCTTGAAACTGATATATTATTGTGCAGTATTGAAATTTATATTCATAGACACCAAACACAGGTTATCTCATAATAACCTCTGACCCGTAAGGCACCTGACAGCTCGCTTGTCTTACCTAGGAGCTAATGTGGTCATGTATGATCTCGTTCTGTTCAGTATTTTATTTTGCATGTAACTATACCCTTTCTAGAAACATATCTTGTTTGTGTTTAAAGTTATGATGTTGTGTGTGAATGTGTTCAGTTAACAGAGCTCTTGAATGGCTCTGTTTTACGACCCGTTAGCCTTATGGCTTTGCTCAGATTTACGACTGGCCTGTTCTGGAAACACAACATATGCCAGGCGTCCTGTCTGCTGAGATAAGGTTCTTTGAAGGGCCGTTTCTTTGAAGCCTCTGCATTCCTAAGTTAATTAATGGAGGTAGGGAAGGGTGAGGGGCTGTGTGAGTGAGGATCTCTTGTAAACTGTCATGGCTGAGCTCTGAACAACATGGTTGCCGTGACAAAATGGTATATCCAGTGCAGGATATCATCACATGGTGTCCTTCACTGGACTCACTTACCAAGACACAGTGGACAAAAAAAAGGTAACGTTTGACTTCTTTCCCCCCAAAGCACTTTCCAAGTTCTTCCTACACCACCCTCCATTATTTTGAAGCTCACAGTTTTCATTTTCTTCTCCAGTTTCTCTAGATTGCAGTGATTATTGACCTCCTGGCGGTGTGATGCTTCCCTCAAATAGGTGGAATCTAGAGGGAGGTTCCTTCTGCGCTATTCATGTATTACTGTGACAGGCAGCAGGAACCTCTTCCTGCCATTTAGGGCTGCTGTTCACATGCCCCATACAGCCTTCCTGACAGGGCCATCCCCAGAAATTATTGAAACAATATTTTTGCTAAATATACAATATAATCAATGCTAGCCCATGCAAACACAACATAACTTACTAAATTCTTGTTAAATCTAAAGGGTAAAACTGTACTGCATTAACCGCTTCCCGACCACCCGCTGCCTTTTTACTGTGGCAGGGTGGCTCTCCTGCGCAAATGGACGTAGACCTACGTTGGTCGCACGCGGGAAGCTAGGGGGCTCCCGAGCGCTGCCAGCGGCGCGCTCCTGCCCCCACTCGGCAGCGGGGAAGCTGATGCACGGGTCAGACAGCTCCAATTGCCGCCTGACACCCGCGATCGTTCCCCGCTGAGAGAAGAGAACGCTCAGCTGTTGTAAACACAGTGGACCGTCCTTCTCCCTGGAATGATCATAGAGCCCATGTGATCCTTCTATATAGGATTACAGGTCTCTATGGTCATTCCACACACCACGCCCCCTCAAAGTTAGAATCACTCCCCTACGCACATTTAACTCCTTGATCACCCACAATGTCAACCCCTTCCCTTCCAATGTCATTATTACAGTAACAGTGCAAATTTTAGCACTGATTACTATAGTAATGTCACTGCTCCCCCCAAAAGTGTCAAAAATTTCAGTTAGGGGTCCAATCTGTCCAATGTCGCAGTCCCGCTAAAAATCGCAGATCGCCACCTTTATTATTAAAAAAAAATAAAAAAAATAAAAATGACATAAATCTTTCCTGTAGTTAGTAGACGCAATAACTTTTGTGCAAACCAATCAAAATACACTTATTGTGATTTTTTTTACCAAACATATGTAGCAGAAAACAAATTGGCCTGAAATGTTAAAGAATTTTTATTTTTTATTTTTTTTTTGAGAATGTTATATAGCAGAAAGTGAAAAATATTGTAATTTTTCAGAATTGTCGCTCTTTTTTTGTTTATAGCTCAAAAAATTAAAATCGCACAAGTGATCAAATATCACCAAAAGAAAGTTCTATTTGTGGGAAAAAAAGGACATAAATTTTATTTAGGTACAGCGTCGCAAAACTGCGCAATTGTCCGTTAAAGTAATGCAGTGCCGAATCGCAAAATATGGCCTGGTCATTAAGGGGAAAAATCTTCCGGTCCAGAAGTGGTTAAGAAGCCCACCTCACCACCTGCCCCCTGGACTCTGTTCCCTCATAACTATTACAGCACTCCTCCTACTCTGTTCTAGACACTCCAATTCCCATCTTTAATCTCTCCCTCTCTACTGGAACCTTCCCCATCCCTCCCAAGCATGCACTGGCCACCCACATATGTGAAAACCCCCTCAATGAAATACTAAAACCTAAACCTCATTAACGACTTGTTCACTGCTAATACCGATGGCTACTACTCAATACTTTTACTATTAGACCTTTCTGCTGACTTTGATACAGTTGACCACTCACTCCTCCTCATAAAACTCCATTACCTTGGCCTTCACAACTCTGCTCTTTCCTGGATCTCCTCCTACCTATCTTTTCACCTACAATTATACACCTTCCAATACCATCTCTACATACTGTGATATGGTGAGGCTCTGTCACTTTGGAAAAAGGTTGAAAATGGACAAAGAGTTTGCATGTCTGCTGACTGCAGAGCTACAGAACTTAAGTTGTGAGAAGAAAAAACTTCTCTGGCAGCTTTCTCTGGAATTTGCTATTTCTGGATGAGGCTCTGTAGTTTGGAGATTCCTTTGAGTCTTGGGTGGGATGGTGATCTCCAACCCTGAGTCCTGGTGTTGTGGAAAGCCAGCAGGGTGTTCGCCCACAGCCCATATATAAGAGGGGCTGGTAAGAGTAGTAGAGGGTAGAAGGTGGAGAGTAAGCAGCTTACTGGTGTTTTTTAAAAAAGATCCTGGTCAAAAAAACTGTCTGCCCTGTGGAAGACTGCAGCCCGTGAAAGGGGGATTCTATGCCCAGGGACTGGGAAAGGCTGGCCAGCTATGTGAGTCTGTGAGGTTGAGGAAGTCAGTGAGTCCAGGGGGCTGCAAGGAATCTAGAAGTCTGTTGGGAGCAAGCAGAGGTACCGCTGACAAGAGAGAGCCAGGTTGGTTGGTAAGTTTTTCATTTATATGTGCTATATGAAGTTGAAACCCCTGCGTGGGAATCCTGGATGGACTTTTTGTTTTGTTTTGCCTTTTAATAAAAGTGGGCTACCAGGCCCTTAACGATAATGTCTGCGTGACATGGACTCACTGCACAAAAATAGCATCTACCACTGAGCTAAACACCCCCAACATCACAATACATAAATAATCAGTTTGCGCTTGGGTGATAGAAAAAAAAAAATTACAGCAGTTAGCGAAAAAAAGTTCTGATACTGGATTAAAAATAAAATAAAAAAATCTAGAATTGCAGGGCTAATATATCATACCAAAAATGTCAAGTCATACACCAAAAGATCACATTAGTTTATAAATATATATCTGACAAAAATGAATTTGTGTAAGAACCGCATTCAATAGATATGTGCAAATAATAAAGTCTGTCAATCTGTGCCAGTTAGAAAATCCACACAAAGAGCAACAGAGAAATCGGTGAAATGAACATTAATAAAATGGCATAGTCAATATACTGTAGGTGTCAGGGAACTAGCCGGAGAATAATCACTCATAGACCTGGCACATTAGCCAGTTCTCAACATGGCCGCGCCCGCATGAATACGCACACACGTATTGCAAACGCACGTCCGCTAGATCGAAGACGTGTGCGTGCTGGCGCACAAAGTGGACGTCCACTCCCAGCACCCTCTGGCCTTTAAAAGGATATCTGTGGCACATGAACATTGCTGACTGGTCTTCAGCTTCCTGTTTCCTGTTTCCAGCTTCGTGTATTTGCTGCTGCTTCTGATCACCTGTTGTCAACCCGGGTTGTTCTTGGATTCCTCTTGTCTCGCTCCCAGCTCTGGCCTCAGATTGTTCACAGATCTTCTCTTGTCATCTGTCCTGTGTATGACCCCAGCTTGCCTAACCACGACTCTGCTATCCAATCTGCTGACCACTGGCTTACTGACCTCTGCTTCTGTCCCTGACTACGCCTTCGGCTGTGCCTTGTCTGCTGTGATCTGCCTTGGTGCCCACCTGCTGTACCCAGCCTGCAGAACCTGCTTCCAGTACTTACCTGTTGATCCTGCCAGCTGCACTCTCCATTACAAACTACTTTCAGGCGTGTGCAGTCTGCAACTTCCACAGCACTCCTGGGTCCTAGTGCTCACCTACTCTAGTGTTCACCTGCAGAGAGATCTACCTACCACCAACCCTCATCTGGGGCACAGCTGGCAATCCCTGCTACTTTGGGCTTCGTGCTTCCTGTTACCACCTTCAGGGACACCGAGCACTCAGCCGCACGGAGAGCCCTCTCAGCATTTCGGCTTCAGGACCAGGTACGTGACAGTAGGTATCCAATCAATATAGAATCATGCAGGACACAATAACATAAAATATCTGAAGAGTGTTGAAAGCAATATCTCCACACATCACACCAATCCGCTTACTGGAAACGTTTGACCCTCTAACTGAGTGGTCTATAGCGTTGGTGGGAGTAGTGCTCCCAAGGTTCCAAAGGCAAAACTCCTTTTTCTACTCAAAAGGAAAATACACTTACAAACAGATACATATAAAAAGGGATGCCCACAGTGTAACATTAAAATAGAACCATTTTATTATAATAACCAGTGCGCACTCACATAAAACAAAAAGGGTGTACCGCTTATAAGGTAGAACGTCCAGATGTCATGACAGAGCCTGGGAAAGGGAAACATCGGTGACTGTGTGTGATGACATCACGTAACCCCTCCTATGTGTTTTGTCATAGATGATGTCCTCAGGGGGTGTGGCTGGACATACCTCATCACACTCAGTATATAAATGTAACGCTGAGCGCTCCGATCCCTGCTCCTGGACCGGAGCGCTCGCGGCGTTCATCCCAGATCCACTCACCTGTGCCCGCTCCAACTCTCTCCTCCGCTCCCCGCTCACGTGGTTCCCGCCGTGCGCGTCCCTGCACCATAGGGCGCGCGCGCGCCGGCTGTTTGAAATATAAAGGGCCAGTGCACCAGTAATTGGTGCCTGGTCCAAATCTCCCTTCCTGTTTCCTGTTCTCTGTTTCCTGTTTCATATATAAGTGACCTGCCCCTTCTTGCCCTTGCCGGATCTCTGTTGCCTTGTTGACTTAGTGAAAGCGTTACCTGTGTTATCCTTTGCCTTTGCTAACGACTACCGCCTCTGAACCTGTCCTGCCTGCCCTGACCTTTGCTACGTCTGACTACGCCTCTGCCTGTCCCTCTTGTACTACGCCTATATCAGCAGTCGGTGAGGTTGAGCCGCTACCAGAGGACACGACCTGGTAGTTACCGCCGCAGCAAGCCCATCCCGCCTTGCGGCGGGCTCTGGTGAAAACCAGTAACTACTTAGAACCGATCCTCTGGTACGGTCCACGCCAATCCCTCACTGACACAGCGGATCCACTCCTTGCACCGCTCCTGCTACCAGTCCGGACCCTGACAGTAAGATCCGGCCATGGATCCCGCTGATGTGCCTCTGCCTAGTATCGCGGACCTTACTACAGTTGTGGCCCAGCAGTCGCAGCAGATCGCTCAGCAAGGTCAACAGCTGGCACAGTTTACCGCCATGCTGCAGCAGCTTCTTCCAGCACAGCAGCAGCCGCCTCCACCGCCTGCATCTGCTTCACCACTGCAGCCTGTGGCCGCCGCCACTTCTAGAGTTCGTCTGTCCATGCCGGCCAAGTACGACGGTGATCCCAAGTTGTGCCGTGGATTCTAATCCCAATGCTCCCTTCACCTGGAGATGTCGGCTGACCAGTTCCCCTCGGAGCGAGCCAAGGCGGCATTTGTCGTTAGCCTGCTTTTGGGGAAGGCCCTGGCCTGGGCTACACCGCTTTGGGACCACAACGATCCTGCCACTGCCAGTGTCCAGAGTTTCTTTCAGGAATTCCGGAGTGTTTTTGAGGAGCCAGCCCGGGCTGCCTCAGCAGAGACTGCATTATTGAACTTGTCCCAGGGGAGTTCCTCTGTCGGAGACTATGCTATCCGTTTCCGCACCCTGGCTTCGGAACTCTCCTGGAATAACGAGGCACTCTGTGCTACCTTTAAGAAAGGCTTGTCCGGCGCCATAAAGGACGTCCTGGCCGCACGAGAAGTCCCTACCAACTTGAGTGACCTCATCCATTTGGCCTCCAGGATTGAACTGCGTTTTACTGAGCGACGAGAGGAACTGCTACAGGAAAAGGGAAGTGCTCGTCCCAGACGCTTTCCTCGTCTGGCTGCTATCTTCCAGCATCCACCGCAACCCTCTTCTGGGCCTCCCGCCGAGGAAGCCATGCAGGTGAATCGGTCTCGCCTGACCACGCAAGAAAGGAACCGCCGTAGAGACAAGAACCTCTGTTTGTACTGTGCCAGTACTGAGCACTTTTTAAAGGACTGTCCTCTCCGTCCAACCGCGTCAGTGAAACGCCCGCACCTAATCAACGTGGGAGAAGCGTTGCTAGGTGTGAATACCTCCTCTCCACGCATTACTGTTCCCGTGCGGATTTCCGTGTCCGCCAAAATCTCCTTTGCTGCCTCTGCCTTTCTGGATTCCGGTTCAGCCGGTAACTTCATCGACGCCTCGTTGGTGAACAAGTTCAACATCCCTGTGGTTCGTTTACTGAAGCCCATCTTCATCTCCACAGTTAATGGAGAGAGACTCGATGGTATGATGCAGTTCCGTACAGAACCCCTCCAGATGGACATCGGAGTCCTGCATTCTGAGCGATTGGAGTTTTTTGTGTTACCCCATTGCACCTCAGAACTCCTCTTGGGTCTGCCCTGGCTCCAGCGCCATTGTCCTGTTCTGGATTGGACCTCCGGAGAGGTTCGAAGATGGGGTTCGGCTTGTTTCGGCAGATGTCTCAAGTCGGTACGAGTCAAGTCTGCACCTGTTATTTCTCCTCCTCCCGGTCTGCCTGAACCATATGCGGATTTTTCAGACGTTTTTTGCAAGAAACAAGCGGAGGTGTTGCCTCCACATAGGCCATATGACTGCCCCATTGACTTGCAACCTGGCACTACACCGCCTAGGGGAAGAATCTATCCTCTCTCCCCTCCAGAGACTCTAGCCATGTCAGAGTATATCCAGGAGAACCTGCAGAGAGGGTTTATCAGGAAATCCTCTTCTCCTCCCGGAGCAGGATTCTTCTTTGTTGCAAAGAAGGACGGTACCCTTAGGCCTTGCATAGACTTTCGGGGTCTCAACAGCATTACGGTAAAGAACCGTTACCCTCTTCCCCTGATTACGGAACTCTTTGACCGGTTACAAGGCGCCAAGTACTTCACCAAGTTGGATCTCAGAGGGGCCTATAACCTTATTCGCATCCGAGAGGGTGACGAGTGGAAGACGGTTTTAACACCCGAGACGGGCATTTTGAGTACTTAGTCATGCCTTTCGGACTCTGTAACGCTCCAGCGGTCTTCCAGGAGTTCGTTAATGACATTTTCCGAGACCTGCTCTATACCTGTGTCGTGGTCTATTTGGATGATATCCTCATCTTCTCTACTAACTTGGATCAACACCGTGCTCATGTCCGCTTAGTACTCTCCCGTCTCAGGAAGAACCGTCTCTACGCTAAATTTGAAAAGTGCTTGTTCGACCGTACCAGTCTTCCCTTCCTGGGCTACATCATTTCTGCCAAGGGACTACAAATGGATCCTGCCAAACTGTCTGCCATCCTGGACTGGCCTCGTCCCTCTGGCCTTAAGGCCATACAGCGATTCCTCGGATTCGCAAACTATTATAGACAGTTCATCCCGCATTACTCCACCCTTGTGGCACCAATTGTAGCCCTAACCAAGAAGGGGGCTAACCCGAAATCTTGGCCGCCCCAGGCCGAGAAGGCCTTCAGCGCTCTTAAGTCTGCCTTTGCCACCGCCCCAGTTCTGCCCAGACCGGATCCTACTAAGCTGTTCTACCTGGAAGTAGACGCTTCCTCTGTTGGTGCTGGTGCTTTGCTCATGCAAAAGACTACGAGAGGCAAGTCGGTTACTTGCGGGTTTTTCTCTAAGACTTTCTCTCCCGCTGAAAGAAATTATTCTATTGGGGATAGAGAATTACTCGCCATCAAGCTGGCCTTGGAGGAGTGGCGGCATTTACTGGAAGGATCGGTACATCCCGTGAACATCTACACGGATCATAAAAATTTATCTTACCTCCAGTCTGCTCAGAGACTAAATCCTCGCCAAGCTCGCTGGTCTCTATTTTTTGCCAGATTTAACTTCCGGATCCACTTTCGTCCAGCGAGCAAGAACTTCAGGGCCGATGCCCTCTCTCGTTCGTCTGATGTCACAGGAGAGGAAGTCAAGCCACAGCACATTGTGCCCCCGGAATGTCTGGTCACCGTGGCACCTATAGACTTGCGTAACCTCCCTCCCGGAAAGACCTATGTTTCTCCCCGTCTTCGCCTAAAGGTTCTTAAGTGGGGACATTCTTCTCTTCTCGCAGGACATCCTGGCATCCGAAAGACTCTACAACTTATGTCCAGGAGATATTGGTGGCCATCCTTGGAGAAGGACATCTCTGAATTTGTACAGTCCTGCTCTGTATGTGCCAGAGACAAAACCCCTCGCCAAAGACCCGCCGGCTTTCTCCAGCCACTTCTCATACCAGAGACCCCTTGGTCCAATATCGCGATGGACTTTGTTACGGACCTACCACCATCTCACGGGAAAACTATAATTTGGGTCATCGTAGATCGCTTCTCGAAAATGGCGCACTTCATCCCGTTGCCAGCCTTACCATCCGCACCTTAGTTGGCCAAGCATTTTCTCCGACACATCTTCTGGTTACACAGCCTGCATTCACATATTGTCTCCGAAAGAGGAGTCCAGTTTGTTTCCAAGTTCTGGAGGGCTCTTTGTGGATGGCTTAAAATCAAGCTGGATTTCTCTTCTTCATACCACCCCCAAACCAACGGACAAGTAGAGCGGGTCAATCAAATCCTGGGCGACTACCTTCGCCACTTCGTTTCCTCCCGTCAAGACGATTGGGTCGACCTCCTCCCATGGGCGGAGTTCTCCTATAACCACAAAGACTCTTCCGCCACCAACAAGTCTCCCTTCTTCGTGGTTTACGGTCGTCATCCTCTGCCTCCTCTGCCGTTATCCTCCTCCTCTGGTGTACCTGCAGTGGATGATCTGGTGCAAGACTTTTCTGCCATCTGGCGTGAGACGCGCCTGTCCCTCTTACAGGCCTCATCCCGCATGAAAATCCAAGCGGACAAGAAACGTCGGTCTCCTCCTGTCCTGGTTCCTGGGGACAGAGTTTGGCTCTCCTCCAAGTATGTCCGCTTCAGGGTTCCGAGTTACAAGCTTGGTCCTCGTTATTTGGGACCCTACAAGGTCAAGAAGAGGATCAATCCTGTGTGTTACCAACTCCATCTCCCTTCCTCCCTTAAAATTCCCAACTGTTTTCATGTCTCCCTCCTCAAGCCTGCGGTCTTTAATCGCTTTTCCCCCAAGAATCTTCCTCCCACGCCTGTATCCGGTACCTCGGATGTCTTCTCCGTTCAGGAGATATTGGCCTCTAAATTGGTCAGGGGGAGAAGATATTTTTTGGTGGACTGGGAGGGCTGCGGTCCTGAAGAGAGATCCTGGGAGCCAGAGGAGAATATCTTGGACCGTAACCTCATCCTTAAGTTTCTGGGTACCAAAAAGAGGGGGAGACCAAAGGGGGGGGGGTACTGTAACGCTGAGCGCTCCGATCCCTGCTCCTGGACCGGAGCGCTCGCGGCGTTCGTCCCAGATCCACTCACCTGTGCCCGCTCCGGCTCTCTCCTCCGCTCCCCGCTCACGTGGTTCCCGGCGTGCGCGTCCCTGCACCATAGGGCGCGCGTGCGCCGGCTGTTTGAAATATAAAGGGCCAGTGCACCAGTAATTGGTGCCTGGTCCAAATCTCCCTTCCTGTTTCCTGTTCTCTGTTTCATATATAAGTGACCTGCCCCTTCTTGCCCTTGCCGGATCTTTGTTGCCTTGTTGCCTTAGTGAAAGCGTTACCTGTGTTATCCTTTGCCTGTTGCCAAACCCTTTGCTAACGACTACCGCCTCTGAACCTGTGCTGCCTGCCCTGACCTTTGCTACGTCTGACTACGCCTCTGCCTGTCCCTCTTGTACTACGCCTATATCAGCAGTCGGTGAGGTTGAGCCGCTACCAGAGGACACGACCTGGTAGTTACCGCCGCAGCAAGCCCATCCCGCCTTGCGGCGGGCTCTGGTGAAAACCAGTAACTACTTAGAACCGATCCTCTGGTACGGTCCACGCCAATCCCTCACTGACACAGCGGATCCACTCCTTGCACCGCTCCTGCTACCAGTCCGGACCCTGACAATAAATACAAGCCGGAAGCGAGGAGCGAAAGGGATGCAGACTTTGTTGATCATATTTTGGGGTAAATATATTGGGATGCACAAATGTTGTGCTGGGAAAAATGACTGGCAAATGCAGTTTTTCCTAAATACTCAGTTTTTACTAAATATTCTTAATTAAAATATGCATTGAAATTTGCTGTGAAATTAAAGTCCTGTCTGCCCTGAACACAAAAAAATATGTATGTTAGGTGTGGGGATTAGTTCGGTGGCGGGTATGGATGACCCCTTTGGGGGGTGCGTTTACACAGGGAGATAGCCGAGAAGTGGTTGCAAACAACAGTTTGGTTTATTCTTGCAATTTACTTCACACAAGTGCAAGCCTCAAAAACATCAAAATAAAAATAAAACACAAAATAAATCCTTGCCACTGTGGGCGGCTACCTTCTCACATACAGAAACCTACCTACGGAGTCTGTCTCCAACCTACTGTTGGACAAACTTTGCTGATCCTACAGCAGACACTCAATAGTCCATGTTTTTTCTTCACACAACAAATGTCCATTGATCATGTCCCTTTTCCTCTTCACATTGAACATGTCCCTTTGCTTTTCTCTTCACATAGAACACATTCCTTTGTTTGTCTCTTCACATAGCAAACAGTGCATTTATTTCTTTCCACATAGAAATAGTCCAAGACCTCACCTTGAGTAGTCTTCAGTCTTAATTAATTTCCCCTTCACACAGGAAATGTTCATTGGTTTCTTTTCACATAGAAACGATCCAAGACCTCACCTCGAGTAGTCTTCACACTTGTTACCCTCCTCAGCGCACATCGCTTCAGGAGGTCTTCCCCATGCTCACACAGCTTCAGGGGGCATCCCTTCTCCCATGCCCACACAGTGTCGGGAGGCACACATCTGACTGTCCTCCTCTCCCCACACGGTGTCAGGAGGCAGCAATCCTTAGACTTCCTTTGGACAAATTATAGAGGCCTTCATTTCCTCAAGCTGAATGGTTTTCAACTTCCTGCTGGCTATCTCTGCAGCCGACACCCTATAGTAATTGGTGAATTTTCTAAACCAGGTGGAAATGTATCTCCTGTCTGTGACTACATCCACAGATTTACCTGACTTCCTGTCACATAGGGTAGACTATAAATGCACAAAGATATAATGTGCAGAACTGATTTAACAAAAACAAAAATGCTCTGAGACTCAAAGGAGTTTGGGAAGAAAAAGTCTGTCTTTTAGCAGTACAGTAAACTTGATGAAAGCCTGCTTGCAGCTAAGGCAACAGCTACCATTCTCATTATGGTATGTGTTTACAGCAGAACTAAACCTTCCACAGCCAAGGAAGCTGCCATCTTAGCCTTTTATTCCCCCCAAGCCTGTGGTGCATTGCGCTTAAACTAAACACCATTTGTACCAAAAGAGTGTATGTGAACACCCACAAAAAAAGAGCACAGAGTGCATCAATGACCCCTCTCAAAGAGGAAGGACCCCTTGGGGTAAAAGACTTCTGATGGGGGCATGGCACTCTAGTCAATAGGCTTGGTGGCACTCCCTCCTTGTGGCTAGCCAAAGCCAACCACTGAGTACTAAGGGTAAGGTTGTCTCCCCCAAAAAAAACAGGGCATGGAAGAACACATATGAAGTGCAGTGAAACCACAGTTAGGCCTAGTTCACACTGGCATTGAATGCAGCCTAATCAATGATACTATGTACAGCACACAGTGCTGTTCACATTATCAAAACATGAAACGTTAGCTTTGCTTCTCTTCTGTCGAGTTTGAAAGGAGTTGAAGCACTTCAACTCCTTCCATTCAAGTCTATGGTAACGCGCTGCAACTGCAACGACATGCGATTGTGGCATGATCACAGCACGGTTGTGGCGCAGTAATACGTTACAGTTAATAATAGGCATTTGTAGTGTGGTTTTAATGTGCCAAACGTGTGTTTTACAGACGTTTGTTCGAAATCATAACTGGTATTGCTAAGATTACGAGTTTTCCTCCTACGGAGTCCAAAAAGGGGGTGGTGGTAAGGTTAATTTTTTAAAGTGATACTAAAGTCTCTGATTTTTTTTTTTGTTTAAAATAACAAACATGTTAAACATGTTATACTTACCTGTAGGTTTACCTAAAATGGTTTTGCATAGTGCAGCCTGAATCTTCCTCTTCTCGGGTCCCTCTTTGGCTCTCCTGGCCCCACCCTTCTGCAGCTTGCTATTGGGGCACCCGAGCCAAGCCGTAGCTCCCTGTGTTTATTCAGACACAGAGATGCGGCTCAGCCCCACCCCTATCTCTTCTCATTGGCTCACTGACTTTGATTGACAGCAGCCGAAGCCAATGGCACCCCACTGCCATCTCAGCCAATGAGGAGGGAGAGTCTAGGGCAGCCGAAACACTCCTGCAACATCGCTGGATCAAGAAAGGCTCAGGTAAATATTGGGGGGGGGGGGGCTGCTGCACACAGAAGGTTTTTATTTTAATGCATAGAATCCATTAAGATAAAAAAAAAAACTATCTGAATTTACAACCACTTTCTTAACGTAACAATCGCTCTCAGGCTGCTGGCACCTAGATTGTGGTCCAGCAAGTGTGAGATTGGCCAGTCCTTTGTCACGAGTTAGTGAGGAGGGCAGGGAATCTCCCACCCCATTGTCCTTCTGACTTTACAACCACTGTAATAATGTAGCCCAGTGCCAATCGCTCTAAGGCTGCTGGCACCTAGTTTGTGGTCCCACAAGCTGGAAAATCTTTATGCAGGATGCAGCTCAGAATGGCTTTGTTATGGAAGTGACAGCGCAGTGTGAGATTGGCCAGTCCTTTGTCACAAGTTAGCGAGGAGGGCAAGGATCTGATACCCTTGTCAATCACACCCTCTACAGACAACAACGTTGTCCTCAATTGAGAAAAAGAACCACCACCAAGGTGCACAAGGGGAAATAATCAACCAGCAAAATCTCAAACGCCACACCATCAAGAAAGTATAGGAGAAAAGTACCAGGGTGGGAAAAAAGGAAGCTGTCCTGGAAGACTCCTGGAAACACCATTACCAGTAAGATTAACTGTGGTTTTCCCAAAGTGACTTCCAGGAGAGCTAAATGAGAGGACAAACATGTAACGCTCCTATCTTAAGGAGGGATCACAGCTTGGAGATATTTTCTCTCAAAAGCCAAGTCCTGGCTGGAAAGTTTCAAGTTTGATGATGCTTCACAAACTCTCCTGTTCTCTCTGCCCATGATACTGCCAGATCTCTAGTTGCATGCGCCTTATTGAGGAAGGGAGGCTGCTGGCCCAAGCCGTTGCAAGCAATTAAACCAAACTAGTTTCACAAAGCCATCTGGCTATAGAGCTTTTGGAAGCCAAAAGACCTCTATTCGGCCCACTGAACAGAACTTAAAGATGACTAGACCTCCTGAAATCCCATGAGACCTCCAGATACCTGAGAAGGCACTTTTTCACACCCAAGAAAACGCACATCTTTTTTATTTCTGAGGAAGCTACAGAATGATGGAAGGACTACTACCTGTTGGGAAAATCTGAGGACACTTTAGGAAGGTACAGAGGATTTGGTCTGATAATAACTCTATCTTCCACACAAATAGGGATTCTTACAGGAAAGTGATTGCAAATCCCCTACTTTCCTGGTTGAAGATATCGTTAACAAAAAAAAATAGATTTTCAGAGTTTGAACCTTAAAGTGGTTGGAAAGCCTCAACTTTATTTACCTTAATGCATTCTCTGCATTAAGGTAAAAAACCTTCTATGTCTAGGATCCCTCTCCAGCCCCCCCCCCCCCCATTTTTATATGTGCCAGATCTCGATCCAGCGGTGTTCACGAGAGCAGCGGCTCTCCCTTCTCACAGAGCAGATTGAAAGCAGCGGGAGCCATTGGCTCCTACTGCTGTCAATTAAATCCTTTCATGAGGGAGTGGATGGCATAGCAAAGCCCCTCTGTCTGTGTCTAGAGACGCAGCCAGTGGGGCTTGGGGGGGGGGGCGTCCAAGTACGCAAAGGGGAGAGGACCCAGGAACGCCAGCGAGGGACCTGATAAGAGGAAGATCAGGGCTGCTCTTTGCAAAACCACTGCACAGAGCAGGTAACTATAACATATTTGTTATTTAAAAAAAAAAAAAAAAATCTGATATCACTTTAAGAAAGCAGTCAAACAAAGATCAAAAGGCTCCTTTAAGTTATGGCATTCAGGACTAAAGATGTAAACTTTTGAGAAATGTTTTAGCCCTGGGAAAACAAATGTTTTTTTTCAGTAAAAATATTAATTTTTAGAAGAATTAAAAAAAAAAATCGATGTGGAGTAGTTGTACAAATTGAAAGTAATTTTGCTACACTGGGAAAATGAAATACAGTGTATATAAAAGTATGATGCTTGAAGTAAAAGTTATATAGCAATATCTGTGGCGCTAAATCCAATCAAATGTCCCAAATCAATGAACAGAAACAGTCCTTATGGTGTTCACTCCACACTGGAGAAAGGTGAAAAGACCTCAGAACCGGAGAACTGCCACCAATCACTCTAATATCACCACTGCTTACCAGATAGCAATGATCCCTATTACAGAGATCAAAAGAGCCAAAAGTACAGGTTGAGAAGCGATCCCCCACTCACAGGTCCAGGACTGTGTTGTGCCGAAACTGGTTTCTCCCCTTCCATGCACTGCCAGCAGTGGCGGTTCTACATTAAATTGCTCCCCGGATGAGACTCCCTCCCGGCGCCCCCCCCCCCCCAGAAAAAATAACATGACAAAACTTCACATTTTGTACACACCACAAGTTTTATTGTAGTAATACTATGTCATTCCGTCGTAACAGACCAATTTTTGCAAAAATAAATAAATAAACTGCTCATAACTTAAATATACTCTGTACAAACCAATATTATTTAAGAAAAAATATTTAAAATTATTAACAATAATATACAAATAAAATATAGAATAGATCACACTAAAGAAAATTAAATTATTTCACTGCAGAACAGAAAACACAAACTCCTATTGGAAAAGTGCCCAAAACACACTACAATAAGGAATTTTGTAATAGTTTCACTGGAAAAAAGTTAATGGCTCACAATGGTATTTAATAGAAACCATTAGAATTTCTGTGATGGTTTGTATATTAGGCTTTTACTGTGTTTTTTTTTTTATTTTTTTTTTAGCAAGGTAAGCATAGCATGCATCATAAGCAAGAAGGCTAACAACAAACCTAAGACCACTAACAAACCTAAGACGTTAGACCACTAATTAACACAATGACATGAATACCTTAATCATACAGAGAGAATATTGTTGCATACCTTTATCTTTTGCCCATTTCTCCTCATCTTCTTTTATTTTTTTCCTAAATTGGGCACCTGACAGCTTTGGCCTTTTTCTCTCCATCGCTGTGTTTACTAAGTAATCGGCAATCAACAGATTTCCCATCCCCCAACGCTGTCACTCACGACCAGAAGTCAAGACTAAACCAATGCACCTCCACATCATAATCGTTTTTCATTACCTATTTTTATTAGCCATTTCACACAATTAAATAAATAAAAAAATGTGCAAATTATTGGTCTGTGTTTAAAATATTTTGAATGAAATGTGCGTTATTTGTAAGAAAGTCAGGTGTGTCACTGACATAGTTTAGCCCCCCTCCTTGTCCGCTTCATTTGGGAGAGGTGAACTGTACTCTGCGCCTCCCCCCCCCCCCCGCCCCTCATCCCCTCCCTCCCCTCTCCGCTCGCTCAGCTTCTGTGCGGCTCCTTCAGCAGCAGGGGGGCGCAGGAATCATAGATAATAGAAAACCGCTTAGCGGCACAGATGATTTTTTTTTCCTCCAAGTTCGTGTGCCGCTCCCCACGTGTCATGTAAAAATGTCGCCCCGGGCGGCTTCCCCGTTCGCCAATGCCTAAAACCGCCACTGACTGCCAGGGATCATCGCTATCTGGTAAGCAGTGGTGATATTAGAGTGCTTGGTGGCGGTTCTCCGGTTCTGAGGTCTTTTCACCTTTCTTCAGTGTGGAGTGAACACCATAAGGACTGTTTCTGTTCATTGATTTGGGATATTTGATTGGATTTAGCGCCACAGATATTGCTATATTTGTTTTAATCTGTACTATTCCGGATTTGTGTGGCTGCTCCCATATTTATTATTTGTCATAACAATTGAGTTTTTAGCGCAGCAATATTGTGATTTTATTGAAGTAAAAGTTGTTCAGTAAATAAACTAAACTTGCTTTTTAAAATTTTATTTTTTACAACAAATGGAATAACAAGGACTGCATATGTTAAAGCGGAGTTCCACCTAAAAAAAAAAAAAAAATACATAAAAATACCCCCGGGACAGTCAGGGCTAGTGCATTCCACAATGGATAGCCTCTGTACTGTCCCGGGTTGCACTTACCTGCAAGAAGAAATACTTACCTTGAAAATGTATTGTCCAGCGCTGCCATCTCAGGTTTGGGCAGCTTGAAGCCAGCGCGATCCTCTTCTGCGTCCTCTTCCGTCCTCTTCGGTCCCACGATGCACTGCACCGGCCCCGCCGTCACTTCCGGTGCGCGCGCGTCATCCCTCCACAGCTTCTGGGCATGCCCAGAAGCTGTTTAGAAGGGAATGACGCGCGTGCACCGGAACTGACGTCGGGCCCGGTGCAGGCGCATTGATTCCTGGGAGCGATGACGTTCAGCTCCCAGGAATCATTGCAAGCCAGGAAGTGACGACGGGCCGTGGCTGCCGAGGGGAGGAAGAGGAAGTAAGGTAAGTATATTTTCTTCTAATCCAAGGTAAGTAAAAATAAAAAAAAAATGTGATTATCCATTTCTTTTTAAGGTGACCCGGACCAAGAAGATGGACAGAAGTGTCATTTTAGGGTGGAACTCCATTTTAAGAACATTTCAACTATACATGAGAACAGAAACATAGAAAAGTGATGGCAGAATAAAGAGTGGTCCAATGAGTCTGCCCAGTTTTTTTTTTTTTTTTTTTTTTTAATACATGTTTTTTTTTTTTCCCTAACGTGGTTTTAAAGCCTTAAGGTTTTTCACCTTAATGCATTCTATGCATAAATAGAAGTTCCACTCTTTTTTAAGCTTATTAAAAATCAGCAGCTACAAAAAGTTTAGCTGGTGACTTTTTTTGTAACTTCTTTTTTTATTTAAATCCAGGCAGGATTACAAAGTGCAAGATAATAGTCAAACAACAGTAGACAATTTACAAATCAGACACATGTAGAGTAAGGGTGACACTCAATGAACTGTTGTAAACAGATGATAAGTACCACAAGAGCTGTTGAATGAGCCACAACACTTCCTGCGAAAATAGTCAAAAAGGTTCCAAAACAGGGTGGACTTGTTATGGGCGGAGTTAAGTTTGGCGGTTAGTTTAAATGGTTCTGTCAACAGTAAACCTTCTGAACATAATAATGCAAGCTATAGGAGAGGCTAACGTGATTCCGATATTCAAAAAGGGCCAGAGGCATATCCCGGGAAATTATAGGCCTGTCAGCTTGACATCAATAATATGTAAACTTTTGGAGGGGATGATAAGGGACTATATCGTAGAGTTTGCTAAAGACAACAACATCATCAGCAGTAATCAGCACGGGTTTACAAATGGGCGTTCTTGTCAAACCAATCTCTTAGCATTCTACGAGGAGGTGAGCTGTGAGCTAGATAGGGGCAGACCAGTGGATGTGGTGTACTTGGATTTCGCTAAGGCGTTTGATACAGTTCCCCACAAGCGCTTAATTTATAAAATAAGGTCTGCAGGTATCGACAGCAGGGTTTGCTCTTGGATACGGAACTGGCTAAAAGGCCGTGTCCAAAGGGTGGTAATAAACAGCGCATACTCAGACTGGTCTGAGGTAGTAAGCGGGGTCCCCCAAGGCTCAGTCCTGGGACTAACCTTGTTCAATTTATTCATAAACAGCATTGAGGGCGGGATCAGTAGTTTGTTATCAGTTTTTGCAGATGACACAAAATTGGCCAGGGCAATAACTGCACAGCATGAAGCAGATATCCTACAGAATGACCTGGACAAAATTACGGAGTGGGCAAAGACATGGCAAATGAGGTTTAACGTGGAGAAGTGTAAGGTTCTGCACTTGGGGACTAAAAACATAAAAACACAATACACGTTAGGAGGGGAACCCTTGGGGGAATCAAAAATGGAGAAAGATTTGGGAGTCTTGGTTGATGATAGATTAGGCAACAGCATGCAATGTCAAGCGGCAGCTTCCAAAGCCAACAGAATATTAGCATGCATAAAGAAAGGGATGTATTCCAGAGATAAGACTATAATCCTTCCACTATAAAACTCTGGTCCGACCGCATCTGGAGTATTCTGCCCAGTTCTGGTCGCCAGAACTGGGATGTGTTGGAGCTGGAGAAAGTCCAGAGAAGGGCAACTAAACTGATTAGGGGGTTGGAGGACCTTAACTATGAAGAGCGGCTGCAATCGCTCGATTTATTTTCCCTGGAGAAGAGACTTCTGAGAGGGGACATGATAGCAATTTATAAATATCTTAATGGGGATCTCAGCTTAGACAAAAAGCTGTTCATTCGAAGGAATTGCATGAGGACTCGAGGACATACAATGCGATTAGAGGAGAAGCGTTTTAACCTCAGGCAACGAGGAGGGTTCTTTACTGTTAGGGCTACAAGATTGTGGAATTGTCTACCACAAGAGGTGGTTTCTGCGGGTAGTATGGTGACTTTCAAAAGACTCTTAGACTTACATCTCAGGGATCAGGAGATTAAGGGCTATGTTAGATGATTACAGTCACACACACCTACACAGGTTGAACTGGATGGACTATTGTCTTTATTCAACCTCACCTACTATGTAACTATGTAATTAAACTGGGGGTTTAGGTAAGACTCCCGGTGGGGATATGCTCCACGAGACGTGGAGTTCATAGGATTCATTCCATGCAGAAGTGGTCTTGTATTGGAAGGTAATATTAGAGCTGTGGTAGAGGGAAGTAAGATAGGGGACGTAGAGGAAAAACACTGGGAGTAAAGCTCAGTAATCATAGAAAGGGGAATGATGTACGGCGCAGAGAGAAGCAAATAGGATAGCGAGGATGAGAGCGAACAGAGAATAATAAGTGGCATTCAAAGCTGTATTGTGAGAGATGACTTGTATTTTCGTATGGGTCATTGTGTAAGGTGCAACAGACATGCCCCTGGGTCGTCCGCCAGGTCAACATTGGTCAGGTGTTTGATGGCACTGGTCACCGACCGCCAGAAAGGTTTAAGTTTCGGTCAATCGCAAAAGACATGCATCATAGTACCTCGATCTGTGTTACAACGCCAACACGTATCCGGAACCTGTGGAAAGAAGTGGTGTAGGGTTGCGTGTGATGATTTTATAGCTAGTTTCTTGGACTTTAGTGGCCAGGGAAGATTTTTGCGAAGGATCTTTTTTTTTTTGGATTCCATAAAAGTCATGTTGAGGTCAGATTCCCACATTGCTAGAAAAGAAGGATCGAAGTCAGAGGCTGGGGTGGTCAAGGCTGTGTAAATGATAGACAAACTGTGACGTTTCGGTTCTCCCCTGTGGCAGATATTTTCAAAGTCCGTCAACTGACGCGAAAGTCCCGGGGTTCCTAGACAATTACGAAGGTAATGTCAGAAATGTAGTCCGCTCCAGAAATCTAAGGGAGGGGCCGCAAGAGAGGCAATAGCAGTCGAGGAGATAGCTCCGTCGGGCCCCAAAAAGTCCCAAAGATGGCAATGACTGCCCAGGATCAAGCATAGGAACTGGGGCCCTTGAAGGCCAAGCAAGAACTCGGGATTGCCGAAGATAGGAATCATCGGGAATGGAAAAGGTGAAACCCGCGTGCTCCGAAAAGCCTCTCTGGACTCCCGGAGAGTGACGCCCAGAGTGGGGTGGGTAATGAGGTCTCTCGGTAGTGTGGAGGCAATCCAAAGCCAGCTCTTCGCTGTACCGCCTGAGTCTTCTATTACCATGACCACCCCCTGTTTTGCTTCCGCGTGGCAGTGCCAGTCTACCAACCGGGATAATTGGACTGCTCAGTAATAGGCTTGAATATCAGGCAAGCCCACTCCACCCTGGGATTTGGGGAGGTGGAGGAGTTGGAGCTGGAGACACGGTTTCCGATGTGAGCAAACTACATTTCGAAACATGGAATTTATGCGTTTTAAAAAAGTGACTGCTAGACGGATTGGGAGTGTTTGCATCAGGTAGTGAATCTTGGTCAGCACTGTCATCTTAAGGGCACTACAGCGGCCAAACCACGTTAAAATAAGGGTGTGCCAGTTCAGTAGATCAGTCAGTATCTGCGTAAGCAGAGGGTCAAAGTTAGCTGTAAAGAGGGATGCAGGATCTGGCGTGATATTGGTCCCTCAATAGCGGATGCAATCGCCTAACGGAGGGGAGTAATAAAATGTAAACTGTCAATGGTGGCCTTGTCTAGCATTATCGAGAGGGTGGAAGATTTGGCAAAATTGATTTGGAAATTGATTTGGAAATGGGACAGGGTTCCATAGATGTGCAAAGCTTGAAGCAGTTTCGGTAGAGACATCAATGGGTTTGTCAAAAAAGAAAATCAAGTAATCTGCGAAGGCAGCAACCTTAATGGCGAAAGGGGGGCAGCCCTGATGGGTACCATTGGAGATCGTAAAGAAGTCTGAACGTTTCTGATTCCCTTTGACCGCTGCCAAGGGACAGGAGAGTGAAGTTATCCATTGCTGCATGGACGGCCCCAAACCGATGTGACTCATAGTGGCCTGAATAAACTGCAAGTTGACCCTGTCAAAGGCCTTCCCTGCATCTGGGGATAGCAGGAGAAGGGGGTGATGGGCAGTTCTGGCCACATGTATCAAATTGACAACTGAACTAACTTGATAAATTGTGTTATCTCATGATTCCTGTAGAGGGACAAAGCCTGCCTGGTCACAGTGAATGAGACAAAGGATGTAGGGTAACAACCTGATTGCCAGAATTTTGGCAAACAGTTTGAAGTCTGCGTTTGGGGTGGTAATTGACGCATTGTGAAGGATCGTTCCCCTCCTTTGGGACCAAAGAGATATGAGCCCTAAGAGAGTCTGCAGGCATCGAATTTCCCTCAGTGATAGAATTAAGGGCAGAAACCAGGTGGGGAGAGAGTATCTCCAGGAAGGGCCTGTAGTACGCCGGGGTGAGCCCATCCGGGCCGGGGGCTTTTATAGGTTTAGAGCCGGCAAGGGCCAACTCTAGTTCCTCCGCCGTAATGGGTTCCTCCATAGTCTCCCTCGCTCCCACAGAGAGAATGGGGATGCCCGACATGTCAAGATAAGCATGAATCTTCCCCACTGTAATCTGGGGATCGACAGAATCACCAAGATTATAAAGGCCCTGGTAAAAAGTGCGAAACTCAGCAGCCATTGTGGAGGAGGTGGTCAGTCTCCTCCCATCAGACGTATGAATAGAGGGAATAAAAGTGTTGGAGCGGGGACACCGTAGGGCCTGGGCCAGTAGAGCGCCTGGTTTGTACGAAAATTTGTTCATAGTCCAACGAGCCCACGCTAGCTTCCGTTTCGTTTTGTGAAAGAAAAGAGACCGTAGCTACTCTCGGACTTTAAGAAGTTCTTTATAGGTAGCGTGGGCCAAGCTCTCTTTATGTAAACCTTCAAGGGTGCGCATCCTAGATAGAAGCTCGTCTGTACGGCGGGGGCTCTCTCCCATTTTAAGCAGGAGCTGATCTGTATAAGTAAGTTCCCCCCCCCCCCAATCCCTGGCATGTTAGATTCCCAAACTATCAAAGGGTTTGTAGCTGAGTTTTGATTGGTGGAAAAATAGTCCATCAGGGCCACCCGCAGTTCGGTAAGTGAGTCTGATGTTTAAAGTAAGGATTCATTGAGCCTCCAGGACGGTGGGTTCCTAGCGACTGCGCCAATTTGAAGAGTCAAGTGAATCAGTGCATGATCAGACTGAGATAAGGTCAATATTTGCAGATACAATCTTAGGCAAGTCCTTGTGCGGGACTAGGATATAGTCAAGGCGCTAGTAAGTGTGGTGGACCTGCAAGAAGTACGATATAATGGAACCTCAACCCACACTGTACTTGTGGACTCGTGAACATAGATACCAGATTTTCCCAGCCGCCCCATACAAAGCTAGCCGACAACTTAGCTTGTACTGGAATCTTCTGCCTTATTGAACAGTTTCACACTCAATTTATACACACATGAGCACATCCCCCTCCTGATCAAATTACCACATTAGGTCAGGGGTTGCCTTATTACATTATCATATGCAGATGAAATTGTATACAGAAATATAATTAACATATCTAAAGAACAACCAACAAAAACAGTATACTATTTCCACTCAGCAACTAACAGATGACAATTATTCAATCAACCTGAGTCAATTACCTAGCAGACGTCGTTCCTTACTCCTAAAATACAATACACATCATCTCAATACACATCTAAGCATTGCTTTGATTATTTAGGAGTCACAGACTTCATGGCAACAGGCTATAGGTCCCACAGTGTAAAGTGGGATTAAATCTTCATATTTCTTGAGAGATATTGTTCATAAATATTACTCTCCCATTTGAAGTTATCCAAACCATTAAGTATCTGTCTTTCACTCCCAGTGACGGTGAGTACCGTCACATACGAGTAGTCCCATTCCTGTGGATTTAACAGCCTCCAGGGATCAGTTTGGTGTAGGAGCTGAAGGTTACCCTTCATGCGTTTCAAGCAGGAATAAGAGAGATGCAAAGCACCATGTGAAACGTCTAGTTGGGGGTCTAGCGCAAAGTTTAGATCACCCCCATAAATCAGGAGCCCTTCTGTGAACTCTAAGAGTGTAGGGAGGAGGCCTCTCAGAATGGTCAGCGTTTGGAAAGTATACACTGGCAAAGGTGACCAGCACGTTCATAACCCTTCCATTAGGAAGTAGGAAGCGGCCCTAAGAATCCTGTTGCATGGCAATCAGAGATTACAACACGATCTGGCTACTAATATGCTGATTTCTTTAGATTTCACAATGGAGGAGGAACTTTGATACGCCAACGGAAAGTCTCTATTGGTTTGTTTCGGGACGCTGTCGCTCTTAAAATGCGTTTCCTGTAGGAAAGTGATTTGTGTTTTGCTTTTCTGAAGATCAGTAAGCAAACGGGAGCACTTTTCTGGAACATTGAGGTCTCTCACATTGTGGGAGGTGACCTTCAGGAGACCCATGGCAATGAGAATCCCAATGCGTGCGGGACAGACACCAGTGGAGGGGACCCTGCAAGACGGCCCCTAGCAGGGGGTGCCAGAACCTAGGGGAAAGAGGTGAAGATGGACAGAGAAGGAAAAAAAAAAGAAGGGGAAAGAAAAAAAGGGGGGGGGGGGAGATTGAGGGAGAGTGTAGGGAAGAAGGGAAAGAGGGAACAAGAGGGGGTGGAGGGGAGTAGACAACAGGAAGAACTACTTACATAGGAGGACCCAAGACGGATCTTTATTAAGTTGAGATCCCCGTGCAGGGGTTTTTTGTTCTGGTGAGTGCGGAGTTCCGCTGAGTTCCGCCCCCCCCCCCCCCCCCAAAAAAAAATGAAAAGTAAGCAGCTACACATACTGTAGCTCCTGACTTTAAATATTAGGACACTTACCTGTCCTGGAGTCCAGCGATGTCGGCACCGCAGCCGATGTTTCCTTCGGCTATCGGGTGCTGCCACCGCCATTTGCCAGTCAGGTAACCCGGCAGTTCCCGGCAGCTTCACAGGCGCGTCCCTACTGTGCATGCACAAAGCTTGCTGCGCATTCGGATTGGCTCGGCGGCAGGGGGGGGGGGAAGGAGGAAGGGACCAAACTTCAGTGGGACTTTAAAGCAGGGAACTTATACCATGATCAATGGAAGCAAGTAAAACACCTCGCCCTGTGCTCCCGAAATCGTAGGAAGATGGAGCATTGTTCTCTTCTGCAAGAATGCAGAAAACAGCAACATCTGAACCGTAATCTTCAAGTTGGAGAACTTGTTCTGCTCAAAGATCAGAATGCGTAAAGAATTGAATGGCCCATGGGGCTCATTGTAAAGACCATTCCTAGTGATGATTGTGTGGTGCGTAAGGTAGAGGTGAAAGATGCCAGACCTGGTACTGTAAAGACTTTCCTCAGACCCATCAGAGAACTTTTTTTGCTCTTGACTTTTGGAGAGTGAACTTGCTTACATGGATTTGTTGAATCCAGTTTCTACCACAAGAAGAATGTGCCTTGAACTTTATATGATCAACATGTATAAATACAGAAGTGGTCCATATAGTGAACTTGGTGTTGAGTTATTCACTTTAAGGTCATCAGGGAGGACAAAGGGGCCCTCTTTACGTCTAGAGGAAAAAAGATTTTATCTCCAAATCTGGAAATGTTTCTTCACAGGAGGAGCTGTGAAAATGTGAAATATACTCCCTCAAGAGCTGGTTCTGGCCAGCTCAGTAGATTGCTTTAAAAAAGGATTATTTCCTAAATGTACATAATATAACTGGGTACTAACATTTATAGGTAAAGTTGATCCAGGGAATATTGGATTGCTTCTCAAGGATCAGGAAGGATTTTTTTCTACTGATATAGCAAGTTGGATCATGCTTTGCTGGATTTTTCTCTGGATTAACTGTGTGGATAGGATTGTGTATATGGGATTGTATGATTTTTTTTTCCCTTTCATTGGTTGAATTAGATGGACTAGTGTCTTTTTTCAACCTGACTAACTATGTAGCTATGTAACTGTGCAATTGCCCAGTAAGGAGGTGATTAAGAGTGCTAGGCACTGGACCCTAGTCCACCCCAGCCTGAATTAAATTTAGGACCTTGGGGACAGAATAGGTAACCTTTCCTGATTTCACCTTCCAGTAAGAGAAAGTTTTCCAGACCTCAGAATAGATTTTCTAGTGCAGTTTTCGGCAACTCAGAATGGTATCAATTACTTTCTCCGAACACCCCTTGTCCTTGGGGATCCTCCTTTCAGCCTCTAGGCCGTCAAATGAATGAGACGCTGATTGGAAAGAACCACTGGCACCTGAATGAGATGGTCTGGCTGATCCAGAAGGGTCCATGGAGAGGAGATGGTCAGGGACACTGGGGCCCAAAAGGACCTTCTCCTTGGCCAAAGCGGTGCGATGAGAATCACCTAACTCCCTTCCTACATAATTTTCCTGATTAACTTAATTTTTAAAACTCCTGCAGATAACATGTAAGCTAGACCAAACTGTTACTTCAGAGTGAGCACATCTATCCCCAGAGCCAGAGATTCTTTCTCCAGAAAATAGTAACTCATAACCTTCCTGTTGGTACAGAGAGCGAATAGGTCTATTTTGGGTGTTTTCCATCTGGTCGCAACTTGTGCAAAAACCTCCAGGTTTAACTCATATTTCACTGTAAAGTGGCTAGAGCAGTCTGCCAGAATGCTCTCTAAACCTTTGAGATAATCCACCCTCAGAGACATAAAGTTCGCCTCTACCCAAAACAAGATCTCCTGGGATAGGGCTAGCAGGGAAGGGGTCCTTGTGTCTCCCTGTTTGTTCACATATGCGACAGTGGTGGAGTTGTGTGGAAAAATCAGAACGTCCTTTCCTTGGGCAACATCTTAAAATGCCCCTACCATGGCATAGCCTACACATGCATAGCCTACCACCAGAAGTTCCCTGTAGTTGGAAGAGGCATCAGCCAATTCCAGACCCTAGGTCCCTTGAGCCTGATTAAACACTGAATATGACCCACATCCCCATATTGTACTGGTGTCTGAAGTATTTCTGCATGGACCCTCCTGAGCCAGGAGTGGCCTGAACCTATATTACAATTATTCCACCAAGAGAGGCCCAGTGTATCTCTTTGTGGAAGAACAACTATTCTGTCCAAGGATTCCTGACTGTAATCCCAATTGCCTAGCAAAAAACTTTGTAGGGTCCTTGACTGCCGCTGCACCAAGGTTTCCTTCCATGGGTGGCCATTGACAGTCTTAAAATGCGCATGATCTGCTTGAGTGAGACTTGCTTGAGAGAACTGAGTCTTCTGGACTGAAGCTATCAGTTTGCCTATCTTTACTTCTGTGAAAAACATTTTCTGCAAAAGTGGGTCTAGCTTGTAACCTGAGAACTCTACAGACTGGGATGGAACTAGGTTGGACTTTTCTAGGATGACCATCCAATCCAAAGTCCTTAAGGTCTGTAGGACCTAGAACAGAACCTCGAGGACAACTTCCCTTTTGTCTGGGAGATGGTAAAAAAGTCATCCAAGTAAGGAACAATAAAGACACCCTGAAGACGGAAAAAGGCCATAACCTTGAAAAGGACTTTGGTGAAAACCCAGGAAGGGAGAGCTTAAAACCGTCAATGCAGCAACTATTTCATTGCGAATCTTAGGTATTTCTAGTGAGACAGATGTATGGGCATCTTGAAGGTCTAGGATGATCATAAAGACCCCCTGAAATAGAAGATTGCTTACCATAAAAAAGCTCTCCATACAAAAGCTCTTGTACAGTAGATCGAATATATAATAATATATAGAATTCTCAGCAACGATGATTTTATGGCGCCTGCACAATAACTTTTTGAGATGCCAGATTTGAGACTACTAACAATAGAACCTCAGATTTTTCTTGATCCCTTTAGCAGGTTTGTGACAAAAAAAAATCAATGTGGTGGGTGATAAATTCTAGTCTGTAACTTTACCTTATGATGTGCAGAACAAACAGACCAGTGCCTATTCGTTCCCACTCCCTGCAAATAAAAGGGAGAGTCTCCTCTTTACCCCCAAAATGGGATCACTTGGTTCTCTTTGTGGGTGGTGTCATGAAAAGTGTACAGGCTACCCCTCTTCCCTTTGTTTTTTGGTGGATTAGCCTTTTTTTGGAATCAAACTGGAACTTGTTCTGGCGATTCTGAAAAGGTCTTTTTCCATGACATCCTTTTTTTCTTGACTAGAAATGTTCTGCCCTTCTCAGAACGGGTGAGAATAGTTTGCAGGCCAGATCCAAAACCAGAACCCCCCCCCCCCAAAGGGATACCACATAATCTGATTTTGGAAGCTAGGTCCCTATCCCATGCTTTGAGCCAGATCACCCTACGGCAGCATTAATCAGTGCTGTAGCTCCAACAGTTAATGCTTTCCAGTGCAGCACCTGCCAGAAATGCCACCAACTTAGAAACAAGCTGTAAAGCCTCTTGCATCTGGTCTAAGGGAATGTCAGATGAAAGGTTGTTACTTAACCTTTCGGCCCACACATCAAGATTCCTGGCCAAGCAGGTGAATGCCAAAGCCAGACTCAAAGAAAAGGCAGAAGCATCCCAAGCGCTCCTTAATAATGTCTGCCTTCATATCCATTGGGTCCTTGATCAGACCTGAATCCTCAAAGGAGAGGTATCTTTGGAAACCTGCGATGGGAGACATTTATTCTTGGACATTTGAAAAAAAATATCTTCCTCAGAACTAAAGGGGAACCAATGTTAATGGGTTTTATGCAACATTTTTTTTTCCTTGATCCTTCCATGTGTAACAGCTGGTGATGTCAACAGCACATGTGCACTGCGCTCTGAATATATGGCACACTGGAGTGTGTCATCTGTTGAGACTGCTGTGCCGCGATCGTGACTCCAGCATACATGCGTGGGAGTGACATCATCGTGGCTCGGAAAATGACCGGAACCTGCGAACCTGGAAAAAAGTCCAGGCAAAGATTGAACCACTGTCAGCTGTGACAGTGCGCCACTGGAGGAATCTATTTTGTAGGTAAGTCTGTCTGTCATAATGTGCTAGTATGCAGTGCATACTAGCACAATATGACAAAGTTACAGGGGGACCAGTATTTATTTTTCTTTACCGTTTACTACCACTTTAATCACTTGTCGCCCCGCTCCTGCATATATATATACTGCAGTAGGGCAGCAATTGCAGGCTCAGTCACGTATGTATGCACATGACTGGCTTCTGCCGGGTCTGCAAGAGTGTCCCCACTGCCAAACTGTGCTGTCATTGGTTACAGCACAAGTTTGTCAGCAGAGTCCTGCCAATGATTTTCAGCTGGAACCTTCTGATCAGCTGTAGCCAATCACAGCACAGTTCTGTGTCTGTTTTGTAAACACAGACACACAATCTTCTCAGGCAGAAGATCACAGTTTAAAACAACACATTTGCATCCACACACCTTAGTTAGACACATTTAACCGTTTGATCGACCTCAGTTAACCCTTTGATCACCCCTGTCACCCAGCCAATGCCATTAGTACAGTGTCAGTGTACAGCATTTATCACTGATCACTGGATTAGTCACTAGCGACATCAGATAGCGCCAGAGTCAGTTAGCATCCCTCCCCGTCAGGGTCAGTTAGCGGCAGATTGCCCGCACACTAACGCAGTTACACTATAAGTCGTTGATCACTGCCATTGCTAATATAGTGTCTGTAAGGATAAATATCTTGATCTCGAAAACAGAAATATACTAATGTCCCCATTATGCAGCGTTAGCAGGATCAGCCCCGATACCTGCTGGCACTTGCGTTTAGCCCCCTCCAAACCAGGGCAGTGTCAGTATAATTTCTGATCACTGCCACCTCTGATACATTTAACACAAAACCGCAGTGTTAGCAAGAAAAGGCCTGCACTAGCAGGTAAAATGTATTTCTAGCATGCAAGCAGTCCTTGACAGCCAGGAGTTCTTTTTCCCAGTCGCGCTAGTTACCTATAAATTTAGTGCCAAAAAAGGTACTCTAGTGAAGAGACCTACAGGATTCTGAGCATGTCAGATGATAACTAATGGGAAGTATCACTGACAGAATAAGGTTCAGAATACGAACCTGTAGAGAGCAGCCACACCCTGACAAGGTAGCTCAGACGATTGAGAAGAGGTCCCTGTTAAGATCAGGTGTATCCGTCCCCGGTAGCTGAACTGCTATTAACACATGAATTTTCTCATATGCAGCGGATGCAAGTACTAGTACTGCACTACCGTTTTGTAGACTGGCAAGCACCAGCCGCCTAGTACATCCTGACCTTTTACACACCAGCACTGCAGTATCTCATGGTGACATGAAGAGTCCCAGCAGTGCAGTACAAGCTGGTGAGGTGGCTAGCACTTGTAGTATCCCACAGCCACCAAGAATTCGAGCACAGGTCCATAGAGCCCATAGTCTCCTTCCAGAGGTACTTGAGAATCCTAACTGGACGCCCCCAGATGCAGCAGAACCCATTAACATTCACTGCCCAATTCAGAATTTAAGTGGAAACAGTAAACTTAAGAATGCCCCTTGATTTTATTTTTATTTTTTTAGCTGTATTTTACAGAAGACCTCTACAATTTGATTGTGGATTAAACTAAACTTTATGCCAACCAGTACATTGCCGCCAATGCAAATTCATACCTTGGCAGACCATTTGAGTGGAAACCTGTCACGGTTTCTGAATTTAAAACTTTTTTGGGTCTAACCCCTAACATGAACATTACAAAAAAGAATGAATTGTGGTCATATTTGTCCACAGACACAATTCATCATATGCCCATGTTCTCTGCTGCGTTTTCAAGTGATATTAAACTCTGTCGTCCTCGGGGTGACCCTGACTATGAGATCGTCAAACAAAATTTGGCGCTACATAAACTACCTTTTGAAGAAATTTGCAGATGTGTATATGACCTAAAAAAAAATTGCATAGACAAAGGCTTGCAATCAAGCAATATCCCCCCAGCAAGCTTGCCAGATATTGGGTCAAACTGTATAAGCTCTGTGAGAGGGCAACAGGCTATATATACCGTTTTAGAGTTTATGAGGGAAAAGAGAATGAAGTGGAGCCGCTCAGATGCTCAGACTACATGGGGAGCAAAATAATATGAGACTTGGTGTCACCCTTGTTTAGTAAGGGGACCATTTGTATGTGGACATTTTTTATGTGAGCATGCTACTACTTTTTAGACACTTATGCAACCTTGGTATTGGCTGTTATGACACCATGCAAACCAATCACTGGGGCTTCCCCCCAATGACTCGTTAACAACCGATTTAGAAAGGGAAAGAAAGCCTACTTGCAGAATGATGAATTACTGCATTTGGTCTTTTTTCATTTATATCGCAAAAAATAAAACGCAGGAGGTGATCAAATACCACCAAAAGAAAGCTCTATTTGTGGGAAAAAAAGGACATACATTTTGTTTGGGTACAGCATTGCATGACCGCGCAATTGTCAGTTAAATTCACACAGTGCCAAATTGCAAAAAACGGCCTGGTCATTAAGGGGGAAAATCCTTCTGGTCCAGAAGTGGTTAAAGTGCATTGTGCAATAGTGCAAAGTAAAGATAGAACTTTGATGTGCAAAGCAAAATTTTTTTAAATCAAACATATATATATATATTCCTTAAAACAGCTGGTGTGCCACTTCATATGGAAAAAGTGCAAAAAAGTGTGTAATCTTCAATAAAACATATGGCAATAATACATCGAAAAAAGAATGTGAAAAAAAGTCCTTAATAAATATTGTAATGTGTCCCTTCACCAGTGTTGACAGCTGGCACCACTGTCCTCTCTAGCTGCTCACCTTAATTCCACTTGAAATAGGCACGTAGTGTTAATATATCCTTAGAACGAATAAGGGCCATAAGGATGATCCCCTGAAGAAGTCACATCACCGTGATGTAACGCGTACGGCGTGCACAGGAGTACCGGAAGCCACGCCAGTACCATTACGGCCGTTAAGCCTTTGAGTCTCCGTCGGACGTATCTATCTTTAATTGTAAGTGTTTTGCTGCTTTGCTTCAATAAATGGCTTATTTTACTACACTATGAGAGTATCTTTTCATCCTCTTGTATGAATATACAGAGAGAAGTGATCCTTATGGCCCTTGAGATTATCAGCCAGGGATAGGGCTGATGCACGTTTTGGAAGCATATGTGTTGAGGACATCTAGTGGTGGAAAACCAGTAGGACAATTCTAAGGATATATTAACACTACGTGCCTATTTCACGTGGGATTGAGGTGAGTGGCTAGAGAGCACAGTGGTGCCAGCTATCAACACTGGTGAAGGGACACATTACAATATTTATTAGGGACTTTTTTCACACTTTTTTCGAAGGATTGTTGCCATATGTTTTATTGAAGATTACACACTTTTTTGCAGGTGTGCACTTTTTCTATATGAAGTGACACACCAGCTGTTTTAAGGAATATATAGGTTTGATTTTAATTATTTTGTTTTGCACATTGAATTTCTATCTTTACTTTGCCCTATTGCACAACGCACTTTAAAGATTGTTTACAGGATTGTCAATTTGATGATGAATTATGTTAATAGGTTTATGAACTAAGTTTTCAGTTTTTTGACACATATACTTATAAGGTTCCATATTTAATAAGCAATTTAAGGGTAGCACAACACTCATTTTTTTTTTACTAAACTTTATAAAAACAAACACTCAGAATGATTCTTTTGTTTCATTCACATTTAGTGCAGATTATTCTTTGGTGCAGGTGCATCTATCCTTTCCTCTCTATAGGCTCAGAAGAAAAGAAAAACAAAAAAAGACACATCTTGTGTAATATGTAATAAAACACATAATTCTTTATTTAAAATTACACTTACAGGATTTTTCTTTTTCTTCATTCACATATCAACCTGCCACATTTGGTGCAGACTTTACCCATTCAGATCCACTGCTTCCAGCTACCACAATGTCAGTTTGTTTGGACCCTGTGTTAGTTCCCAGAAAGTTTTACAGAGTGACATGATGTTAAAAAGTCCATCCAGAGAGTTCAATAAACACTTACATATAAAAAAAATACCATAAAAATAGCTAAAAACACCTAGTCTGTTTAGAGCAAAAGTAATATTGTGTATTATTATACAGGATTTATATATCGCTGACAGTTTATGCAGTGCTTTACAACTTGAGGGTAGACAGTACAAATATAATACACTTTAATACATTAGAAATCAGAGGGCCTTGCTTGTTAGAGCTTACCTTTTCAAGAAACTTTAATTCTGAGCACTTTCACCCCCTTCCTGCCCAGGCCAATTTTCAGCTTTCAGTGCTGTCGCACTTTAATTCCTAGGCGCCGGCCGCACGCAAATATGCGGCCTCTCGGCAGCTGGGCCTATCACCGTGGTCACATTATCATAAACCCCGCCTCACCTCCCAGCATCCTAAACCCCTTAAAGGACCAGGAGAAGTTGGCTCAAGGGGTTAAATGAAAATTGTGGTCATGCAACACTGTACCCTTATGAAACTTTTATCATTTTTTTGATACAGATACAGCTTTCTTTTAGTGGTATTTATTCACCACCAGTTTTTTTATTTTTTGCTAAACAAAAAAAAAAAAAAAAAGAGGACAGAAAATGTTGAAAAAAAACAAAAAAAAAAAAAAAAAAGCAAAACATTTTTCTTAGTTTCTGTTATACAGTACAACTTTGCAAAGAAGTAATTTTTCTTCACTGATGTGCGCCAATGAGGCTGCACTGATATGTTGCCCTAATTATCAGTGTAACTGTCTCCTGTAACTTAGGGTGACCAGACGTCTCTGGTTTCCGGGAACAGTCCCTGGACTGAGGACACTGTCCCTGGCCCGAATCTGTCCCTGGTTTTGTCCCTGATTCTGGGCGGTGCACCGTGAGCTGGGGCAAGGGGGGGGCGCCCAGGATCCCGCTGGGCCTATGAGGCAGTCTCTGAAGGGAAGGAGGTGGGGGGTAGGGGTCTTGCAGGATTACACAGAACAGGGATCTCACACTTACACAGGAGCCGCTGTCATACGAAGTCCCACCTCCTGGACTGGCTCCTATGATAGACAGCACACTGGTGACGTCTATCATAGTAGGTGGGACTTCGTTTGACAGCAGTCATGCCTGGTAAGTGCAAGATCCCTGTTTTGTGTAATCCGGCTGCTCTCCATTCCCCATGCACTGATCATGCTGTATTGATCTGGCATTGGTGAGGCTGCATAGATGGAGCACTGGTGAGGCTGCATTGATGGGACACTGGTGAGGCTGCATTGATGGGGCACTGGTGAGGCTGCATTGATGGGGCACTGGTGAGGCTGCATTGATGGGGCACTGGTGAGTAGTGATGGACGAACATCTCCCGGTACGGTTCGCGAATGCGATTGGCGAAATCACTCAAATGCGGTTCGCGGCGGACCCTATTCATTTTTAAAGGAAGGCGAACATGGAAAAACCTCCAGGTCATATTTGCAGCCACAAAATACTTGGTAGCTGTGCACACATAGTCCCACTACATGGACACTGACATACCAGAAGTATTGCTATTGGAAAAGTTGCCATAAAAAATGTTTGTTTTTTTTCAGCAAAAAATTGTTTTTATTTTTTCTAAATCAGCCAGAACTGACAGCAGCCAGTAAATACATGTCAAATACATATAGGGTCCATTCACACGTCTCTAAAATGGGTCCGCATCCGTTCCACAATTTAGCGGAACATTTACTGATTTTAAATTCTAGTCTGAAAAATTAGGTATTCACAGGATAAAGAAGTGTCGGCCAGTACAGGCCCCCAAAATTAGTCAACATGCGTTCACCTGACAGCAAAGAACTTTGTAATCTGTGGCTGGAGATACATTAGGCATTCCCAGGATACAGAAGTAAGTGTCGGCCATTACAGGCCCCAAAAATTAGCCCACTGGCTTTTACCTGACAGCAAAGAACTTTGTATTCTGTGGCTGGAGGTACATTAGGCATTCACAGGATAAATAAGTGTCAGCCATTACAGGCCCCAAAAATTAGGCATTCATTGGACATAAAAGGCCTTTTATGCCGCTGTATTTACCTAAGACAGGGACCAGGAATTGTTTTGGGTGGTGGCGGATATTTGTGGGCTGTCATGAGGAATTTGAATCAAACATGGTCTACTGGTCACATGTGTCGAATTCCTCCGAGATCCATGCCTCATTCATTTTAATAAATGTGAGGTAGTCAACACTGTCGTGAGCTAGGCGAGTGCGCCTATCGGTCACGATTCCCCCTGCTGCGCTGAACATCCTTTCGGACAGGACACTGGACAAGGGGCAAGCCAACAGTTCCATTGCAAATTCTGCAAGCTCTGGCCAGAGGTCAAGCCTGCCCACCCAGTAGTCCAGGGGTTCATCACTTCTCAGAGCGTCCACATCGGCCGTTAACCCGATGTAGTCGGACACCTGTCGGTCTAGGCGTTCCCTGATGCTGGATCCGGAGGACAGCTGTGGATGGGTCGGCTGAAGGAATGATCTCATATCAGAAGTGACCAACACATCTTCAAACCACCCTCCTCTTGCAGGCGCTGTTGGATTGGTACCCGCAACTGTTTCTCTGTGAGTGGAAATTCCTCTGCCAGCGCACGCAAAAGCAGAATGCAGCATTTCCCGAAGCAAGGCCTGGAAGTGCTGCACTCTGACAGCCCTATGTGATGGTGGTAACATTTCTGCCATTTTTTGTTTGTACCGGGGGTCTAAGTACGTTGCCACCCAGTACAGGTCCTTGCCCCTTATGCTTTTTATATGGGGATCCCTCTTAAAACACTGGAGCATGAAGGACCCATTTGCACTAAACTGGAATCGGTGTAGTGGCCTTGCTCCTGCTCATCATCCAGGATAATGTCGTCCTCGTTCTCCCCCCATCCACAGACAACACCAGGGATCCCAGAAAGGTTTAAAGCATGCTCTTCTTGCTCCTCCTCATCCGCCCCGGCACCATCCTCCTCTGACTCCTTTTCAGACTCCTGTTGACTTGTCTCATATGGAGTAGCCCCCCTGGGAATTCATCCAGAATTGCGACTTCCTCCTCTTCCTGCTCATCGACGGCTTGATCAATGACAAGATGCAATGCATGCTGCAGAGAGAAGGTGAAAGGTACGATGTCACTGATGGCGCCCTGGCTGCGACTGACCAGTTTGGTGATCTCATCAAATGGCCGCAGAAGTCTGCATGCGTCGCGCTTGAGCAGCCACTGGCGCAGTGAAAAAAAACCCAAGCTCCCCAGAACCTGTCCTGCCGCAGAGTTCGTACAGGTAGTCGTTAACCTCATGTTTCTGCTGGAGCAGCCTATCAAGGTTGAGTTCCATCGCGTTGGGGAGTCACAATAAAGACATCTGACAGGCAGGTTGTGTCGCCGCTGAATGTCAGCAAGGCAAGCCATGGCTGTGTAAGATCTTCTGAAATGGCCAGAGATTTTCCTGGCCTGCCGCAAGATGTCCTGGACCCCAGGGTATTTGACAACGAATCACTGCGCGACCAAGTTCAGGACGTGTGCCATGCATGGCATGTGTGTAATTTTGCCCTGTTTCAGCACGCTCAGCAGATTGGCACCGGTGTCGCACACCACTTTACCAACTGTCAAATTGAGCGTGGTTAGCCACTGATCTGCCTGTGAACACAAAGCTGAAAGGAGTGCAGGACCAGTGTGGCTCTTGGCTTCCAGGCACAACAGACGCAGCACAGCATGGCAATGTCTCACCTGGCATGTCGAATAGGTTCTGGGGATTTTGGGCGGCGCAGCGGAAGAGACGGTAGCAGCGGAAAAGGAGGAGTCAGCCGAGGAGAGGGAGGATGGAGGAGAAGAAGAGGCAGGCCTGCATGCAATCTGTGGCGGTAAAACCAAATCTACACGGGTGCCACGGGTTACATGCTTGACAGCCGTAAGAAGGTTCAACCAGTGGGCAGTAAAAGTTATATACCTTCCCTGCCCGTGTTTGCTAGACCACATGTCTGTGGTCAGATGTATCTTGGCACCGACACTGTGTGCCAGAGATACATTCACTTGCCGCTGAACATGGCCATATAGCTCTGGGATGCCCTTCTGCGAGAAATATTTACTGGGACAAATTTTCGAAAGGCCTCCAAGTCCACCAGTTGATATGGCAGTAGTTGGTGGGCTATCAGTTCCGACAAGCCAGCGGTCAATCGTTGGGCAAGAGGGTTATCCGGCGTCATCATTTGTTTTTACGCTCGAACATTTGGGCCACGGAAGCCTGCCTTTTTCCAGAAAAACTTGAGGACGGCATGATGGAAGGTGGAGTGGAGGACAATTGTGAGAAGAAGGAGAATGAGAAGAGGCTGGATGGTGAGAGCCTGGAGTGTGGCTTTGTGGGTTCTGACGGCGTTGCTCCCACTGGGCTCAGTGATGGGAATCCAGGTGCCTTCTTAAGGCGGTCCTCCCTAGGTGAGTGTTGGGCTTACCGCGACTTATGCGTTGAACTGCAAAGGCTGCAGATGGCAACACTATTATCAGCAGCGGACAGGTTAAAAAAAGCCCACATTGCGGAGCCATGTGCCGGCGTCCTGTGAGCGCCAGATGTGACCGTACATGGTTGATGGCTCGCTCCTGATACATTAGCAGTCTAGTTTGTCCCTCCTGTGCAATGTAAGTTTGGCCTGCTTCTCCTCTCTATCTGCTGGTCCATCTCTCCCTCTGAACTCCCCTCCTCTTCCTCTCTTGTGGACACCCACGTGACGTCCATAGACACGTCATCATCAATGTGGTGCAAAGAAAATGAATGCCGCGCTATGGTATTAAATAAAATGTAACCAAAAGTGCTGCTGTGCATAAATCAAAGTGATTTAGTGAATGGTAGTGCAAATGAGAAACAGCGCAAAAATGGTGTAGCCAACCTCAAGGGATGGTCGATGTGCCAGATAATTGGATTGTGATCCAAAAATTAAATAAAAATTAAATTGTGATCCAAAAATACCTATGTTTATAATTTTTATTTAATTTTTGGATCACAATCCAATTATCTGGCACATCGACCATCCCATGAGGTTGGTGTTACGGAGCAGGGCACCCCTGAGCAGGTACCTCCGTTGACAGATGCTCCTAGTGCTTCCCGAGGGCTCCAAGCACTCCACCAGACACCGTAAGCACTTCAGACTCCACGAACCGCCGCAGCTTGGTTAGGGTCTTGGCATCTCCTACCCACCCTGGACCAACGACAAGGCTCCAGGTTCCTGTGGGTGAACCTCTCTTTCCCCAGAGAGTGCAGCAGAACAAGCTCTTACACAAGCTCTTACAAGAGCTTAGTGATTCTCTAAGGGAGTATGGAAGACCATAGCAATCCCTGCAGCAGATTCCCCCAATAACGAGACAAAGCTCCGAGTTGAGGTTAAAACAGGAACAACATCAACTTTTATTGGAAGAACACAGCACACTTTTATACAGAAATTGGAACATCCTTCCCCCAACAACCGCTTTCCCATTGGTCAATTGCACAGTACCTGCAGTCCCCCATAAGGTCCTCTCCAGACATGCAAATGAGGGCTCAAAAATGAGTCAGTAGTGATTGATCAGATAGCTTGACCAGGAGGGCTGCTATGCAAATGAGGACTTGAAAATGAGTCAACAGGGAATGGTCAGATAGCTTTGACCAATGCAAGGAGACAGAAGCCCCAGGGGGCAATCAATGTAAACTATAGTCAGACACAGAACAATGGTTCCCTAACGAGCCCTCAATACACATTACTCTGAGTGTCAATACCTCCCTTAGCAGACAACAGGTGAGGTCATTAGCACACCTGACAAAAGGTGAATGGGGAGCCACCTTAGACAGCCTGTCTCCTCAGAACTTCCTGTAATGACCATATTAGGAGTTGACTTCCTGTTCAGAGAGCTCATGGCAAATGGGAACAAAAATCTTCATATTACAAGGGAGACATTATTCTGGAATATGACTGTCCCATTTGTAGTAGTCCAAACCATAGTGTCAGTGTTCACCACCATCCTGGTCACCCTGCATCCATAACAGATGCAGGGTGACTTAAACATAAGAAAGCCACACAAGGCTGGACATAGTGCCTCCCAACCTCTTTAAATGAATTTGGGGTCCACAACCCCCATGCCCAAAGTGACTCCTGTCACATTTCTCCCCTTTTCCAAACAGACTAACAGGGTATCTGACCTTCTGCCGGTCAGTGCCCTTGTTAGTCCAGCAGCCCACCCACAAAACAGAAACAGCAGTACTGCCTACCCAAAATAACTGGTTACTACACCTGGGTAGAAGAGAAATTTGTCCATGTCCAGGTGCCTCACCTTGGCTGTGTGGGGGGCTGGTAGACTGCCTTGGTGGGTTGCTGAGTGGGCAGAGACCAGCGGTACTCTGCCCTGGTGCCAGTGCTACCACAGAAGTAGCCTGGTTGGAGACGGGTTGTTGGAGGGGGAGACCGCCTGTCTCCCCTTTAGATACACCACCATGCTGCTGTGGGGCAAGACCGACTGTCTTCCCTTTGGCTAAACAGCCCTGTTGCTGGGGGTCAGGACCGACTGTCCCTACCCCCTGTGCTGTAAATGCAGAGACCACGGTCCCACCTGCATTGTTGGGGGGCTTACTGTCTCCCCCTGGTACGTTAAGCTGCTGCTGTGGGATGGAGACTGGGCTCCCAATTCCCAATAGCTCAATCTGCCGCTGGGGGACAGGACCAACTGTGTCTGCCCCCTGTAACTCAATCTGCCGCTGAGGGATGGAGACTGGGCTCCCAATTCCCTGCACTTCACTCGGCTGCTGTGGGATGGAGACTGGGCTCCCAATTCCCAACAAATCAAACTGTCCATGGGGAGAGGGGGTAACAAGCTCCTCTCCCAAATATACTTCCAGCCCCTGGGGAGGGAGACCGACTGTCTCTGCTCCCAATACAGTGTCTTGTTGCTGGGGAAAGGAGACTAGGCTCTCTGTTTCCTGCAGGACACTCTGCTGCTGTGGGATGGAGACTGGGCTCCCAATTCCCAACAAATCAATCTGCTGCTGGACGACAGGACCGACTGTCTCTGCCCCCTGTAACTAAGCATGCCGCTGGAGAATGGAGACTGGGCTCCCAATTCCCAATAAATCAGGCTGCCGCTGGGGAATGGAGACTGGGTTCTCCTCTTCCCTTAACTGTACCTGCCGCTGGAGTTCCTCCCAACGTGCTAGCTGGCCCTCTCTCTCTGCCCTGTCTAGCAGAGTCCCAAACACTAAGTTCTTCACAAACCGCTTGGATCTCTCCAGTGGATTGGTTGCGAAGAAGTTCAGCCGTAACCACACCATATGGTCATATTCTTTCAGAGAATATCTGTACTCCACTGCTGGTTCCATCCTGTTGCTGTCAGGGTCGCTGTACTGGGACATGCGTTGCCCTCGATTGTAAAATCCAGAGCAATGGTGTCTCCTGTAGCTGTCCTTCTGGCTGTAGGAACGATCCCGCCGCTTGCCACCAATTGTTACGGAGCAGGGCACCCCTGAGCAGGTACCTCCGTTGACAGATGCTCCTAGTGCTTCCCGAGGGCTCCAAGCACTCCACCAGACACCGTAAGCACTTCAGACTCCACGAACCGCCGCAGCTTGGTTAGGGTCTTGGCATCTCCTACCCACCCTGGACCAACGACAAGGCTCCAGGTTCCTGTGGGTGAACCTCTCTTTCCCCAGAGAGTGCAGCAGAACAAGCTCTTACACAAGCTCTTACAAGAGCTTAGTGATTCTCTAAGGGAGTATGGAAGACCATAGCAATCCCTGCAGCAGATTCCCCCAATAACGAGACAAAGCTCCGAGTTGAGGTTAAAACAGGAACAACATCAACTTTTATTGGAAGAACACAGCACACTTTTATACAGAAATTGGAACATCCTTCCCCCAACAACCGCTTTCCCATTGGTCAATTGCACAGTACCTGCAGTCCCCCATAAGGTCCTCTCCAGACATGCAAATGAGGGCTCAAAAATGAGTCAGTAGTGATTGATCAGATAGCTTGACCAGGAGGGCTGCTATGCAAATGAGGACTTGAAAATGAGTCAACAGGGATTGGTCAGATAGCTTTGACCAATGCAAGGAGACAGAAGCCCCAGGGGGCAATCAATGTAAACTATAGTCAGACACAGAACAATGGTTCCCTAACGAGCCCTCAATACACATTACTCTGAGTGTCAATACCTCCCTTAGCAGACAACAGGTGAGGTCATTAGCACACCTGACAAAAGGTGAATGGGGAGCCACCTTAGACAGCCTGTCTCCTCAGAACTTCCTGTAATGACCATATTAGGAGTTGACTTCCTGTTCAGAGAGCTCATGGCAAATGGGAACAAAAATCTTCATATTACAAGGGAGACATTATTCTGGAATATGACTGTCCCATTTGTAGTAGTCCAAACCATAGTGTCAGTGTTCACCACCCTCCTGGTCACCCTGCATCCATAACAGATGCAGGGTGACTTAAACATAAGAAAGCCACACAAGGCTGGACATAGTGCCTCCCAACCTCTTTAAAGGAATTTGGGGTCCACAACCCCCATGCCCAAAGTGACTCCTGTCACATTTCTCCCCTTTTCCAAACAGACTAACAGGGTATCTGACCTTCTGCCGGTCAGTGCCCTTGTTAGTCCAGCAGCCCACCCACAAAACAGAAACAGCAGTACTGCCTACCCAAAATAACTGGTTACTACACCTGGGTAGAAGAGAAGAGAAATTTGTCCATGTCCATGTGCCTCACCTTGGCTGTGTGGGGGGCTGGTAGACTGCCTTGGTGGGTTGCTGAGTGGGCAGAGACCAGCGGTACTCTGCCCTGGTGCCAGTGCTACCACAGAAGTAGCCTGGTTGGAGACGGGTTGTTGGAGGGGGAGACCGCCTGTCTCCCCTTTAGATACACCACCATGCTGCTGTGGGGCAAGACCGACTGTCTTCCCTTTGGCTAAACAGCCCTGTTGCTGGGGGTCAGGACCGACTGTCCCTACCCCCTGTGCTGTAAATGCAGAGACCACGGTCCCACCTGCATTGTTGGGGGGCTTACTGTCTCCCCCTGGTACGTTAAGCTGCTGCTGTGGGATGGAGACTGGGCTCCCAATTCCCAATAAATCAGGCTGCCGCTGGGGAATGGAGACTGGGTTCTCCTCTTCCCTTAACTGTACCTGCCGCTGGAGTTCCTCCCAACGTGCTAGCTGGCCCTCTCTCTCTGCCCTGTCTAGCAGAGTCCCAAACACTAAGTTCTTCACGAACCGCTTGGATCTCTCCAGTGGATTGGTTGCGAAGAAGTTCAGCCGTAACCACACCATATGGTCATATTCTTTCAGAGAATATCTGTACTCCACTGCTGGTTCCATCCTGTTGCTGTCAGGGTCGCTGTACTGGGACATGCGTTGCCCTCGATTGTAAAATCCAGAGCAATGGTGTCTCCTGTAGCTGTCCTTCTGGCTGTAGGAAAGATCCCGCCGCTTGCCACCAATTGTTACGGAGCAGGGCACCCCTGAGCAGGTACCTCCGTTGACAGATGCTCCTAGTGCTTCCCGAGGCCTCCAAGCACTCCACCAGACACCGTAAGCACTTCAGACTCCACGAACCGCCGCAGCTTGGTTAGGGTCTTGGCATCTCCTACCCACCCTGGACCAACGACAAGGCTCCAGGTTCCTGTGGGTGAACCTCTCTTTCCCCAGAGAGTGCAGCAGAACAAGCTCTTACACAAGCTCTTACAAGAGCTTAGTGATTCTCTAAGGGAGTATGGAAGACCATAGCAATCCCTGCAGCAGATTTCCCCAATAACGAGACAAAGCTCCGAGTTGAGGTTAAAACAGGAACAACATCAACTTTTATTGGAAGAACACAGCACACTTTTATACAGAAATTGGAACATCCTTCCCCCAACAACCGCTTTCCCATTGGTCAATTGCACAGTACCTGCAGTCCCCCATAAGGTCCTCTCCAGACATGCAAATGAGGGCTCAAAAATGAGTCAGTAGTGATTGATCAGATAGCTTGACCAGGAGGGCTGCTATGCAAATGAGGACTTGAAAATGAGTCAACAGGGATTGGTCAGATAGCTTTGACCAATGCAAGGAGACAGAAGCCCCAGGGGGCAATCAATGTAAACTATAGTCAGACACAGAACAATGGTTCCCTAACGAGCCCTCAATACACATTACTCTGAGTGTCAATACCTCCCTTAGCAGACAACAGGTGAGGTCATTAGCACACCTGACAAAAGGTGAATGGGGAGCCACCTTAGACAGCCTGTCTCCTCAGAACTTCCTGTAATGACCATATTAGGAGTTGACTTCCTGTTCAGAGAGCTCATGGCAAATGGGAACAAAAATCTTCATATTACAAGGGAGACATTATTCTGGAATATGACTGTCCCATTTGTAGTAGTCCAAACCATAGTGTCAGTGTTCACCACCCTCCTGGTCACCCTGCATCCATAACAGATGCAGGGTGACTTAAACATAAGAAAGCCACACAAGGCTGGACATAGTGCCTCCCAACCTCTTTAAAGGAATTTGGGGTCCACAACCCCCATGCCCAAAGTGGCTACACCATTTTTGCGCTGTTTCTCATTTGCACTACCACGTCATCATCAATGTCACCTTCCCCACCACTAACATTTGAGATCTCAGAGTAGGCAGCAACAGCGGGGACCAACCTCCTTAGGCTGATCTGGGTGCTGTCGTCAGACTGCTGAGTGGCGGCTGTTGCTACCTCCTCTTCCTGATCCAATGCCAAGAATGGCTGCGCATCGCAAATATCTTGTGATGGATCGGAAAATAATTCCTGTGACTCAAGCGGAGGGTATATGGTGGTGGTGGAGGTGTTGGTGTCTTTGCGGGTGCACACAGCAGAGAGTGAAGAGGGTGCAGATAGAGAGGATGAGGAGGGTGTAGAAGAGCAAGGCTGAGTGAGCCACTCAACCAAGTCTGGTGCGTCCTTTGACGTAATCTAACGCTCCTTCTGCAACTTCCCACTTTGGCTCCAGCCTGGTGCTCCTGCCCTACCACCCCTGCGGAAGGGCCTGCCTCTTCCTCTGCCTGTCATTTTTTAAATGACCCAGTGACAAAAGTCTCTAGAGAAGCGCAGTAAATGTGGAAGAAGGTATATAACACCCCGCTTCAATCTGTCATTTTGGGGGCCACTGGTTTATCACACCAGTTATAAAAAATATTTTCTAGTAACTTTTGTCACTGTGTGTAGCAGAGTTGACGCAGCAAAAGAGGCAAAATGTATGCAGCACCCAAATACACTATAATATGCTTTCTATATTAGAAAGTATATTATAAGTGTATTACACCCCTATATACTGCACACCAAACAATAGTACACCTATACCAGTCCTTAAAAGGACTTTTGTGGACCTATTACCTAGCGATTTGTGTCACTGACAGTCTGTCACGGCTCCACACAGCAACCTCTCCCTACACTGACAAAAGACAGAATATAGGCCAAACAATAGTACACCTATACCAGTCTGTGGCAGTACCGTCACTGGAAGTTAAAGACAGATGATTAATGGTTTGAATTGCTTCAGATGGGACGGTCATATTTGCCAGCCATATCTCCATATAGGAATATAAAGATTTATTCCCATTTGCCATGAAATCTGTTCTTCCTAAATGCTGTGTATCTTACATATCTTTCAATGTCAGACAGGTATTCCTTTTGTTGTGTATTGGGAGGGAATGTGGATTGCCCTTTTGCATTGTTAAGTGTTAATGACCTCCCATTGTTCTGTCTGTCTGCCTTAAGAGAAACTTATAGGTATGTGGATTGGATGCTAAGGGGGAGGGGGGATTGTCCCACATTGTATATTTTTGTGTACACTGTATGAGAGTGTAAAACTCTGTTCCTATTGGATTGTGAATATCACGTCCAGACTTCAACAAGGTTCACCTGGGTGGTAACCTTGTGGGTGAAAACGGTATACAAGTCTGTTCAATAAAGAAGAAAGTAGTTAGTTCTTCACCCTCAATCTAGAGACTTGTCTCTTATTGGGGGAATCTGCTGCAAGGGATTGCTATGGTCCTCCATACTCCCTCAGAGAATCACTAAGCTCTTGTAAGAGCTTGTGTAAGAGCTTGTTCGTGCTGCACTCTCTGGGGAAAGGAGGTTCACCCACGGGAACCTGGAGCCTTGTCGTAGGTCCAGGGTGGGTAGGAGATTGCGAGACCCTAACCAAGCTGTGGCGGTTCGTGGGGTCTGAAGTGGTTACGGTGTCTGGTGTAGTGCTTGGAGCCCCTCGGGAAGCACTAGGAGCATCTGTCAACGGAGGTACCCGGTCAGGGGTGCCCTGTTCCATTACACAGTCCTTAAAAGGACTTTTGTGGACCTATTACCTAGCGATTTGTGTCACTGACAGTCTGTCCCTGCTTCACACAGCAACCTCTCCCTACACTGACAAAAGCGCCTATACCAGTCCTTAAAAGGACTTTTGTGGACCTATTTGCTAGAGATTTGTGTCACTGACAATCCGTCCCTGCTCCACACAGCAAACCTCTCCCTACACTGACAAAAGGCAGAATGTAAAATGGCAGCCACATCAGGTCTATTTATAAGGTAGGGGGTATGTCCATGTGCTGAAATGTCTCAATTGGCTGTCCTGTACCACCTGATGGATGTGTCATGGGTCAAAATTCTTCACAATGTAAAAGAATATGGCGGCTGCGAACATCATCATATGTCCGCATGATCGGAGAACAGCGAACAAGCAAAATTTGCCGCGAACCGACGGCCGGGCGAAACATAAGGCCATCTATACTGGGGAGGCTGCTTTGATGGGGCACTGGTGAGGCTGCATTGATAGGCACTGGTCAGGCTCCACTGAGGGGCACTTGTGAGGCTGCATTGATGGGCAGTGATGAGGCTGCACTTATGAGGCTGCATTGATGGGCACTGATCAGGCTGCATTGATGCACACTAGTGAAGCTGCATTGATAGGCACTGATGAGGCTGCATTGATGGGTCACTGATCAGGCTGCATTGATGGGGCACTGATCAGGCTGCATTGATGGGCACTGGTGAGGCTGCACTGATGGGCACTGGTGAGGCTTCATTGATGGGGCACTGGTGAGGCTGCATTGATGGGCACTGGTGAGACTGCATTTATGGGGCACTGGTGAGGCTGCACTGATGGGCACTGGTGAGGCTTCATTGATGGGCACTGGTGAGACTGCATTTATGGGGCATTGGTGAGGCTGCATTGATGGGGTACTGATGAGGCTGCATTAATCAGGCTGCACTGATGCACACTAGTGAAGCTGCATTGATGGACACTAGTGAAGCTGCATTGATAGGCACGGATGAGGCTGAGCTGTTTGGCACTGATGAGGCTGCATTGATGGGGCACTGATAGGCACTAGTCAGGCTGCATTGATGGGCACTGGTGAGGCTTCATTGGTGGGGCACTGGTGAGGCTGCATTGATGGGGCACTGGTGAGGCTGCATTGTTGGGTACTGGTGAGGCTGAGCCGATAAGCACTGGTGAGGCTGAGCCGATAAGCACTGGTAAGGCTGAGCTGATGGACACTGCTCAGGCTGCACTGATGGACACTGGTGAGGCTGCATTGATGGGCAATGATCAGGCTGCATTGATGGAGTCTAGTGAAGCTGCATTGATGGACACTAGTGAAACTGCAATGATGGCACTGATAAGACTGAACTGTTTGGCACTGATGAGGCTGCAATAATGGGCACTGATGAGGCTGCGCTGATGGGCACTGGTGAGTATAATACAATCTTCAAATGTGCTTTAAAATGCATGGTTTTCCTTTTATGAACAAAAAAGTAATGACGATATCCTCTTGGGCAGGTATAATAATGCTATGGGGCTGGTATAAAATTATTTCCAGGGCTGGTTTTTATCCCCAGTCCGGCTCTGATTGTTTCCCTCTTCAGCCACGCCAATGCTGCTAAGTAAATGTACGGCAACACCATATGAATACAGCACTGCTCTGTGACTACAGCGCCAACCTGAAGTCTCCTCCCTCCTCCTCTCTCGGCACTTCCCAGCACCCCCACTCGGTGTCCTCCAGTGCTGCTTGTGGAAAGACTATAGAGGTGGAAGTGGAGCTTCTGGTTGCTAATAATCCCGCTGGAAGGATGCCTGCAGGAGTTTGTTCTGTGGGGTGAGTGCAGTTGGTGGGTTTTGCAAGATGTTGAGACTTGTGTGCAGGGGCTTGAGATGGGGGGGTGGGGCAGTGACAGCTAGTGTCTGCAGCAGGGTAGAAGCCCAGTACTAGTGCTGTACAGCTAAATTCATCTGCTCCATGCATGCCACTGCCAAGTGGCCTCTACAGTGCTGGAGCAATGAAAATTAGGACTCATTCATGCCATACTTTTTTTTTTAACATCTGCACCCCTCTTTTGCACATACTACCCACCGCCATACACGCCACACCCCTCTTCTATGCGTACCAGCCACCGCCGTACACTCCACACTCCTCTCCTACACTCCATACCCCTCTACCTGCACATATTACCCACCTCCATACACATCACACCACTCTCCTGCACATACTACTGCCCAGCATACACTCCACACCCCTCTGCTGTACATACTACCTACCGCCATACCCTCTGCACCCCGTCTAATACTTCAATACGTTTTTTTTCTCTAGCTTATCTTCTTAACATTTGGTAGTCATGTCCCAAAAAAAAAATCTAAGAAGTATCTTTTTTTTATCTCATGGATGAAATGTGAGAAATAACATATATACAGTGCCTTGCAAAAGTATTCACCCCCTTGGCATTTTTCGTGTTTTGTTGCCTCACAACCTGGAATTAACATGGATTGTTTGAGGATTCACATCATTTAATTTACAGAACATGCCCACAACTTTGAAGATGTTTTTTTTTTTTTTTTTTTTTTTGTGAAGCAAACAACAAATAGGACATAATAACAGAAAAAAAGTTAATGTGCATAACTATTCACCCCCCTATAGTCAATACTTTATAGAGCCACCTTTTGCAGCAATCACAGCTACAAGTTGCTTTGGATAAGTGTCTATGGGCTTGTCACATCTTACCAGTGGGATTTTTGCTTATTCTTCCTTGCAAAACTGCTCCAGCTCCTTCAAGTTGGATGGTTATCGCTTGTGAACAGAAATCTTTAAGTCTGACCACAGATTTTCTATTGGATTGAGGTCTGGGCTTTGACTAGGCCATTCCAACACATTTACATGTTTCCCCTTAAACCACTCAAGTGTTGCTTTAGCAGTGTGTTTGGGGTCATTGGCCTGCTGGAAGGTGAGCCTCCGTTCTAGCCTCAAATCACACACAGAGTGGTACAGGTTTTACTCAAGAATATCCCGGTATTTAGCACCATCCATCTTTCCCTCAACTCTGACCAGTTTCCCAATCCCGGCTGCTGAAAAACATCCCCACAGTATGATGCTGCCACCACCATGTTTCACTGTAAGGATGGTGTTCTTTGGGTGATGTGATGTGTTGGGTTTGCACCAGACATAGCGTTTTCTTTGATGGCCGAAAAGTTAAATTTTAGTCTCATCAGACCAGAGCACCTTCCTCCATACATTTTGGGAGTGTCCCACCTGCCTTTTCGCAAACTCAAAACGTGCCCTTTTGTTTTTTGCTAAAAGTAATGGCTTTCTTCTGGCCACTCTGCCGTAAAGCCCAACTCTATGTAGCGTACGGCTTATTGTCGTCCTATGTAGAGATACTCCAGTCTCTGCTGTGGAACTCTGCAGCTCCTCCAGGGTTACCTTAGGTCTCTGTGCTGCCTCTCTGATTAATGCCCTCCTTGCCCAGTCCGTGAGTTTTGGTGGGCGGTCGTCTCTTCGCAGGTTTGCTGTTTTACCATGTTCTTTCCATTTGGTTATGTTAGATTTGATGGTGCTCCTGGGAAACATCAAAGATTTGGATATTTTTTATAACCTAACCCTGACTTGTACTTCTCAACAACATTGTTCCTTATTTGTTTGGAGAGTTTCTTGGATCTTCATGGCAGTATTTGCTTAGCGGTGCCTCTTGCTTAGGTGTTGCAGCCTCTGGGGCCTTTCAAAAAAGGTGTGTATATGTAATGACAGATCATGTGACACTTAGATTGCACACAGGTGGACATCATTTCCTTAATTATGTGAGTTCTGAAGGTATATGGTTGCACCAGAGCTTTATATGGGCTTCATAACAAAGGGGGTGTTTGAATACATTTATATATATTTCTGATTTCACTTCACCAACTTAGACTATTGTGTTCTGATCCATCACATAAAATTCAGATTAACAAAACATTGAACTTAATACTGTAATGTAACAAAATATTTAAAAAGTCAAGGGGGTAAATACTTTTGCAAGGTACTGTATCATACAATCATTCCATAAACACGTACCACATACCCTGCCTATATAATTTGAGGAAAATATGCTTATAAAATAGTTTACCACTTAAAAATTCAAGGGAGTAAATACTTTTGCAAGGCACTGTATCATACAATCATTAAAAAAAAAAAAACATACCACATACACTGCCTATATAATTTGAGGAAAATATGCTTATAAAATCGTTTACCATTTGCCAATAAAAAGAAAATATCTCCCCGGATTTAATTTTAAAAATTCTGTTCACCTTACTGTAACTGGAAAACTGGTTATAAGCTTTCCTTTCCTCAGGCACTGACAATGCTGAGGAAAGGAAATGACAATAACTGAGGGATGCCTGAGGGACACAGCTAACTACCAATCGCTGAGCTGCACACTCGGGGGCACGATGTGAAGGACATCATATGACGTCCAGGCAGGATAGTAAAGCACTCTCCTTGCCTTCAATCTATGGGAAGGTGTTAATCTGTAAGGGATAGGAGGTTAAATAAACTGATATTTCCCAGAGGTCCAGGCCATTGTCCTGAAGCTCATCTGCCAATGTAAATATAACTTCAAGACTTCCTGCCAGATTATCCTTCATTCCTAGATAGGCTTCAGCTATGTTAATTTTGGTTTCTATGTCATGGGGAGCAGTAACCTGGCACCTATGAAGCCCTGTTCTTTTAGGAACCTTATGTAAAGACTCAACTCTGCACTCCAGAAATGGAATCTGTGCCCCCGCCCCCACCATCCTCTCATATGGTGTACTTTTGGCTTAAAATGTAACAACAGAACTGCATGTGTAAAGACCGGATCCCACCCACTTAGTGCATGTGTGGGCGTAGGTTTGTGTATCTGGTCCTTTAATAGCCTGTTGTATCTTTAAATTCAAACCAACTGCCTGTGGATGGTATGGGATGTGGCACAACCAGTACACTCCAGCATCTTTGGCCTACTGTTGATCTGGTGAAATGTGAGCCGTTATTACTTTGGACATGTTTGGGACAACTATAAGCAACAATAAGTTTCTTAAGTAGCTGAAGCATTGTGGCTTGATCTGCACATTTGCAAGAATGAACAAGCAAAAGTTCTGAATAGGTGTCCATTGCAGTGCAACAATACCTCAGTCCATCATTTCCCTGGGGCAGGGGGACCAATGAAGTCAATTTGCCAAATCTCTGAAGGCCTCTCGCTTCTCTTAAAGTGTGTGTTAACCTAAAAAAAAAAAAAAAAAAATTGATCCTGTTCCCTTAAAGCATTTTATACAGCACAGTTTTCTATCACTTATTTGTTTCACTTGGATCAGTGCAATGATACCTATTTATGGTTAATATCAGTTTATATGCACACAAGCACTTTCTTGTGTCTCTGAGTGTTGAGCGCAATATATTTTTCCTTTTCATATACAGCACAGTGCCTGTGTTAATGTAATTTGCCCCCCTGTATCATATAAAATACCTGGCTGATCCTGCCTTGTTCTGCCCTCCCAAACTGTAAACTGACCACAGTTTATCACGGCTAGTGAGCCCTGACACCGTGGTTAGTTTAGGTGCCCCCGTCATCCGCAGCTCTACTCTCCCTCCCTGCTTGCTCTTACCAGTGCCTTCCCCTCCCCTCCTGCTGCTAAAAAAAAAAAACTATGAGACGATCATACAATAGCCTCTGTTAAATAAAGTCATGTGCCCCACTGCATGTGTTTTATAAAAATAAAATGCTGATTCTACCTAATTTCACAGCGCATCGCGGCATTCACGTGAAGTGCTGTGTAGGCCACAAACAAGTGTTTCCCTAGGGGCAATGGATATAAAAATGTCTACACACCCCTGTTAAAATGTCAGGTTTCTGTGATGTAAAAAAATGAGACAAAGATACATAATTTCAGAGCGTTTTCAACCTTTAATGTGACCTTTAAACTGTACAACTAAATTGAAAAACAAACTGAAATCTTTAAAGGGGGGGGGGGGGGTAAAAATAAAAAAAATAAAATAATTAGATTGCTTAAGTGTGCAGACCCTCTTATAACTGGGGATGTAGCTGTGTTCAGAATTAAGCAACCACATTAAACCTCATGTTAAATAGGAGAATAAAGTTCAGCTGTTCTAGTAGGTCTTTCCTGACATTTTCTGAGTCGCATCCGACAGCAAAGGCCATGACCTGCAGAGAGCTTTCAAAGCATCAGAGGGATTTCCAATTCGTTAGCTATACCATGGAACACAGTGAAGGCACTCATCAAGTGGAGAAAATTTGGCAAAACTGTGACATTACCAGGAACTGGACATCCCTCCAAAATAGATGAAAAGACAAGAAAACTGGTCAGGGAGGCTGCCAAGAGGCCTACAGCAACAATAAAGGAGCTGCAAGAAATATCTGGAAAGTACTGACTGTGTGGTACATGTGACAACAATCTCCTGTATTCTTCATATGTTTGGGCTATGGGGTAGAGTGGCAAGACGGAAGACTTTTCTTACGAAGAAAAACATCCAAGCCTGGTTAAATTTTGCAAAAACACATCTGAAGTCTCCCAAAAGCATGTGGGAAAATGTGATATGGTCTTATTAAACCAAAGGTTGAACGTTTTGGCCATAATTCCAAAAGATATGTTTGGCGCAAAAACACTGCACATCACTAAAAGAACACTATACCCACAGTTTAGCATGGTGACAGCATAATGCTTTGGGGCTATTTTTCTTCAGCTGAAACAGTCAAGGTAGAGGGAATTATGAACAGTTCCAAAAACCAGTCAATATTGGCACAAAACTTTTATCCTTCTGCTAGAAAGCTGAACATGAAGAGGAACTTCATCTTTCAGCATGACAACGACCCAAAGCATACATTCAAATCAACAAAGGAATGGCTTCGCCAGAAGAAGATTAAAGTTTTGGAATGGCCCAGCCAGAGCCAAGACCTGAATCCGATTGAAAATCTGTGGAGTGGTCTGAAGAGGGGTGTGCACAGGAGATGCCCTCACAATTTGATAAATCTGGAGGGTTTTTGCAAGAGTGGGTAAATATTGCCAAGTCAAGATGTGCCATGCTGATTGACTCATACTCAAAAAGACAGTTCTGTAATAAAAATCAAAAGGTGCTTCAACAAAGTATTAGTTTAAGGGTGTGCACACTTATGCAACCATATTATTTTATTTTTACTTCCCTCTACCTAAAAGATTTGTACAGTTTATAGGTAACATTAAAAAGTAGAAAAAGTTCTGAAAAGATATATCATTGTCCCATTTTTTTTTTTTTTTACATCACAGAAACCTGACATTTTAAACAGGGGTGTGTAGACTTTTTATATGCAATGTATCTCTTCTGTGCCCCTGTCAGTTGCATGGACCAATATCCAATGGTTATCTTTCTTTTCTTTTCATTTGGTTGCCACAGACTCCAAGATATGGTACCATCCTGCTCCACTACATCCAGCTGAAATGGTACTCCTTGTCTCATGGGTCCCAACCACAGAGGAAGCAAAATGGATTCTTTAGCAGTATGAATTTCGGTCTGCTGCTCTGAACCCCATGAGTCTTTTTCCTGATATCATTGGATATAGACCTCAGGATCAGTCCAAGATATGGGATGAACAATCTTCAGTAGCCCACAACTCAATTTTGTGCCTCATTTTGGTAGTAGAGGGTGAAAGTACCTGGATAGTTTGCACAACTGTGTCTGTAATTTTCCTCTGTGGCCCAGTCCACATCATTCCCAGGAATTTTACCTGCAACAGCAGGTGCAGTGCTTCAGTTACATCTTTTTTTGAACCTGAGATCATGACGTCATTGATGTAGTGAAACACAGCGACTTTCAAATTCAGTGTACTTAAATCTTGAGCAATCGGTTCATGACAAATCGTTAGAGAATGAAGGTAGCCTAGCAGAAGGGCAGTGAAAGTAAACTGGCAGTCATCCCACACAAAAGCAAACTGGGCCTGACACTTTGGGTCTATCAAAATTGAGAAAAAGGTGTTACTAGGTCGATCACAGCATGATATTCTTCTGCCTGCTTTGCAATTTTCTCAATGATGCAGATCATATCAGGTACAGCTGACTTCAATTGAGGTGCCACTTTTCTTTAGACCTCTGCAATACACAGTCATTCTATATGTCCCATCAGGTTTCTTTACTGGGAACAGCGGAGAAGAAAAAGGACTTACAGCAGGTCTAACAATACCATTTCTCAACAGTCCTTGAATAGTCTCCCCAAGTTCCTTGTGGCCTCCAGGAAGTCTGTACTGCTTGAGACAGACTGGCTTCTCTGGTGGAGGAATTTAGACAGGGTTCCATTTCGCATGGCCTCTGACCACAGCCTTCACCACCCTAACCAGATACACTTTATCAGGATACCCAAACGTGAATACATACCGTTTGCTCTGAATTGACTGACCTTGAAGTACATCCATTCCAAGAATATTTTCAGATACTTCTGATACCAAAACATTTGTCCAAAATACTAGTCCCTTGCCAATGGCCAATTTCACCCATATCCATAAACTGCTGGTGTGGTTGTCTCTCCCAAACCTGCTAGATGACTTCTCCCACCATACAGTGACAGGTGCATATGGCCGTCGGTCTCCTGCTGTCACTGTCCTTGCTGCTATTACAGGAGACCCACCTTCCCTCCATAAAGGTTAAGGAACCTCATAGTCTGCCTTTCTGAGTCTCTCTAACTCCTCTCCGGATAAAGGGATTTGGGTTTGGGTTAATGTGTAGATTTATTTAACAGGAGGGGTCCGTTCTGTTTACTCCAAATCTAGGCTTATGTTATGTTCAGTAAGAGAAGTGTTTCTAACCCTGACAGTTTTCTCCACAAACGTAAGCAATTCTGCAGGAGAAATCCAATCTATAGGTACTTCTACCTTTAATAGGTCCACCCACATTTGTTTCCTATAAATAACTTGCGTGGTTTTCTCAATATTCATGTGAAGGTGGTGCACTATTCTGAATACAATAAAAAATAAATATAAAAATAAAATTAAAATAAAAGGTGCTATTCAATTTGCAAATGCATATTGTAGAGAGGCGACCCAGGGTCACTGTGTGTGTTAGTAATCTATGCCTGGTTTTGATTAAAACAGGCCTGCTGATTGCCACACCTGTGGGTTGGGTTCATATTATTCCTAGGGTTAGCACTCAGAGCTCCCAGTTGGAGACAGCTGCACACGGGCAGACCGGAGCTCTGGCCCAGGATTCAGGAGGACTCCAACCCACAGACAAGAGGTCTGTGTATGGGAGTCAGGAGGGCTCCCACCTTTCCTGAGAGAGAGAGGCCACAGTTGGCAGCCAGAGCGTACAGATCTGCAGGAGGCAGATGTAGTCCACAACAGCGCAGTATGAAGCTGATCCCAAGGAAGATACCAGGGAGCTTGACCAAAGGATACTTGTGTTGATCTGAGGATCAGACCTTAGGCCTAGGCGTGAGGCCTGAAGCAGCCTTGTGGCATGTGAGTAAGCCAGAAGGCTGAATTTAACAAATATACAGTAAAGGTGGAACCCCTGCGAGAGAAAATTGCTGTTTTGTGAACTTTCTTTATGCCTTTAAATAAAAGTGGATTGCCGTGCCCTTAAAAATGCAGTCTGGACTGGCACTACATCTTCAAATCGTATGCACCACTTGAGTTGAATCGCCCCGAAATGTTACAATATTCAAACTTATAAAAAATATGTATGCATATACACATATGCCAAGCATGTACCATGCAATAAATCCAAAATAGGTGTAAATGAGTTCATAAAAATAAAAACAAATGACAAAGTAATGTGAAAAATATTTTCCAATAAATGGTGCATCCGTGAATCACTTTTGACATGCAGTGCTTCTTCTCAAAAACTTCAGTGCTCAATGTGATAAATTCATTCACCAGGTGTCCACATTTGAGTGCAATGCATGCTCACCTGTAGAACAAAGGTAAGGTGCAGTATAGAGTAAAGCCCCATACACACGTAGCGTGTATGGGGCTTTTTAGAACGGCCGATTGTTCGCCAGTCAGTACAGAATTCGGCCGACAAACAGCAGATTTGCAAGACTGGGCATGCTCAGAAAAGAAAAAAGACACGGAAAGTTAACCATCACATGACATCACTTCTGCAGTTGGCTGTTGTTGGCCGACAAAATTCGTGTGCAGTCTTTAGCACTTTTCAGCCGACAGGACAGCACCGGACAAAAGACGTGTGTACGGGGCTTAAGCTAAGCCATCTGGGAGAGTCCTATGGTTTCCCGGGTATCCCCCTTATAAATCATGGGTATGCTCCACGGTTATATGTATGTGAACAGAATGATTTCATAGTGTAGTAGATTTTTAAAACATTTATTTAGTAAAAGATTTTCATCCAGAATACTCACATTTATGTAGACATAAAAACGCATAAAATCCGCATCTCTACATTTCATGTGTAGCTACAATTCCTGACCGTCCAACACGGATCGCACTGTGGACAGACAAGGCTGACATGACTGGCTCCTCCATCCTCTTGTTTTTTTTTTTTTTGCTGCCATTTAAAAACTGCCTCCGGTTTGTAGTCATTAGTATCACGTGAGTATTTTTTCCTTTTTCCTATATTTAACCTCTGCGTCCTTTTGTTCTAGAACTTTATTTAATTAAGTAGTTAGTACTCCAAATTTTGGAATTATCTTTGAATGGCTCTAATAATTATTTTATATACAGAGAGTTCTATTTTTTCATTTTTCTCGGTTTTCTTTTTGTTAAGAATTGTAACACCTCTATACCCTTCGGGTAAAGAATTGAAACCACTCCTCCACAGACTCTTTATCTACTAATCCATCATTTATAGGGACATCCCACCTTAATCTTCTTGGAACTATATTTTCTTTTATATATTGTTCATGTGAGATCAAATCCCACCATAGGTTAACTTTCTTTTCCATAAGGTGACCAAACTTCCTAAAAGTGCTATCAAAACCCCAGGTGTCATGTGACTCCTCTTGGCTAAATATTAATATTAATTTCTCTTTTTTCTAAAAATTGAAATACTTCCATAGCTGCAGCCCCAGTAAATAGAGGTAAATTGAATGCAAAATATAAGAACACTAATGCGCTGCTACAGCTGGCTGATGGGAAAATGGCCGGGATAACAACATAGTGATTAAATTAAAAGGCAAATTGCTGCTACCACAAAAATCAAGTACTAAGACCTTGAATATAAATAAAATATTCATGTGAAGGTGGTGCGCTATTCTGAATACAATCAAAAATGCATAATAAATAAAAAATAAAATTAAAATAAAGGTGCTATTCAATTTGTAAAAGCATATTCAAATTCATAGAACTTTAAAGATATGTACGCATATACATATGTGCCAAGCATGCACCGTGCAATAAATCCAAAATAAGTGTTCATAAAAATAAATAACAAATGACAAGGTAATGTGAAAAATATTTTCCAAAAAATGGTGCATACCTGAATCACTTTTGACATGCAGCGCTTCTTAGGCCCCTTTCACACATACAGTCCGTTCAGTTCATCAGTTCAGTCACGTCAAATGTATCAGTTTTTCATCCGTTTTTTCATCAGTTTTTCATCCGTTTTTCGTCAGTTGTTATCCGTTTTTCATCCGTTGTCGTCTGTTTTTCATCCGTTGTCATCAGTTGACATCAGTTTTTCATCCGTTGTCATCAGTTGACATCCGTTTTTCATCCGTTTGTCATCAGTTGACATCCGTTTTTCATCCGTTGTCATCCGTTTTTCGTCCGATCCGTTTTTTTGACGGACGAAAAATAGGGCATTCATCCGTTCAAAAAAACGGACATTGACAGAAGTGGATGAAAACGGATGTTAACTGATGATCATCAGTTGTCATCCGTTTTTACATAGAGATGCATTGATGTCCGTTTTTCATCCGTCAACGGATGGATGAAAAACGGACAAACGGACAGCATGTGTGAAAGGGGCCTTAAAAAAACTTCAGTGCTCAATGTGCTAAATTCATCCACCAGGTGTCCACCTTTGAGTGCAATGTGGGCTCACCTGCAGCACAAAAGTTAATGTGCACTTCCATACCGGGCCAATTATGGCACTCCGCTTCTACATGGAAAAATCATAATTTTTTTGCTAGAAAATTACTCAGAACCCCCAAACACTATATATATGTTTTTTTAAGCAGAGACCCTAGGAAATAAAATGGCGGTCATTGCAACTTTTTTTTCCAATTATTTTTTATTGAAGTATTTTCAAATAATATAAACAGATTGTAAAACAGTTCCATAAAACAAATTCCAGTCATTGACAAAGGAATTACAAAATATTAGGTTCAAGTCTGAACATATTCAAATCAATCACAAGTGGGACTGCTTTTAATAGGAATAAGATATACGAGTAGTGCAGCAGAATTAAGAGTAGAGCAAGAAGGGGAAAAAAAAGGAGGGAATGGAAAGAGAAGGAAAAGGGAAGGAAAAAGGAAGAAGAAAAGAAATAGGAAAAGAAAGGAACATGTTTGACCCGTATCTGAGGGAACAGATAAATACACAGATATATCGAGAAGAGTTGATACTACGCTTTATACCAAGTTTTCTATATAATCCATTGTGATTCAAATGTATTTCTTTGGCTACTTTTACTAGCCAATATGGATTCATATAGGTGATGTGTTTGTACCATTTTGAGAGCTTCCGAGAGGTTTGGTACTATATTGGATTTCCATGTCCTCGTTATGAGCGATCAAGCTGCTAACAAAATATGTGTAACTACAGTGCGATAGGAGGGGGGGGGGGGGGGTAGCAGTTTCCGATGCCCAAGTTCAGGATTGCCGAATCAGGTCTCGCTGAGGTAAGTATTCCAGTGACCCTAGAGATGCCGCGAAAAACGTTTTTCCAGAAAACGGTAAGATGTTTAAGCCCAAAACATATGCATAATGTTTCCAACTGTTCCACAACCCCTCCAGCACAATGGCGAGTTAGTCTGTGAGAATTTAGACATTTTATAAGGGATAAGATACTATCTTAAAAACTATTTCTTGAGAAAGATCTCAGTGAGAAACACATCTTGAGGCTTTGTAGACAGCTTTGAACGTGTGTGTCCACTGGGAATATGTACAGTGGGTACGGAAAGTATTCAGACCCCCTTACATTTTTCACTCTGTTATATTGCAGCCATTTGCTAAAATCATTTAAGTTCATTCTTTTTCCTCATGAATGTACACATAGCACCCCATACGGACAGAAAAACACAGAATTGTTGACATTGTTGCAGATTTATTAAAAAAGAAAAACTGAAATATCACATGGTCCTAAGTATTCAGACCCTTTGCTCAGTATTTAGTAGAAGCCCCCTTTTGATCTAATACATCCAGGAGTCTTTTTGGGAAAGATGCAACAAGTCTTTCACACCTGGATTTGGGGATCCTCTGCCATTCCTCCTTGCAGATCCTCTCCAGTTCTGTCAGGTTGGATGGTAAACGTTGGTGGACAGCCATTTTTAGGTCTCTCCAGAGATGCTCAATTGGGTTTAAGTCAGGGCTCTGGCTGGGCCATTCAAGAACAGTCAGGGAGTTGTTGTGAAGCCACTCCTTCGTTATTTTAGCTGTGTGCTTAGGGTCATTGTCTTGTTGGAAGGTAAACCTGCGGCCCAGTCTGAGGTCCAGAGCACTCTGGAGAAGGTTTTTGTCCAGGATATCCCTGTACTTGGCCGCATTCATCTTTCCCTCGATTGCAACCAGTCGTCCTGTCCCTGCAGCTGAAAAACACCCCCACAGCATGATGCTGCCACCACCATGCTTCACTGTTGGGACTGTATTGGACAGGTGATGAGCAGTGCCTGGTTTTCTCCACACATACCGCTTAGAATTAAGGCCAAAAAGTTCTATTTTGGTCTCATCAGACCAGATAATCTTATTTCTCACCATCTTGGAGTCCTTCAGGTGTTTTTTAGCAAACTCCATGCAGGCTTTCATGTGTCTTACACTGAGGAGAGGCTTCCGTCGGGCCACTCTGCCATAAAGCCCAGACTGGTGGAGGGCTGCAGTGATGGTTGACTTTCTACAACTTTCTCCCATCTCCTGACTGCATCTCTGGAGCTCAGCCACAGTGATCTTTGGGTTCTTCTTTACCTCTCTCACCAAGGCTCTTCTCCCCCGATAGCTCAGTTTGGCCGGACGGCCAGCTCTAGGAAGGGTTCTGGTCGTCCCAAACGTCTTCCATTTGAGGATTATGGAGGCCACTGTGCTCTTAGGAACCTTAAGTGCAGCAGAAATCTTTTTGTAACCTTGGCCAGATCTGTGCCTTGCCACAATTCTGTCCCTGAGCTCTTCAGGCAGTTCCTTTGACCTCATGATTCTCATTTGCTCTGACATGCATTGTGATCTGGAAGGTCTTATATAGACAGGTGTGTGGCTTTCCTAATCAAGTCCAATCAGTATAATCAAACACAGCTGGACTCAAATGAAGGTGTAGAACCATCTCAAGGATGATCAGAAGAAATGGAAAGCACCTGAGTTAAATATATGAGTGTCACAGCAAAGGGTCTGAATACTTAGGACCATGTGATATTTCAGTTTTTCTTTTTTAATAAATCTGCAACAATATAAATAAAATTCAAAGAAATTTCCGCGCTAGTGTTATAAATGAAACAATGATAAATGTCTGCAGCCAACACAGAATCAACCAACAATGACTCAAAATAATAATAAACCATAAAAGTGTGGCGCTGAAAGTATAAATCACAATAATGATGAATAGTGTCCAAATGAATAAACAACTAATAATCACAATAGTGTGCATATAGGAAAAAGAAAAATAGAATTGTGTCCAAATGAATAAGTCCCAAAGAAAAACTGATGTGAAGTCAATTCATAAATCCGCATGCACAGTAATCCAAGGGGGAATTCTTCCCGTGACACCAAGGGTATGTGGAGGAAAGGAACACCTCTGTGATGGGGTAAGAAAAAGCAGCTTACCAGATTACAATGGCTGCTCAACTTAATGAGTCAGCCTCTCCCAGCTTTTAATCAAGACCACTGAGGATCTGATGTTGCATGGATACTTATTCAGTACAGATGGACCACCTCTTAGAATACGTTAAGGGATCAGTACAGGATAAAATCTCCTCAGTATTTTCCAGCAATCATAAATGAATATGTAGGGAAAGAGAAAATAAGGCCCATAGCGTGATCCCGTTTAAAATACAATCTTATTTATTTAAAAAAGGTACTCACATTGTGGCATGAATAAACAGGCATATCGATTAGCAATACAAGGGATGGAAGTGCGGCGTCCCGCAGACTGTCCCAGGTAGTAAGTAATGAAGGCCGGCGAAAAGGTTTCGAGGGGCGTGTGGACGTTGCGTCTGGAATCTCCAACGTTTCGTCTCAATAGACTTCGTCAGGCGTGTGAATTGCGTCTGGAATCACGCCCAAAGTACCCCCAATAATCAGCTTATTGGCCGTGGAGTCCGCAGCAGCCCATCTGTAATTGGCTATGGCGACGAGCGTCAACCAATCCGCAGTTTGCGGAAGCGACACTCGTCTGCCAGTACAGCGTCATCATGTATACAGTCGACTGTGGTGACTGACGTCTCCCAATCCGCAGTGAGCGGAAGTGACGTCAGTCAGCCAATCCGGTATCAGCAGGAAGCGATGTTCATCATCCCGCAGCGGAAGTGGCCCGACCTGCGTCTGCCAATCAAGCGCCGGAGGAAGTGACGTTCATCTCCGGCGGAACTCCGTGATGATTCATCTTTCATCTTTATTTGGGAGGGAGGGGCTGTGTGTGTCCCTAGGGGCGTGCTTTCTACTGTGATTGGCTGTGGCTTGAGCTGTAAGGACACTGATCAACGGATCTACATAGTAGATCCATGTGATCAGTGTCTTTACAGCGAGGAGAATGACAGGTCGCTTGTTTACACAAGCCGCCTGACTTTCTCCCTCTCCCCCGCCGATCGCCGAGTGGCCGGCGGACATCGGGTCCGCTGGTCACACGCGCGGGGGGCCTCCGGCGGCGCGCGCTCGCTCCCTAGACCCTCACAAGCAAGCAACGTAGCCCTACGTTAGTTTGCCTGTGAGGGGCTGACCGCCGACGTAGATAGTCGTGCGGCGGTCGGCAAGTGGTTAAAGATTTTAGTAAGTGGGATATTTGTAGAAATTTGTAGTATTCTTTGGTAGGGAGCTTAAATTCATCCCTAAGGGTGTCAAAAGTGCATCATCTTTATATAAATCTGCTATTCCCACTACACCTCTAGTTTGCCAGTCCAGAGTTGCAATATGAGGCAATGTAATCGTTAAGGCGTTCAGGTGTATTGGGACATCTATTCGTTTAGAAATGGAGGGGACCAGCTTACGGAGAATTCTCCAGGCTGTTAGGGAAGCCTGAATTGTCAATGGAAGATGTTGGAGGGGGAATGGTTTCCAGGTGTGGAGGAGGAGAGAGTGTAAGCCGATTCATTGTCAGATTGAGTAAACCAGCACCTAAGTTGGGTAAGTAAAGAAGCACAGTAGTAATCATAAAGATCGATCATTCCCATGCCCCCCCGCAGATCTATATTTAATAGCTGAGACTTGGAGATCCTGAGGCGACCGGAACGCCAAACAAATGGTTTAAGAATGGAGTTTAGAGCTTTTAAATGGGTTTTCTTTAAAGGAATAAGTAGAGTTCAAAAGATATAGAATATCTAAGGGAGGAGGAGCATTTTAAAGTAAGCCAAACGGCCAGACCAGGAGAGTTCCGTTTTAGCCAGGCGCTTGGTTTCCTTGGAGATGTTCTCTATTAGAAGGTTGAAGTTAGAGTCTGCAAGTTGTAGTGGGTCGATGTAATGTTCCGGTACCTTTGGTACCCTAAATTACACTTTCCACAAGTGTATGCGCCCTACCATTTACTTTTGGAAAGGTGCGCATACACCTTTAAGACTGGAGCTGTCATCACTCAGCGCCGGACTAGATGGCTATTTAAGGCGTCGGCTCTCACTCACATGTGTTCGTTCAAACACCCTTATCTGGATGCTAACCTTGCTTGAAGCTTCCATGCTTGCAAGCTTACTTCGCTGACGGAACCTCGCTGCGCTGATCCCTGTATCCCGCTACTGGATCATCCGCCTCTCCTGAACCACCCTTCGGCTGTATCGCTAATAGTGCTAAGTACCCCGCAGGGGAATTCTCTATAAACTTATACTAAGCTTACACTATCTAGCTCTGCATAGTAGAGACTGTTTATCACATCTGCATAAACTAGATTGCTAGCTCTTGAGACTACTGCTACTTTTCTGCACTGGGTTGATCTCTTTTGTATGTCCACCTGCTATTCTATCATCTGCTATCATACAACATTGTTAAACCTTCCTGCATCCATCTGCTACTGTCTCACCTTCAAGTGTCTATCACCTACCACCTCCACTCAACCTATCCCTCAAACCTTCATCATTGTGTTACCACATATATAAAGTCACTCTAGGAACCAGCTTGCTAATTGTGTGTATTTACTGGCTGAAATAAGACCTTCCACACATGATGAGTCATTGAGGTTGGGAATGGTATCTCAGCATATCTCTTACATGACAACTGACGTGGAACTATTTCTGCAGCTGAAAATCCACACCATATAAGAAACGCAGGAGCGTTACAGTCGACCGTAATTCTAAGTCCAAGGTATTGTATACTAGAACTACTCCATGTGTACAGGAATAAGGGCTGCAATTTATATTGGAGATTGGAGAGTATATCCAGTCTTAATCTAAGCAATTTGGTGAAGTTCACTTTATAATAAGACACTCTACTAAAAGTGTTGATAATGTCGTGGGCATGTTGTAACGACATGACAATCGACGTGAAAATCCTGCTATTTGAGGATGTGATCTGACTGCTTCAGCCAAGGGTTCTATTAAGAGGTTAAGGATTGAAGGAGGTAGGATGCACCCTTGTCTGGTTCCATTGGTTATGGAGAAGGACCTAAATAAAATATTTGACATGTATACTTGTGCAGATGGGGAGGAGTATAGGGCTAGAATTGCAGGAGGGGATGGGACCAATAAACCTGAATTTAGTAAGAGTTTGTATCATGTAGCCCCAATGTATCTTGTCAAAGGCTCTCTCCGCATCCAAAGATAGGATCAGAGAAGCGATCCGACGCGTTTTAGCATAGTGTAGAATGTTGATGACCCTTTTTGTGGCCTATGATGCCTGTCTGCCTGCAGTGAACCCTGTTTGATCAGGTTTGATTAAATAGTAACCACATATGCCTTCAACATTTTAGGAAGGAACAAGGCAGAGGACATTGCTTCAGACTAGACTGATGTCAATGTTGTAGAGAGGGTATTAGAAAAGATTTTGTAGTAGTCAGTTAGTCCATCAGGGCCAGGTGACTTGCCAGAAGGGAGCATCCTAATAGCTTTTTCTATTTCTGATTTTGCGATGGGCATATTGAGGGCCAACAATTGTGTTGGTGTTAGGGAGCGAAGATTTAGACCCAAGAGGAAAGCTTGGATTGCTTCATTCGTAGGTTGTGGAGTTGACGGGTCACCCTTTAGGGTTGTATAATAGGAATATTCAGCAAAGGAATCTGCAATATTTTTTGGGTTGATAATTTTACTCCTGATCGGTCAGAAGGATCAGGTAAGGTATTTTTGCGTCTTTGGGCTAAGAATTTCCCTGCTCTATTACCAGAGGAATAGTGGGACATCTTTAGGGAGGTTAGATGTTATATTGTTCTATGAGAATGAGTCTGAGGTCATTACGAAGTTGGAATAGTTTATTCGCTATATTAGCATCTGCATGCATTTTGTTTTGGTCTTCTAGATTTTTAATATCCCTCAATAGTTGGTCTACTGTCTGTGTCCTCTGCCTTTTTAACCTAGAACAAATTTGCAATATAATCCCTCTGATGTACGCTTTGCACACGCTTTGCGCACCACAGAGAAAGTGGATTAGATACCGACTGAGTATTCAATGAAAAATATTAATTTAGGTTTTTGGTGATAGTAGCAGAGTGAGTGGGCACATGCATTACATAGGAGTTAGCTCGCCATACATATGCTTGATTCGGAGTGTTCCCCTCCATCACTGCAATGGAAACAGGAGCATGACCTGATCATGAGATATCATGTATGATGGAGGAGGACACTGCTTGAAGAAACAACTTGTTGACCAGGATCATATCAATGTGTGAGGAGTTGTGTCTGGAGGAATAAAAGGTATAATTACATTTCCTTGCGTGTTGACACCTCCAGACATCATACACATCTTCAGTTTGAAGAAGAGGTTGTAACACAGGAGGTGAACATTTAGATGTTGATGTAGTATCCAGTTTGTGGTCCACAGTTCGATTTTAGTCTCCGCAAACAATCACGGAACCCTTCTTAGTTGCGTTGATTTTGCGAAAAGGTTTCCTCAAAAAGCGAAGTTGGCAATTATTAGGTGCATACAGATTGACGATCGTGTATAGCTTATTGTTTAGTTCTCCTATTAAAATTAAGAATCTCACATCTGGATCTGGGTGCAGCTCTTGAAGTGAAAAGGCTACAGAAGCTTTGATAGCGATTAAGAAACCTTTTTGTTTTGTGGGTGAAAAGGCCATAAAGATAGGGGGAAGCTTCTATGTTGGAAAGAAGGGGTATTTGAGGCCATAAATGTGTCTCTTGAAGGTACAGTATGTCACTGTGCAATATTAGAGCTTCCTTCCAAACCGAGGACCTCTTCACAGGGTGTTTAAGGCCATTTATATTAAAGGACATAACAGTAAGTACCATATTGATTATGTAAATAAAATTGAGAACAGTACCTCAGGAGTTCAAATGATTTCAGGCCAGAAAAGAGAAAAATAACAGACAAAAGGCACATAAACAGGTCGAGTAAAACCAGAGAAGTAAGAAGGTAGATTCCAACGGGAATCTGGTGGCAGAACATCTGCACATAGTTCAAAAGGGGGGAAGTTTGTGTTCTAAAGGCTCCACAGCATTACGGGACAAGTAATTGTAGAAGAGGTGCTCAGGAGATGTGTTTCTCATTTTTCTTCTTGTGAGACACCATTTGCTATTCATTCTGTGTGTTCAATATGGGGATGGGAGGGGAGACTTCTCCGGATCTTGAGCGGGTATTATGTCCCAGGAACGAAGCAAGTAAGGCCTTTATCAAGAGACGTAACAGTCGAAAAGCAACCATCACGAATCACGGTCAGATTGGAAGGGTATCCCCACCGATACACAATATTATGGTTGCGTAACACTTTGGTTATTGGTAGAAGGGATTTTCGCTTTTGCATCGTATGCTGAAAAAATCTGCAAAAACTTGCATAGCAGAGTACTTTTCAGGAGGTTGTTGGTTTTTTCGAAAAGCAGACATAAATTCATCCTTAAAGGCCCGTACACACGTACCGATTGTCGGCCGAAAAGATTCGGCCGACGACCGATTTTCGGCTTGTTAGTATGATGCTTCCGACAGCCGACAGCGCACTTTCGGCCGAACAGAATCTGTCGTGCAAGCATTAAAATTTTTGTATGCCGACACCAGAACGGCCGATTGTTCGCCAGTCAGTACAGAATTCGGCCGACAGACAGCAGATTTGCAAGACTGGGCATGCTCAGAAAAGAAAAAACAGAGGGAAAGTTAACCATCACATGACATCACTTCTGCAGTCGGCTGTTGTTGGCCGACAAAATTCGTGTGCAGTCTTTTGCACTTTTCAGCGGACACGACAGCCCGGGGACAAAAGATGGCCGATCGTTCGGCCGACGATCGGTACGTGTGTACGGGGCTTTACTCTCATCAGCACATCCCTAGGTATGATATCTGGGAGATGAGCCAGCTTGTGTAGATGGTGTATTCTATCAATGATCAATTCAGAGACTGGGACTGACGAGAGGAAGGCCCCCATAAAGCCACGTGCATATTGCTGGAGTTGTGCAGGTTGTATGGCCTTCGGGACACCTCTCAGTTTTATATTATTCCTGCGCGACCTGTCCCCTAAATCTGCTATTTTGGCTTTAAGCCAGGTCACTACGTCGGATACGTGCGTCAATAAGAGTTGTGAGAGGAAGCAAATTCCCCCATTTTGTTCTCAATATGGTCAACTCTACCAGCCAGCTCACCCACTTCATTCTTAAAGTTCCTCATACATTCCATCATGTCTGCATGCAGAGAACACTGCAAGGAGACAAGCATGTCCTTAAGGCACCTTTCACGCTGAGGAGTCCATCAGCAGACTCTGTTTTTCTCAGCGGGGGGATCGATCTGCCGATCCCACACTTAGCAGGCAAATGGCAGCTGTGTCTCTGCGCTGTGTGTGGAGACACAGCTGTCAGGTCCCGCTGTTCTCTTTGGGGGAATCGGATGGGACCGGACCGTCTGTCCATTCGTTCTCATCTGATCCCATCCGATCCGCTGGACGGATGGAGAATAGGGTTTCCATCCATCCAGATTTGACAGATCGGATGTCAGCGGACATGTCTCCGCTGACATCCGATGCATGCGGCATCCGTTCAGATCCACCAAAAAAGACTTACAGGCGGATCTGAACAGTCCGCAAGTGTGAAAGGGGCCTAAGAGTGGTATCAGAGAGGGGCTGATTGGCAGTAGGCTTCTTCTTTTACTGCTGACCGCTGTTGCGCAGATTTCTTTTTTTTATTTAAAGAGGAAGTAAACTTCCATCTTTACATAGTTACATATACCGTATTTTCCGGCGTATAAGACGACTTTTTAACTCAGGTAAATCTTCTCAAAAGTCGGGGGTCGTCTTATACGCCGGGTATCGTCTTATACGGCGGATGCTGGAGCCGAACTGGAGAATATGCGGTGGGGGAGTGAGAGCACTTCAGCTATGCTGCCACACGGACTGCCTAAGCTGACAGAACACCCATCCAGGCTCCCCCGCCCCTACCTCCACCGCTGTCCAAGTTAAAAAGCCTGTGATTTGTTGTAGTTAGGGGCGGTCCTAGCAACCAATCTGCCTGTTAAATGGAAAGATGGACACTTCCTGCCATATGCTCGGACATGCTGCATCCTCTATCTGCTGTGTAAGGTAAGGGGGGGGGGCTGTAAAGGGGACTGTGAGTAATGTGCAAGTAAGGGGGACAACTGTAGAAGAGACTGGGATACAAGGAGGGTGACTGAGGAGGGGATTGGGATACAAGGAGGGGTACTGTGGAGGGGACTGGGATGCAAGGAGGGGGGTTGTGGAGCATGGCAGCTCCCATGGATTTATTGTTTTATACTTCCTTTCAGCTTTAGAGTGAATTTGGAAAAGTTTAATCCACTTACACTGTTTTATGCATATTCTATATTTTAACTGGAAAAGTTGGGGGGTCGTCTTATACGCCCAGTCGTCTTATACGCCGGAAAATACGGTAGTTACATAGTTAGTGAGGTTGAAAAAAGACATCAGTCCATCCAGTTCAACCTATGATGTGTGTGTGTGTTTGCTTTTAACCATACATTGTATACCCCTGTATGTTGTGGTCTTTAAGGTGTCCATCTAATAGTTTTTTGAAACTATCAATGCTCCCTGCTGATACGACTGCTTGTGGAAGAGAATTCCACATCCTTACCGCTCTTACAGTGAAGAACCCCTTACGCACTTTAAGGTTAAACCGCCTTTCCTCAAGTTTTAGTGAGTGGCCACGTGTCTTATTGTATCTCCTTTCTCTGAATAGTTTGTTCCTTATGCTCGGGTCGCCAGTACAGTATTTGTACATTGATATCATATCCCCCCTCAATCGTCTCTTCTCCAGAGAGAATAGGTTCAGTGCTTGTAGTCTTTCCTCATAGCTGATGTCCTCCATTCCCCTAATTATTTTTGTTGCCCTTCTCTGGACTTTCTCCAGTTCCAGCACATCCTTTCTGAGGACCGGTGCCCAGAACTGGACAGCATACTCCAGATGTGGCCGGACCAGAGTCTTGTAGAGCGGGAGAATAATCTCTTTATTTCTGGAGTGAATCCCCTTTTTTATACAACCCAGTATTCTGTTGGCTTTGCTTGTGGCGGCTTGGCATTGCATGCCACTGCCAAGCCTGTTGTCTACCAGTACCCCCAAGTCCTTTTCCATCCTAGACTCACCCAGAGGTTCCCCCCCCTAGTGAGTAGCTTGCTTTCTGGTTTCTGGCCCCCAAGTGCATTACTTTACATTTTTCAACATTAAATCTCATCTGCCATGTAGTTGCCCACCCCGTTATTTTGTTCAGGTCCGCTTGCAAGGTTTCCACATCCTGTATAGAAGATATTGGCATGCCTAATTTAGTATCATCCACAAATACTGAGATTGTACTCGATATCCCCTCCTCCAGATCATTTATGAATAAATTAAACAGGATTGGTCCCAGGACAGAACCCTGGGGGACCCCACTTTCCACACCCACCCAATCCGAGTACTCCCCATTAATCCCCACCCTCTGTACTCTCCCCTGGAGCCAGTTCTCTATCCAGGTACTCACCTTATGGTCCATACCTACCTTCCTTAGTTTGTACAGTAAGCGTTATATAGTTTGTACAGTAAGCGATATATCTCGGCCCCTTTTTAAATATTGGTACCACGTTGGCTTTTTTCCAATCAGCTGGCACCATACCCGTCTGTAAACTATCCTTAAAGATCAAGAATAACGGTCTGGCAATCACCTGGCTGAGCTCATTAAGAACCCTCGGGTGCAAGCCATCCGGTCCCGGGGATTTATTTATGTTAAGTTTCTCTAGTTTAGCTCTAAGTCTATCCTCTGTTAGCCATGGCGGCACTTCCTGAGGTGTATTATTTAGTTCGGCCTTACAAGCTGGGTTCGTGTAGCCCCCCGATTCCTTTGTGAAGACTGAAAAAAAAGAAATTATTTAACACTTCCGCCTTTTCTCTGTCCTCAGTGGCCATTTTTCCTTTATCATCTTTTATGGGGCCAATGTGCTCTGGCCTCGCTTTCCTACTGTTTATATACTTAAACAACTTCTTGGGGTTCTTTTTACTCTCCTCCGCTATATGTCTCTCGTGTTCTATTTTAGCCGCCCTGATTTCGTCTTTACATTTCTTATTACACTCTTTGTAGTGCTTTAAATGCTTTAGGTTTTACCTACTGCTTTGTTTTCAAGTAAGTTTAACATAATGTGCTAGTATGCGATGCATACTAGCACATTATGCCTTTGCTTTGCAGGTAAGAAAAAAAAAAGTGCAGCGGTTTACAACCACTTTAACCACTTCCTGACCGCCCGCCGCAGTTATACTGCAGCAGGCAGCCCCCCTGCGCAAACTGACGTAGGTATACGTCGGTTGCACGCCTGCAGCTAGGGGTTGAGTGTGCGCCGGCAGCAGGGAAGCCGATGCACAGGGCAGGCGGCTCCAATTGCTACCTGACACCCGCAATAGCTCCCTGCTGAGAGAGAAGGACAGTCAGCTATTGTAAACACAGCTGACCGTTCTCTATGCAATGACAGAGCGCCTGTGATCCTTCTATATAGAAACACATGTCTCTGTGATAATTTCACAAGCCACGCCCCCCACAGTTAGAAACACGCCCCTAGGTACACATTTAACCCCTTGATCACATACTGTGTTAACCCCTTCCCTGCCAGTGTCATTATTACAGGAACAGTGCAAATTTGTAGCACTGATTGCTGTAGTAATGTCACTGGTCCCCCAAAGAAATTTAAAAAATGTCAGTCAGGGGTCTGATCTGTCCGCCGCAATGTTGCAGTCCCGCAAAAAAAAAAATCGCAGATTGCTGCCATTACTACTAAAAAAAAACAATAAAAATGACATAAATCTTTGCCGTAGTTAGTAGACGCGATTTTCTTTTTACCAAAAATATGTAGCAGAAAGCAAATTGGCCTAAAATGTTAAAAAATTTTGATTTTTGCATTTCTTTTTGGTAATGTTATATAGCAGAATGTGAAAAAAATATACATATATTTTTTTCAGAATTGTCACTATTTTTTGTTTATAGCGCAAAAAATAATCGCACAGGTGATCAAATGCCACCAAAAGAAAGCTCTATTTATGGGAAAAAAAAGGACATCAAATTTATTTGGGTACAGCGTCGCACGGCCGCGCAATCGTCCGTTAAAGTAATGCAGTGCCGAATCGCAAAATATGGCCTGGTCATTAAGAAGGAAAATCTACCGGTCCAGAAGTGGTTATCTAGCTGCTAGTAGCTTGTGCCATGGCAGTTATAATCACGTAACCTCTTGAACCAAGTACATTTAAACATTCTAAAACTGCCTGTTTTTATGGGCTTAAACTATGCTTTATACTGTCACGCTCCCATTGGTAGGTGAGGCAAATTATTTGCTCCCCCACTTTTTCGGGTTCAGTTCCACCTTAACCACTTCCTGCCCGCCCTATTGCAAAATGACGGCGGGAATGTGGTTGAGTTATCCTGACCGGACGTCATATGACGGCGGCCAGGATAACAAGCTGCTGCGCGCTCCTGAGAGCGCGCACCGCAGCGATCGGGCATGTAATGTGTCCCTCGGACACAGCGCATACCCGATCAGGGTAAACAGCCAATAAAATTGGCTGTTTACCACGTGATCGGCTGTGTCCAATCACAGCCGGTCACAATAACATTGCAGGAGCCGGCGGTTAGGATGACAGGCTGCTGCGCGCTCCCGAGAGCGCGCACCGCAGCGATCGGGCATGTAATGTGTCCCTCGGACACAGCGCATACCCGATCAGGGTAAACAGCCAATAAAATTGGCTGTTTACCACGTGATCGGCTGTGTCCAATCACAGCCGGTCACAACAATAACAATGGAAAGCTGATAGTACTGATCTAAGCTGTTCTCCTCACACACACCGATCGTGTGAGGAGAATAGCAGAGATCAGTGATCAGTGAGTACATTTACTGTGTAATTGTAGTAAAAAGTGCACTACACAGCCCCCCCCCCCCCCCAATAAAGAGGACCTGTCACCAGTGTCACTCACAGCCCATCTGGATCTGTCAGAACATCTGGATCTGTGGATCTGTCATCACATCTGGAACATCTAACAACCCGCCAGTACCCATCAGTACCACCAGTACCCGCCAGTACCCACCAGTACCCGCCAGTACCCACCAGTACCGCCAATACCCACCAGTACCGCCAATACCCACCAGTACCGCCAATACCCACCAGTACTGTCAGTACCGCCAGTACCAATCAGTACCGCCAGTATGGCCAAAAGGTTTTTCACAGCACAGGAGGCATTTGAAATGATAGCCGAGTCAGGTGATGAGAGCGCCGGGGAGCTCGCATCATCCGATACTGGTTCGGAATATGAGCCAGTGGAGGATAGTGGATCGGACCTTGAATCCGAGGAGGAAACAGTCCGTCCTCCTAAAAGGATAAGGAGAGTAAGCCCAGAACACTTTCCGTCATCTAGCAGCACCAACACCGCCGCAGCTAGACCCCAAGAAGAGGAGCCCAGTACCAGCACTGGAATAACTAGTGCAACCCGAAGAAGCCGGGCCCAAACCCACCTTCCCGATGCCCTGGCAAACCCCGTATGGTTGCCTGCCAGCTCAGGAACAGCGATAATCCCCCCTTTCACCGCACAGCCAGGTGTGCAGCCCAACACTTCAAATTTTTCGCTATTGGATTATTTTTATTTGTTTTTTCCCCAAGACTTGCTGGAGTACATTGTGGACCAAACCAACATTTACGCAGGTCAATTTATTGCCTCCAACCCCGATTCTTCCTATGCCCGCCCGTTCAATTGGCGCCGTCTTACAGTGGACGAATTCAAAATATTTTTGGGACTTACACTCAACATGGGGCTTTCTAAGAAGAATGAAGTCCATGCCTACTGGTCCAGCCACCCCATCCACCACATGCCTCTTTTTTCCGCTGTCATGTCCAGATCAAGGTATGACATGATCATGCGCTTCCTCCATTTTAGTGACAATTCACAGTGCCCTCCCCGAGATCATCCCAACCACGACAAATTATATAAATTGCGCCCCCTAATAAATTATTTTTTACAAAAATTTGCTGAAGTGTATGTCCCAGACAAAAACATCTGTGTGGATGAATCCCTGATCCATTATACTGGCCGGCTGCACTTCAAGCAATATATCCCAAATAAGAGAGCCAGGTATGGGGTGAAGATGAACAAATTATGCGAGAGAGCCACTGGGTATGTCTACGCCTTTCGTGTCTATGAAGGCAAAGACTCCCAGCTCCAGCCCCCCGAATGCCCAACATACATCGGAACCAGTGGGAAAATTGTCTGGGACCTGGCATACCCCCTGTTCAAAAAAGGGTACCATCTTTATGTGGATAATTATTACACCAGTCTTCCCCTTTTTCGCCACCTATACCTGGAAAAAACCCTGGCCTGTGGTACTAGCAGAAAAAATCGGAAGGGATTCCCACAACCTCTGGTCCAAAAAAACCTTCAACCGGGGGAAACCGCATTTATGAGGAATGAGGAAGTGTTGGCCATGAAGTGGAGGGACAAGAAAGATGTCTACATCTTGTCCACCATCCACAATGACACCGTGGTGGAGATTCCCCGAAGACGTGGCCCCATTACAAAGCCTGAATGCGTCCACGAATACAATTTGTTCATGGGGGGGGTGGATTTAAATGACCAGATGCTGCAGCCCTATTTATCAACCAGAAGGTCCCGTTACTGGTACAAAAAAGTTGCATTTTACCTATTTCATTTGGCCATGTACAATTCCTTTGTCTGCCATCAAAAAACACCCGGAAACCCACACCTCCACTACCTCAAGTACATTGAAGAAATCATCACTGCCCTAATATACCAACAAGGACCGGCCCCAGCAAGCATTCGCTCAGATAGTGCGAGTAGACTTCACGAGCAACATTTTCCCTATAGTATTCCCCCCACAGAATCAGGAAGAAGTCGCCAAAAGAGATGTCGTGTGTGCAGCAGTAATGGAATTCGAAGAGACACAAGTTATCATTGTCCCGATTGTCCCTCCCAACCTGGCCTATGCATTGGAGATTGTTTCAAAATCTACCATACAGCCATAAGATTTTAGATCCCCTTAATTTTAAGACTGCCATTTCCCTTTTTGAAATACCCTTCCAGATCACCATGCTACCATGTTTCTACGTTACCAGACCCTGGCCTGTTTACCGACGATGCATTTGCCTGCCGCTTTGAAAACCAAGTTTCTGAAATCCATGTGTACCGACCTCAGCCTGTTTACCAACGATGCCTTTGCCTGCCGATTTAAACCAAGTTTCTGACTTCCAAGTGTACCGACCCAGCCTGCTAATCAACCACGCTTTTTGCCTGCCACTTGGACTGATCTTTTGCCCTTCTACTTCAGTAGACAGGGGTCTCACATATATGTGAGGGGCTTCAGAAGAGAGTTAGGAGTATGGAAAAACCGTTTTTGTTTTTCTGTGTTCCCATAACAGGGTCTGGAGTCCGGAGGCTTCAAAGCGATTTGGGTGGGAGAAGCCTCTACCCCTGTCCCCATTCTTTCCTGACAGAGGCCTAAGCGTGATGTTCCTTCCTGCTGCCTGGATCAATATTTTGTGGGGTTGAACATATCGCTGCATATAATGACCCAGGACTTTATAGACCACATCTCTGCCTGCTACCTGGACCAATGCTTGGCTGTGCTGACACTATCCCTGCTTGCTGCCTGTAATGACTATGGACAGTATCCCTGCTTGCTGCCTGTAATGACTATGCACAGTACTCCTGCCTGCTGCCTGTAATGACTATGGACAGTATTTCTGCCTGCTGCCTGTCCGATTGCTTTTGCTGTCACGGACCACATCCCTGCCTTCTACCTGGATGCTCTCCTCTGTGGACCACTACTAAAACCACAGGTAATCATTTATTTACCCTTTGCTCAGCAGAATATATTTTGGGGTGTAATTGGTATGTACATGCTATGTGTTAGAAATATGAAGGGCCTTCAAAAATGTAATAGGTTGTCAGGAAATTAGATGTAAAATGCATGCTCCTAGAACGTCTGAAGGTGTCTACTTGGATGTTGGGTCTCGGTTTATGGCCAGGCGGTGTAAAAGTCCCACACATATGGTATCGCCATACTCAGGAAGAGTGGCAGAATGTATTTTGGGGTGTCATTTTTGCTATGTACATGCTATGTGTTAGAAATATCCTATAAATTGACAACTTTGTGTAAAAAAAATAAGTTTTCATTTTTTTCCCACATTTTCCAAAAACTTGTGGAAAAAAATGACATGTTCAAAAGACTCACAATGCCTCATAGAATATACGTTGGAGTGTTTTCTTTCCAAAATGGGGTCATTTTGTGGGCAATTTCATTGTCTTGGTGCTCCAGGGCCTTCAAAAGTGTGATAGGTAGTCAGAACATTATGTGTGTAATTTATGCTCCTAGAATGCCTGGCGGTGCTACTTGGATGTTGAGTTTCGTTATGTGGCCAGGCTGTGTAAAAGTCTCACATATGTGGTATCGCCATACTCAGGAGGAGTGGCAGAATGTATTTTGAGGTGTCATTTTTGCTATGTACATGCTATGTGTTGGAAATATCTTATAAATTGACAACTTTGTGTAAAAAAAATGCGTTTTCATTTTTTTTCCACATTTTCCGAAAGATTCTGGAAAAAAATGACATGTTCAAAAGACTCATTATGCCTCATAGATTATACGTTGGGGTGTTTGCTTTCCAAAATGGGGTCATTTAGTGGGCTTTTTCAATGTGCTGGTGCTCCAGGGCCTTCAAAAGTGTAATAGGTGGTTGAGAAATGAAAAGTGTATTTTATGCTCCGGGAACGCCTGGAGGTGCTACTTCAATGTTGGACCTCTGTATGTGGCCTGGCTGTAAAAAAGTCTCACACATGTGGTATCGCCATACTCAGGAAGAGTGGCAGAATGTATTTTGAGGTGTCATTTTTGCTATGTACATGCTATGTGTTAGAAATATCCTATAAATTGACAACTTTGTGTAAAAAAAATAGGTTTTCATTTTTTTCCCACGTTTTCCAAAAACTGGTGGAAAAAAATGACATGTTCAAAAGACTCACAATGCCTCATAGAATATACGTTGGAGTGTTTTCTTTCCAAAATGGGGTCATTTTGTGGGCAATTCCATTGTCCTGGCCAGTCAGGGCCTTCAAAAGTGTGATATGTAGTCAGAAAGTTATAAGTGTATTTATGCTCCTAGAACGCTTGAAGGAGCTCCCTGGACGTTGGGTCTCTGTATGTGGCCAGGCTGTGTAAAAGTCTCACACATGTGGTATTGCCATACTCAGGAGGAGTGGCAGAATGTATTTTGGGGTGTCATTTTTGCTGTGTACATGCTAGGTATTAGAAATAGTTTATAAATTGACAACTTTGTGGGAAAAAAAAGAAAAAACAATTTTTTTCTTCATTTTCCCAAGAATTGTGGGAAAAAATTAAAACTTAAAAAAACTCACCATGCCTCTTACTAAATACGTTTGACTGTCTACTTTCCAAAAAGGGGTCATTTGGGGGGTATTTGTACTGTTCTGACATTTTAGGGCCTCAAGAAAGGAGATAGGCCGTTAGTACATCAGGTGTGATCAATTTTCAGGAATTGGTACCATAGCTTCTAGACTCAATAACTTTCACACAGACTAAATAATATACACTAATATGGGTTATTTTTACTAGAGATAAGTAGCAGTATACATTTTGGCCAAAATGTATGAAGAAAAATAAATTTTTTGCAAAATTTTTTAATGGAAACTAAAAAAAAGTGTTTTTTTTGCAAAATTTTTGCTCTTTTTCTGCTTATATCACAAAAATTAAAAAACCCAGTTGTGATCAAATACCACCAAAAGAAAGCTCTATTTGTGTGAAAAAAATGATAAAAATTTTGTTTGGTTACAGTGTAGCATGACTGAGCAATTGTCATTCAAAGTGTGAGAGCGCTGAAAGCTGAAAATTGGTCTGGGCGGGAAGGTGTTTAACTGCCCTGTATTAAAGTGGTTAAAATCCAAAAATCTAAAGGTTATAAGAACATAAACAATATAGGCTATGTGGGACTTTAGGTGAGACATCAGCAGGTAATGCCCAGCGTCTCCATCCCTATATCAGAAAAAACGAAGGTTGAAAAGGATTAAAAGAGGTGCATGGAAGCCAGCCAGCCCCCAGTCTGATGTACTCACCCTCCAGTCTGCCACCAACCAAGTAGACCTGTTTCATGATATAAATAAAGAACGGGGGTTTAGTTGACACGCATTTGCAAACGCATATGTAAGCTGCAGGGCCACTACACGGCACCCTGTTTTACCTGCAGTCCTAACACTTTTAATTTGAGTCTCTCCACAATGGGAGCACATGGCTGCTAATGGATGGATAGGAGGCAGGTGGGAGGGAGCAGCCCAAACCTCCCCCATCCATGACTGGTCTAGTATCTCAAAACTCTAATAGCGATGTTGATGCGATAGTACAAACTGAAAACGACCAGCTGAGAAGCATACACCTCCAACCCCTGGCGGATGCAGTGTAAAACACAGATTGGGACTTTATATGAGGCAATTGGCCTGTACAGCACAGCGCCTCCATCCCTAATTTCATAAAATATTTGGGACTTTACATGAGACACAAGCAGGTCATGCTATTGGTCTCCATCCCTGTATATGAAAAACCTGGGGTCAAATCAGACTGTATCCACCAAGAAATGCACGAAAATCGCACGGTGGGACTTTAAATGAAGCACCAGCCTGTAGGCAAGGCACCTCCATCCCTGATTACATAAACAATGTAGGCTATGTGCGACTTTAGGTGAGACACCAGCAGGTAATGCCCAGCGTCTCCATCCCTGTATGAGAAAAAATGAAGGTTGAAAAGGATTAAAAGAGGTGCATGGAAGCCAGCCAGCCCCCAGTCTGATGTACTCACCCTCCAGTCTGCCACCAACCAAGTAGACCTGTCTCATGATATAAATAAAGAACAGGGATTTAGTTGACACGCATTTGCAAACGCATGTGTAAGCTGCAGGGCCACTACACGGCACCCTGTTTAACCTGCAGTCCTAACACTTTTAATTTGAGTGTCTCCACATTAGGAGCACATGGCTGCTAATGGATGGATAGGAGGCAGTTGGGAGGGAGCAGCCCAAACCTCCCCCAACCCACCCATGACTGGTCTAGTATCTCAAAACTCTAATCGCGATGTTGATGCGATGGTACAAACTGAAAACGACCAGCTGAAAAGCATACACCTCCAACCCCTGGCGGATGCAGTGTAAAACACAGATTGGGACTTTATATGAGGCATTGGCCTGTACAGCCCAGTGCCTCCATCCCTAATTTCATAAAATATTTGGGACTTTACATGAGACAAACAGGTCATGCTATTGGTCTCCATCCCTGTATATGAAAAAACTGGGGTCAAATCAGACTGCATCCACCAAAAAATGCACGAAAATCGCACGGTGGGACTTTAAATGAAGCACCAGCCTGTAGGCAAGGTGCCTCCATCCCTGGTTACATAAACAATGTAGGCTATGTGGGACTTTAGGTGAGACACCAGCAGGTAATGCCCAGCATCTCCATCCCTGTATCAGAAAAAATATAAGGTTGAAAAGGATTAAAAGAGGTGCATGGAAGCCAGCCAGCCCCCAGTCTGATGTACTCACCCTCCAGTCTGCCACCAACCAAGTAGACCTGTCTCATGATATAAATAAAGAACGGGGGTTTAGTTGACACGCATTTGCAAACACATGTGTAAGCTGCAGGGCCACTACACAGCACCCTGTTTTACCTGCAGGTTATAAGAAAACTGCTGGAATCCCGTTCCATATACTTTCTAATAGTGATCGACCGATATTGTTTTTTTACCGCCGATACTGATATTTCGGTCATGGGGTATCGGCCGATATTTTCGGACATTACATTTTTTTTTTAATGTCTACAGGTACTGTGGTGTGGGGGGGATCTGGAGGTCTAAAAGACCCCAAACCCCTCCTCAGCACTTAAGCATTCAAAATGCCAAGTTTGGCTGTTTTTTAATTTGGTGCCGCAAGTACCCAGAAGTGATGTCATGAACGCGGCGGCGCCAAATTCAAAGAAATGGAGACCCGGGTCAGACGGTGGCGGTGAAGGTAGGATTCCCGGACGAGCTGCAGAAGGCGGTGGGAGGGGGTTTTCCCCCTCCCGCTCCTTGGAACGACAGCCGAGCGGCTTCTCAGCCGCATCGGTTGTCATTACAAGACAGCCAACCGTCGGCTATGGACGCCGGTACTGGGGTGATTCCTCTAGCTGCAGGCATCACTCCGGTACAGCACTTTCCCTGAAATATCAGGAAATAAAAAGCCGATT